>NC_045956.1:72496573-72801573 GCF_010909765.2 Amblyraja radiata
GGTGGACCGCTACGTGGAACCCCCATGTGCAGGAGGCCATTAAAAGCCTGACGTCAGCCATCACATCGTTTTCCTCGTTCCGTGGACAAATACGGAGATGACCACAACCTTCGTAAACAAGTCATAAGACCTGCCATAAAAGTCCTACATTGCGGGGTTGTGCATACCCCAGCCACTGAGCCAGACCCACTGCTCTTTGGTAAAAGCCTCACAAAGCATATGAAGGACATGAAAAAGGTTTTTAAAAGCTTTCGGTCTCATGAGAGCAGGACCGGGACGAGCAAACCAAAACCAATAATTCCTACGCAGCAGCACCCCATCGCGTCCATCAGTCGACGTCTACCATATGGGACTGATGAAAGCTCGGGGTCCGCATTCTATCACCGATAGTCTTTCTTTAGACCAGGGCCCAGAGCGGACCCCATGGAAAATGTGCCACCCCCCAACGTCACCGCCACGTCAGAGGACGTGCAACACTCGTTGGACCGGCAGGAAACAGAAGAATACCCATAACCATGGAGGTAGGTGGGTCTGGTTCCTACCAGCATATAGAGTAATACTAACACATGGGAGTCTATCACGAGTGATCAGTATATACTCAATGGCATTAGTAGATACAAATACAATTCATACTAGAAAAATTGCCACCAGGTCAACATTCATCCCAGAGGGTATTTTTCCCCTCTCCGTTAAAGAAACGAGAGGGACAAGCTGAACTGGTGAGACTAATTACAAAGGGTATCATGGGGAAAACCTGAACCCTTGCAATTCGTATCAAATATATTCACTAAACCCAAAAAAGATGGTGGATGTCGCATCATCATTGACTTAACTTCACTAAATATGTTTGTTAAGTATATACTTTTCAAAATGGAAATGGTTGTTACTGCCAAACAACTAAATTCCAAAGGATACTTCATGGCAAGCATTGATCTTAAAGATGTTTACTATTTAGTACCATTCACAAGGATCATCGCAGATACCTGAAATTTACCTGGATGGGGCAGCTATAGCAGTTTAAAGCGTTACCCAATGGGTTCACATCAGCCCAAGATTGTTCACCAAGACACTAAAACCAGCTCTGGCAATATTCAGAAGATAAAAACATATTGTCATGGCATATCTTGATGATATCTTAAATGGTAGGCTAGACCATGAAATTGACTATGTTAGCTGTATCAGCTACCAAATAGTTATTCGAAACCCTGGGATTGTCTTACATCCAGATAAATCTAAGTTGAAGCCATCCACAATCATGGACTACTTGGGCTTCACAAATAATTCAGTCTACGTGACTGTAACATTGCCAAGAGACAAAATAGTTGAATTGGCACAATCATGCAACAATTTAATGGTCAACAAACTACCAACTACTCGACAAGTAACAGAGTAATTGGGAAAATGGTAGCAGCATTTCCGGCTACATAATTTGGACCTTTGCACCAAAAACGACATACAGGTCATTATGATCGTGTCATGAAGTTACCCACTGAAGCAATATCAGAACTACAGTGGTGGGCAAAAAACGTTTGGCATAGTTTCAGCCTATTATCATCACTAACCCTACGTCAGTTATCCAAACAGATGCCAGTGCTCAAGGCTGGGGAGCAACTAACTCTATATCCAGCACAAGTAGTAGATGGACTAATCCAGAGTCATCGTTACCACTTACATTGGGCATTAATTATCTAGAGATGTTGGGTGACTTTTATGGTTTAACAGCATATGTATAAATATGCATCACTTGCATGTACGGTTACAAATAGATAATACTACGGTGGTGGCCTACATTAACCATATGGGCGGCATAAAATCGGTATCATGCGACAAGTTGGTCAACACAATTTGGCAATGGTGTGTCCAAAGACATATTTGGCTATCAGTAACTTACCTGCCAGGTAAGCTAAATACAGTGGCAGACACCAGGTCACGTTTTTTCGCAAAAGTTATCGAGCAATATGGCACGCCAGATATCGATTTATTTGCATTAAGGCTAAATCACCAGGTACCTATGTATGTCGCTTGGGAACCAGACCCTGAGGCAGCAGCGGTAGATGCGTTCGCGCTGGATTGGGGAAATTCTTCTTCTATGCATTTCCTCCCTTCTGCCTCATCAGTCGGGGACTACGCACAATACAAATGGACTCTGCTTCAGGTATTTTGATAGTACCCGACTGGCCTACACAGCCATGGTTCCCAATACTCCATGACATGGTTGTTGAAGCTCCGATGGTATTCCCCAGTGACCCAGAGTTATTAACACCCAGTGTCGGGCACAAGCCACCCGTGCCATGAAAAAATCAAACTCCTGGGTTGCAGATTCTGCACAAACCAATTCTGGGACTGGGATTATCATAACAAACCGTCGACACCATGTCAGCATCCCTCCGAACATCCACTAATAAACAGCACTTGTCCAGCATCAAAAAATGGGAGAAGTACTGCTTGGATACAGGGACCACCTACTCAACCGCTACAGTTACCAACGTACTGGAATTCCTGGCGAACCTTCACCACGATGAAGGACTTAGCTACAGAGCCATCAACACAGCTAGAAGTGCCCTGCCTGTCTATTTAAAACCAGCTCCAGGACAACAGGCCATGGGGTCCCACCCGCTGGTGGTCAAACTAATGAAGGGTATTTACAACTCTAACCCCCTAGACCAAGGTACACCCATATATGGGATGTCAGTGTGGTCCTGACATACCTCAGGGGATAGCCACCAGCCAGATCCCTCAACCTGGAACAATCTATGCCCAAAACACTCATGTTGATGGCACTTGTATCTGCACAGAGGGTCCAGTCACTACACCTATTGCGACTGGACAGCATGCTCACAGCTCCAGACCAGATCTCTGTCGTTATCCAGGGACTGGTCAAACAGAGCAGACCAGGAACACCTAATCCAGTCGTGGAATTCCGGGCTTACCCGCCAGAATCACGGTTATGTGCCATGACCCACCTACTATCCTACATAGACACAATCAAAATATTCGAGGGAGATGAAAAGCTTTGTGGGTCAGTCACAAAAAACCTTATGGTTGGGTGATGAGCCAAACCATTTCGAAATGGCTCAAGCAGGTGCTAAAAGCTGCTGGGATAAACACTAACATGTACAAATTTTATTCCACCAGGGCAGCATCCACGTCGACGGCTAAAAGAATGGACGTGCTTATAGACCACATCCTGGCTACAGCAGGATGGTGGGGGGAAAGACCGTTCAGAAATTTTATAATAAGCCGTTGGCAAAAACCTGTTTTATTTGCAGAATAGATTTTACATACTGCAAATATTTAATTTAAGCCCAGGGGAGCAATTTAATTTCTTTGTTGTTATTGTTAAAAAATACCATTGTGTTTTCCTACAAACAGATTCATTGGTTGATTACGATAACACACTTCCTCCCTCAAGGACTTCGGCAGAGCGTGAAATAATAACTGTTACACGGTTTGAAATCACAGAGCTTTGAAGTCTTCACAGGATTTACTCACGTGACTCCGAAGTAAAATAGTGAGATTAAACGAGAATTTACCAGTTTGAAGTTTGATCTGTATTTTATGAGGAGTTACGATGAGGGATTACGTGCCCTCCGCTCCCACCCTCAATAATATGGATCAAACTGATGTCTCCTTGTCTTTACTATGTTTACTTCAATAACTGTGTCTATCTGTGATTCCACACTGCTGCTTTGAAGTATGCCACGCATGCGTGCTGAGCGGGCTCTTCACGTAATCCCTCACCGTAACTCCTCGTAAAATACAGATCAAACTTCAAACTGGTAAGTTCTCGTTTAATCTTACTATTATATTTGAGATGTTTCTACAACTTGATTGGAGTCCACCAGTGGTAAATTAAATTGATTGTACATGATTTGGAAAGGCACTGACCTGTCTATATAAGATTCCACATTTGACAGTGCATGTCAGAGCAAAAACCAAGCCATGAAGGATTGTCTATAGACCTCCGAAACAGGATTGTGTTGAGACACAGATCTGGGGAAGGGTATAAAACAATTGTTTGAGACATTGCAGGTTCCGAAGAGCACAGTGGCCTCCGTCATTCTTAAATGGAAGAATTTTGGAACCACCAGGACTCTTCACATAGCCGGCCGCCTGGCCAATCAGAGCAATCGAAGGAGAAGGGCCTTGGTCGGGGAGGTGACCAAGAACCTGATGGGCACTCTGACAGAGCACCAGAGTTCCTTTGTGTAGATGGGAGAACCTTCCAGAAGGAAAATTATATATGCAGCACACCACCAATCAGGCCTTTATGGTAGAGTGGCCAGACGGAAGTCACTCATCAGTAAAAGGCACATGACAGCCCGCTTGGAGTTTGCCAAAAGGCATCTAAAGGACTCTCAGACCATGAGAAACAAGATTCTCTGATCTGACGAAACCAAGATTGAATTCTTTGGCCTGAATGCCAAGTGTCATGTCTGGAGGAAACCAGGCACCACTCATCACCTGGCCAATACCATACATACGGTGAAGCATGGTGGTGGCAGCATCATGCTGTGGGGATGTTTTCAGTGGCAGGAACTGGGAGACTAGTCAGGATCGAGGGAAAGATGAACAGAGCAAAGTACAGAGAGATCCATGATGAAAACCTGTTGCATAGTGTTCTGGACCTCAGAGTGGGGTGGAGGTTCACCTTCCAACAGCACAATGGATGATCAGCCATGATCACATTGAATGGCCAAATGGCCTACTCCTGCACCTATTGTCTGTCCATGTTATACAGTTACCTGCATCTGCATGAGCCATACTGTTGTTCCAATGGCTCTCAATTGTTCTGAAATATTTACATCATGGAAACAGGCCCTTCAGCCCAACTCATCCATGTCAACCAGGTTTTATAACTGAGCCAGCCCCATTTGGCTGTGTTTGGCCCATAACCCTCCAAACCTTTCCTCTCCATGTATCTGTCTACATTGCCCTTTAAATATCACTATTGAACCTATCTCTACAGATTACTCTGGCAGCTCGTTCCATATATACACCACCCTCGCCACAACAAAATTGCCCCTCAGGGGTTTTATTTTATTTTATATCTGTCTCAGCCTAAACCTGTGCCCTCTAGTTCTGCACTCCTCTATCCTGGAAAAAGAATGTAACCATGTGCCTTATCTATAATGTTTATGATTTTGTTTACTTCTGTAAGGCCATCCCTCTGCCTCCGACATTCTAGGAAAAAAATCTCCAGCCTATCCAACCTCTCATTTTAACTTAAGCCCTCCACTCTAGGTAACATTCTGATAAATCACTGCTGCACCCTTCTAGTTGAATGACATCCTTCTTAGAGTTAAGTAACTGCCTCACATGTAGGGGGACAAACATTTATGACCAGACGACTATCTTGGATTGGAAATATATCACCAACTCTTCATATTTGCTCTCTTCAAATTGCTCCTGGAGCTCTCAACTGAGCAACTGTGGGAATATCTTAAACCTACAGGCTGCAATGGTTTAAGAAGGTGGTTCACCATCATCTTATCAAAGGCAATTACATTTGGGTTATAAATACTGGTCTGCCCAGCAACGTCAGGATCCTATAGAAGGATGAAATGAAAAGCCACATGGGAGTGGTCCGATATTGCTTGCCATTTGATTCCTTTTCTTCCCACAAGGCTAGCCACAGCCTCTGATTAGTGCATCCCCAGTAGAATATGGGTAAGATCAGTGTTCTGCAAACCACATGAAAACCTTTTGACACATTTCCTTTACTTAAAAAAACTATAAAGAATATCCAGTGAGTATCCCAAACCCTTCAGTTGGTAAAGTATCATCTTGCAAAGTAGTAATGGAAAAGGGTTTCTATCTCTGCCTTGACATCCACTGGATCACCCAACAGAGTTAACTGGAGGGTAATTCATCTGAATTCTGTGAATACGCATTCTAACAGCCCTTTATGATCACATATTCACTGGATTCAGGCCGAGCCATTTCCCTTTTCCCCTCCCCCTCAAGTAACAAGGGTATTCCTCGCACAGATGAACATGCGGATAATCAGTAGATTAGAGCATTACTCTTTCTTGTGTCCTTGTAGAGCTTCCTGTGAAACCTACATATAATAATGGGCATGATCTGAACACACAATAGCAGCTGCATTGGGATTTAGTTAGTGATTAAATTACAAAAATACATGGACAGAAACCAAGCCTGCAAGGAGACTCTCACTGCCAATGGGATGAGAGGCAGATAAGTAATCCACTAACATCCACAAGATTATTCATGAAAATATCTCAATGTGGTTTCCCATCTTTATGTTAACCATCATTCAATTTTTACCAGAGATTCTTGAATCACCCAGCTTTTGTACCATCCCCCACCACCTATCCCCAGCAGCTGTAAGTAAACAGCAGTGACATTAATGATGGCAATGACACCGGTGGCGAGGAAGAGGGGTGGATCCCCGCACGTTAACATAAACCTACACACACTAGGGACAATTTAAACTTATATCAAGCCAATTAGCCTACAAACCTGTACCTTTGGAGTGTGGGAGGAAACTGAAGATCTCAGAGAAAACCCATGCGGGTCACGGAGAGAACGTACAAACTCCATACAGACAGCACCCACAGTCGGGATCGAACATGGGCCCCTGACGCTGCAAGATAGCAACTCTACCACTGTGCCGCTCGCTGATAAATGGTGTCTTCAGCAGAAATTGTACTGGAACCCCAGAGAAGTATTTATTTGGGGTTGGATAAAATTTCCTTCAATATTGTGGCAAACACACAACAGGAACTCCAGTAAAATCATTTCCCTTATTTTCATACTTTCCCCTTAATGAACGATAATTTTAGGCAAAATTTGTTACCTCAGCTCGGAAAAACTGAAATAGGGAATGGTGATTTTCCTTTTCTTAGACCATTTTGCATCACTACGAAAACGAACAAGACATGTCTTCAAAAGTGACTTGAAAGCCATAACCAACCATAGAGTACACTAATGTAAGCCCAATTTTCCAACAATGGAAATAAATACCAAGGTGCTAAATGTTAAGAAAATTGTACGCTGCTGCTTCAAAGTCAATTGTGATTTTGGAATCTTCTCTGTAGGGTGCAATAACACTTATGACATAGCATTTTATCACGCTACACAATTGCAGCTCATTTCTGCACACCCTACGAAGATATAAATAGGTTCTACAGACTTATCCACTAGACACCCACCACAAGGATAAAAATTATCTCCAGTAAAAATGACATTGCATTCAATTTGCAAATGTAAACACGAATCCTACTCTTGTTTTGAGATTGTAGTGTGCATGACCAAGCTGAAAGTTGCAATTGCCCGAGATAGACTTCTCCACCCTTGAAAGAAACCCCAGTACACACCACGGAGGAAGACAAACAAGGTGGGAAGAGATGCAAAGGGCCATTAACAAAGCCCAGCAGGCGTGAAACTAATTTTCAGAACTGATAGGAAGCGGTTTAAAATAGTGACTGCACTCTGGAACCCCGGTTACCTAAACCTCAGAATTGGAGATGCAGCATGCAAATGATTCTTGATGGTAGCTCTAATCTGTCATCAATACTTTCACTGTCATATGTGACCATACCTACCCTCCAATATGCATCCAGAATACCTAAAACAGACACTGGAAAGATACCACCAAGATCTGCAAGATTCTTCAGGCCAACATATCTAACACTGTCATTAGGTCAGCTCCATTATTAGCTCCATTGTCCATGTCAAACGCACACTCATTAACAGACAACTTCTGGCACCTGTGTAAGTCTGCAGTTCCCACATTGCCTGTTTTAGCTATTTCAGAACACTCAAAAAACAGAGTCGAAACAAGTCATCTTTGATCCCAGGTGCCTGATACAAAGAAGCATTCTGAGGCGAGATCAGTCCATGTATTAAAGCATTAAAAAGGGCCAATGGGTCAACAGAAGGCCCATGCGATGGTACCTTCTTTGGTCATAAGGAATAGGAGAAGAATTAGGTCAATCATGGCTGATCTATCTCTCCCTCCTGCCTTCTCCCCAAAACATCTGACACTTTGGGTATTCATCCTCTCTTAGTTCAGTCAATGCTCCACAAGTACATACCTAATGATAACATTTTTCTTTCAAATTTTATCTCCTTGAAAGTATGCTTCTGATTTTTAATTTGAGAATTGATATTAGTTTACCACATTGTGAGTATGACATGTTTTGAATTCAGTCTATCAATAGCCTATTTACTGATATACAGTGCATTGAGAAAGTATTCAGGCCCCTTCACTCTTTTCCACATTTTGTTACATTACAGCCATTTTATAATGGATTAAATTCATTTTTGTATCATAAATCTGCACACAATACCCCATAATTAAAAAGCATAAACAGGTGTTTAGAATTTTTTGCAAAGTAATTAAAAAGAAAAAACTGAAATATCACATTTACATAAGTATTCAGAACCTTTATTCAGTACTTTGTTGAGGCACATTGGGCAGCAATTACAGTCTCAAGTCTTCTTGGGTATGACGCTACAAGCTTGGTACACAATTTCCCATTCTTCTCTGCAGATCCTCTCCAGCTCTGTCAGGTTGGATGGGGAGCGTCGATGCACAGCTATTTTCAGGTCCCTCCAGAGATATTCGATCAGGTTCACGTCAAGGCTCTGGCTGGGCCACTCAAGGACATTCACAGATTTGTCACAAAGCCACTCCTGCGTTGTCTTGGCTGTGTGCTTAGGGTCGTTGTCCTGTTAAAACGTGAACTTGCGCCTCAGTCTGAAGTCCAGAACGCTCTGGAGCAGGTCTTCATCAAGGATCTCCCTGTACTTTGCTCCGTTCATCTTTCCCGCGATCCTGACTAGTCTCCCAGTTCCTGCCACTGAAAAACATCCCCAGAACATGATGCTGCCACCACCATGCTTCACCGTAGGTATGGTATTGGCCAGGTGATGAGCAGTGCCTGGTTTCCACCAGACATGACGCTTGGCATTCAGCCAAAGAGTTCAATCTTGGTTTCATCAGACCAGCGAATCGTGTTTCTCATGCCTTTCGGCAAACTCCAAGCGGGCTGTCATGTGCCTTTTACTGAGGAGTGGCTTCAGTCTGGCCAATCTACCATATAGGCCTGATTGGTGGAGTGCTGCAGATGTAGTTGTCCTTCTGGAAGGTTCTCCCATCTTCACAGAGGAACTCTGGAGCTCTGTCAGAGTGACCATTGGGTTCTTGGTCACCTCCCTGACCAAGGCCCTTCTCTATGAAGAGTCCTGGTGGTTACAAAGTTCTTCCATTTAAGAATGACGGAGGCCACTGTGCTCGTCAGGTCCTGCAATACTACAGAAATTGCTTTATACCAGATCTGTGTCTCGACACAATCCTGTCTCGGAGGTCTACGGACAATTCCTTCATCTTCATGGCTTGGTTTTTGCTCTGACGTGCACTGTCAACTGTGGGACCTTATGTAGACAAGTGTGTGTCTTTCCAAATCATGTCCAATCAATTTAAATTACCACTGGTGGACTCCAATCAAGTTGTAGAAACATCTCAAGGATAATCAATGGAAACAGGATGAACCTAAGCTCAATTTAGAGTGTCACAGCAAAGAGTCTGAATACTTCTGTAAATATGATATTTCAGTTATTTATTTTTAATTACTTTGCAAAAATGTCATTGTGTGTAGATTGATGATAACAAAAAATGATTTAAATCAATTTTTTAAAAAGGCTGTAACGTAACAAAATGTGGAAAAAGTGAAGGGGTCTGAATACTTTCTGAATGCAACAATGTGCATTATTATAGAAACTTTTCTGCACTATCCCTTTCAAATCCTTTTCATTTGTTTGTCAGTGCAATTAATACTGAAAATAGTTCAAAATGGTTTTCCCTGATGTACCAGATGATGAGTGCAGTGCTATGCAATTTAAGGGACTATCAATCTTTTACAGTCAGTTAGTCTTTTCTAATTGAGATAAACTTGCCCCAGGACAAAGGGAAGAATTATTCAATTCATAATTGCCTATTGAGAGTTAAAAAAGGATAGTTTCTGTCTCCAGTAGAAATATATATGAGCTTAATAAGAGGTCAACATATCAAGAGTGTAACCTAATGGATGGAAAGTGGTTTGGGATTTGACAACTTTGACCTTTATGTTGGAGAATAACCTGCAAATACCCACATAGAATTTCAGTTAAGGGCCTGTCCCACTGTGGCGACCTAATTTGTGAGTTTAGAAGAGTTTGCCGTCGACTCATACTTGCAGCATGGTCGACACAAGGTTCTAGGAGGTCTCTGTAACTCTCCTTCATGCTCGAGAGTGGTCCCCGCGTACTCGAGGCCTCAGCTAGGTCGCAGCGTTTTTTTCAACATGCTGAAAATGCCCGCGAGTAAAAAAAGGTTGCCAAGGAAAAAATAGATATTTTTTTAACTCGTAGGTTTAGTCGAGGTAGGTCGTGGTAGGTCGTAGTGCTATCATAGGTAGTCGAAGGCAATCAAAGGTAATCGAAGGTTGTCAAAGGTGAAGCTTGTTGAGAAAAAAAAAGGTAAGTAAACCGTCCGGTAATGTTAAATGCCCGCTAAACTTTATTAAAAGTTGTCTGGCTTCTTGAACGTGTCTCCACCCCTTCTCCCCCCTTCTCCCCCCTTCTCCCCTCCCCTCCCCCCCTCTCCCCCCCTCCCCCCCCCTCCCCCCTCCCCACCCTTCCCCCCCCCCCCCCTTCTCCCCCCTTCTCCCCCCTTCTCTCCCCTTCTCTCCCCTTCTCTCCCCTTCTCCCCCCTTCTCCCCCTCTCCGCGCTCGCTAAGTTACTTACCGTAACTGTGCCAGCTGTTTTTTACCTTCCTGTTCATCGCGGGTGTGAATTTCAGACAGCGCTCCCCTGCTTTCCCATGGCCTCCGCATTTTTGATGTGTTTGTATGTGAGTGTGCAGATGTTTAATCCAGCTCGTGGTTTCATCGCTGACGGTCAATCCAGCTCGAGGTTTTTCAGGCAAGTGCCCTCAAGCTTGAAGGTCGAAGATAATTGCTGAAAAGTCACGTTAGTGGGACAGGCCCTTCAGAGTTCACAAAATTATCTTCTTTATCTTTGTCAGAAAATCTTCAGCATTAAAATTATTTCTGCCAGTTTCTTGGAGTTTTTTCAAAGTTGCGGCAATCAACAAATTCCTAATAAAACATAGAAACATAGAAAATAGGTGCAGGAGGAGTCCATTCGGCTCTTCGAGCCAGCACCGCCATTCATTGTGATCATGGCTCATTGTCCACAATCAGTAACCCGTGCCTGCCTTCTCCCCATACCCCTTGATTCCGTTAGCCCCAAGAGCTCTATCTAACTCTCTTTTAAATTCATCCAGTGAATTGGCCTCCACTGCATTCCGTGGCAGAGAATTCCACAAATTCACAACTCTCTGGGTTGCCTCATGTTTTAGCCACCAATTTAAAAAAAATACCACATGGTGACATGTGTCCTTGAAAATATGAAGCTAAAATGCAGAAGTAGGAAATTATTGCATAGACACAAAAATAGGCTTCTGTGTTAAAGCAAGATGTATTAAATCAATTTCTCCACCCGAGTCTTGGTGAAGATGCAACAGAAGATTGCACACATTGATCAATGAAAGCAATGTACAATACACAGAGCTGTGAAATCTCACATTCAACAGATAAGATCAAAGTAATGGGTGAATTATTCTTTTCAGTCTCCTCCTGATGTCCAGACCAATGCCAAAAGTAGTCTTCAGCCAATTCAATTCACTCCACTTGATATCAAGAAACTGAGTCCCTGCATACAGAAAAATGTATCAGAAAAACATTCAAGCAATTGTACTAAGGACAAGCTGTAGAAATAATGAGCCTCTAGTTAGGTTGTTCCAGTACAACTAAATCACAGGCACCTACTGACTATGTGTTAAATTGCCAAGATACATCAAGTCCACAAAATGCAAGGCAGACCAAATTTGGCTTCACATCACTCAATCATCTAACTATCAATCATTTGCAAATCATGGATGGGGAGACTGACAGCCCAGTCAAATGACAATTACTCACCAGTAGCCGGTCACCGATGCTATTGTGGGATTTCCTTGATCAAGACATCATCGTAGAACTCGACTAAACATGGACAAAAAGCACAAGACACAAGGTGGAAATGGTTGCTTCTTGCTAATTGTGGCATCCAGGATCCCTGGGAAGAACTGAAGTCATTTGGCATTAAAGGAAAAACCTAGCGCTGTTTGGAGTCATTCATGGCTGAAAGGACGATAGTTGAATTTGCGGCGACCAATTAGCTCAGCCCAAGACATCACTGTTCCTCGGTACTCTAGGCATATCCACCTTCAGCTTCTTCCTTTGCACTTTTGCGAATAAATTATTTTAGATTATTCAGAGCTCCCTCAGATAATGAAGCAGTTCATGCTTGAATGTGACAAATCCAGATAACATTCAGACATGGTCGTATTGAGAGTGGTCGTCTCCCATGGGGGGGAAATCTAATTACCTTGACCATAATGCCACCACTAACTTCCTGGCAGGGTTGAAGGGAGTTATGGTAGTAGGGGGTGGCAGGGTTACCATTGACCAGAAACTTAATTGAACCAAGCATGTAATTACTGTGACCCTAAATGGCTTGTCCCACGAGCATGCAACTGCATGCGGCAAGCGCGACCTAATGTGGTCGCTTGAACCGTACGGCCTCGCGGGGCCGGTCCCACTTCGATTGCCAGAGCCGTATGGAGTTGTGCGGAGCTGGTCTCGACATCGCGCGGGGCTCCGAAAAACTGACACTGTCCAAAAAGTCCGCGCGGCAACGGCCTGCCGGCCCGCAGCCGCATTGGGGCCGTATGCACCGCCTCGACGGGCGTGCGCAGCGACTCAACGCCATACGCAGCGTTTTGACGGCATACGCCTAGCGTGAACGTCCCGCGGACTTCGCTCGAACTTCACGTCAACTCGTAAGGGATCACTCGACCTCCGCCTGGCCCCCCCTTCCGGTTTGGTCGCGCTCGCCGCATGCAGTCGCATGCTCGTGGGACAGGCCCTTATGAGAGTGGATGAGGGGGGTGGACATTCTGTAATGATAATCGTGCAAAGCCTTTCTACCTTTTGCGTTGCACAAGTTGGAAATGCAATGGATATTCTCCACCAGCTGAAGGACAAAAGAGCAAGTACAGAGGGATGCCATCATCTAAAGGTGCCTGCTCTCATCACAATTTACCCTGACTTGGAAATATATCAATGTATCTTCATCAGCGCTGGCCTGAATCTTGGAATTTGCTACCTAATAGCACCATAGGAATACTTTGACCAGATGGACTAAAAGGTTCAAGAACAAGCTCACAGCCATCTTCTCAAGAGCACTTACACATGGACAATATATGTTGGTACACCCATAGTGAATAAAAACAAACATTGTGGATTTTCATTAATTAATTTTGGCATTATAATATAAAGCATGAAGGCAACAGCAGCAATATGCATTTCCATAAACATTAACTTCAAAATCCGGCAGAAATTAGGAGAGAAATTGTCTTTTGACATTCCAGTGGGCAAATTGATCTTAATGTCACAAACAAGTTTTGACAAAGCAACAGAATACCTCTCTGAAGGACTAACAACAGACATTTTTCTAAAATAAAAATGAATATACTTGGATGTTAGTGTTTGAACAAATAAAAAGATATAGAATTTTCTAAACTATTGCTGCAGAAAAATGAAAGGTATGAGAAAACAGTATAATTGACACTTTTCCACATGCAGGAATAATCATCAATATGAAACGGGATTAAATATCTGGCAGGGATTACTGCTATTCTAAAGATTGTTGGGGGTAGGGATTTTTTAGGTATCCATTCAGACGCCTGTTAAAATTTATATGATTTTACATCTTTTAATTAACCAAAGATTTTACTCTAATCTCATGAGGATTTTTGAATGCACAGATTCCAATTTGAAAATTAGAGCGTTCTTTGGCTGAGAATAATCACAATGGCTGTTCCAAAACCCCAGTGCGAGCATACCCACAAAATAAAAGTAATTATTCTTTATTACCTCTTGAGGCACAAGTCAGAGCTCCACTATCATCTATCGGTGCATGAAATAGCCTGTACAGTATGTTAAACCAAGACAAATTATTAAACCTCCAATGAACTGTATCAAAAGGAAGTCACACTGATACTGGAAGTTGTACTGAAACATGCCTTCTGTTTTTCACACAGATATATCTTCGGCTGTGAAAGAGCATTTGAAGAATATTTAATAGCTCATGTAATGCAACATTTCACAGAAACTGCGGAATTAAAATCCCGTAAGTAGATCAATGGCTTATTTGTTGAACCAAGCATCAAGAATGTGACAAGAACATGAGAAATAGGAGCATCGGAGCACCATTCAGCTTCTCGTCATCACTCTTTCATTCAAGATCATATTTGCTATTTAACCACTGTGCTCCATTTTGCACAAACCAATCCCCCTTGATTTTCTTAAACTTTCACAGCTCACCTGGCAGTAAATTCTAAAGATTCACCATCCTTTCAAATGCCTCTTCATCTTTATTCTAAATGGCCTAACCCTCATTTTAAGACTGTAACTCCTAACTTTAAACAGTCCAGCTTGCGGAAATGTTACCCCTGCACCTATCTGGTCAACCCTTACAGCAAATTTCTACATTTAAGTGAGAACACATCTCATTTTTCAAAACTCAAAAGAGTATAGATTTTAAAAATACATGAAGAGTTGCAGCATCTCTGGAGAACATGGATAGGTGATGCTTTAGGTCAGGACACTTCATTAGAACCTTTTTATCTTTGTTCCTTATGCCCACACCTCAACAAGTTGTGAACCCACCGAGTCTGAACAAGGGACCTGACCCAAAATCGCATCTGCAATTTCTTGTTTCTAGAGTGTAGAACTCCTGATTAATCTCTCAAATAACAATCCAGGAATCAATCTGGAGAACCTTTATTGCACTTGTGCTATCACAAGTGCACCCTTCTTTAATTAAGGAGACCAGACATGCTTATATTATTCTATCTCTGATCTCACCGTGGCTCTATATCCTAGAAGGGATATCCTTGAAGGGATTCTCTTGAATAGAAATCCTCCAGTCAACTTGACTTTCTAATTGTTCTCTGAAACCCAGTGATTTTTGTACAATGATTATCCAGGTCCCTCTGAAAAATGTCATTCAACTTGCATATCTATTCCCTCCACATATGCTGCCTGGCTTGCAGAGTTCCTCCAACACTTTGTGTTTTGCTCATCATATCAGCATTTGCATTTCCTTATTTGCATCTTTCAGCCACACCAGTTTTAAAAATATACTCACCTTCTCGTTTATCTCTCATAGAAACATAGAAACATAGAAAATAGGTGCAGGAGTAGGCCATTCGGCCCTTCGAGCCTGCACCGCCATTCAATATGATCATGGCTGATCATCCAACTCAGTATCCTGTACCTGCCTTCTCTCCATACCCCCCGATCCCTTTAGCTACAAGGGCTACATCTAACTCCCTCTTAAATATAGCCAATGAACTGGCCTCAACTACCTTCTGTGGCAGAGAATTCCAGAGATTGTGAAAAATGTTTTCCTCATCTCGGTCCTAAAAGATTTTCCCCCTTATCCTTAAACTGTGACCCCTTGTTCTGGACTTCCCCAACATCGGGAACAATCTTCCTGCATCTAGCCTGTCCAACCCCTTAAGAATTTTGTAAGTTTCTATAAGATCCCCCCTCAATCTTCTAAATTCTAGCGAGTACAAACCGAGTCTATCCAGTCTTTCTTCATATGAAAGTCCTGACATCCCAGGAATCAGTCTGGTGAACCTTCTCTGTACTCCCTCTATGGCAAGAATGTCCTTCCTCTCATAGTGGATGAGCACAGATCTTTTCCTCTTTATGTTAATATCTGCCTGGTGCTCACTCATTCGGATGGCTTGTCCCCCCTATTCCTCTATTCCATTGGCACCCAGATCTTCAGCAGCCTTGGACATATTGCACATGGCCACCTCAGCAAAATCATTGAAATGGGTTGTAAGCACTTAGAGTCCCAGAACCATTCCCTGGAGTTCCCCACTAGCCACATCCTTCCAACCTGAAATGACACATTCATTCCTATTCTCTATTTTCCATCCATTAGATATTCCGCTATCCATATATGACTTGGAGTTCCATGTGCTCCACTTATGTTTAATGGTTTTTATCAGAATGCCGCCTGTGTATTAGCTGTAAGGAGAGATCAGACAGACTTGGATTGCTTTATCTGAAATGCCAACGGTTGAGGAGAGACCTGTTAGAAGTATTGTATATAAAACTAGAAGAGCCTTAGATACAGTAGACATTCAGAACCTTTTTTCCCATGGTGGATATGTCGAAAACTAGAGGGCATAATTTTAAAGTGAAAAGGGTAAAATTGAAAGGACATTTTTTTACAGAGGATGGTAGGTGCATGAAATGCGCTGCCCGGAGTGATGGTGGTGGCAGATATGATAGCGGTGTTTAAGAGGCTTTTAGATAGGCATATGGATGTTCAGCTAATGGAGGGTTATGCATCATGTGCAGGCAGATGGGATCAGCTTAGCTTGCCGTCACGTTGAGCACGGACATTGTGAGCCAAAGGGCCTGTTCCTCTGCTGTACTTTTATATGTTCTGTGTCTTATGTTACAATTTCCTAATCACAACAATGAAGACAATTAGAACAGTAAGTCCCGTCTCAACTGTGAGACTGAGATTAACTGCAAGGTTTGAATTGCAATAATATTATTGCTTACTTGAATTGAATTGAATTGAATTGAATACCTTTATTGTCATTTATTACTTCAATGATCACTGTAACTACAGCCACAAATTGATCCTTTTAATTAGAAACTGTAATTCCAATTGTGGTTACTGGACCTTCACGATACATGGAATATTTAATGCTTTCACACCAATTAGCTGCTCTGTGCTCTTCAATGTGGAAGTGCGATCTATCAACATAACACTTTGATATCTACTGAAGGATTCCCAATTCTCCAGCAGAGTCCTGCAGAGTCGCAAGATTGTACATCCAGCATCAATTCCAATATTCTGGAGAGAAAGCACATCAGTCAGCTCTGCCCAGGCAAAGATTGAAAGATTGAAACAACTTATTTACATGGTTCTCTGCTATCCTGGTGATGGTACCGTTCCTTTCAGAAGTTCTGGAAACTACTGTAAAGGAGTTGTGGAAATGGTTGCACCTGCTGAAATCTTATCAGTTTGAGGAGAAAAACGACACTGACCATTACCCTTATCCATGGTCATGTAGTTTCACATAATTCATAATATACTGATTTCAATTGTTTTGATTGGCTTACTTTTTACTCATTAATTTTTACAGAGTTTTCAAGAATTGGTTATTGATGTGTTTAGATTTATGAATGCTTTAGAATTTTAGAGTTTCCAGCTCTGACAGCCAGTTATCACATAGAACATAGAACAGCACAGAACAGGATAAGGCCTTTCGGCCCACAATGTCTGTACCCAACAAACTAATGTCATCTTCTGCACATTATTCATATCCCTCCATTCCCTGCATATCCATGTGACTACCTGATAGTCTCTTCAGTTTGACAGTCATATCTGCCTCCACCACCAGCCCTGGCAGCATGTCCCAGGCACTGAAGATAGACACAAAATGTTGGAGCAACTCAACGGGTCAGGCAACATCTCTGGAGAAAAGGAATAGGTGACGTTTTGGGTCAGAACCCTTCATCAGACAGGCCACCCACCACACTCTGTGTCATGAAAAATACTTGCCCCCCACATCTCCTTTAAAATTTGTCCTTCTCGCCTTAAAGCTATGCCCTCTAGTTTTTGATTTTTCTATCCTTGGGAAAAAGGCTCTGTGGCTTAAAACTGGGATTGTGACTTATCAGACTCTCCATGTACTTCATCGGATGGAGCTCGTACAGACTGCCAATAGGTCATTCTAATGATCGCCTGAAGCCCCTCAGCTCTGCAAGGCCTCACAGACCATCTTCATGTCAGTTGTACTGAGGAGGTTGTACCAAGGTTAGAGTCGGTGTGGATGGATCACTGCTGTGGAGTGATTTCTCTTGCAGTCATGGCTTATTGTGCATTCTTTACTCCGTTCATCCAATGGTATAGCTACTTCTCTGTGATAATAATGTGCAGGATGAGTGGGTAGCTCTACAACTTCTCCTTAGAATCCCTGACTATGGTATATGATGGTCAGGGAGCAGGGTCTCTGAGAAGCAAGCAGATGCAAGTGCCTGTGTCTGGAAGCATTTAAAGAGTTTCAGATTGCTCTTCGCCAGGATTCCCTCACTTTTGGCTGAAGCAGCTGATCCCGGCAGCTGCTCTACTTCATGTCAACAGGTGCAACATATCCAAGTTCAACAGTAGGTTAAAACCAGGAAACATGCTTCCATTCCACCATTGCCAGTTCAGTCATTCATCAATGAGACCAACGTGACAGTTGTATCAAAGAAAAACTCCAACAACTTCAGGAAACCCAGGACACAAGTATCGGAAATAACTTAAACAGAAGTCGCTGAAAGCTGTCCACACCAATCCAGCAGTTCTAATGCCAGTGGTCAATTCTAAAATAGAAACTTAACGATCATAAGAAATTAACTGACCACGATAAACTGAATGTATTGTTATTACTGGACAGGATTCAGACTTTAGAGATAGCATGGAAACAGGCCCTTCAGCCCACAAAGTCTGTGCCGACCAGCGGTCACCGCATAGACTTGAACTATCCTACACACTAGGGACAATTTACAATTTTACCAAACCCAATTAACCTACAAACCTGTATGTCTTTGGAGTGTGGGAGGAAATCAGAGCACCCACAGAAAACCCCCGTGCTCACAAGGAGAATGTACAAACTCCGTACAGACAGCACCTATTGTCAAGATCGAACCCGAGTCTCTGGCACTGTAAGGCAGCAACTCTACCACTACGCTGCCCCCATAAATGTGTAAGCAAAAAGGTAATAATAAAGAAATGTTCGAGTGATCACTATATACAGATGTCAAATTAAAATGAAAATTGAGAGAATAGTAGATTTGTTAAGTTAAAGTTTTGTAGGTGCCTTTTTTTCATAGAAAGAAGTAGATAGCAATTTTATATCAAAAGGTAACCCAAGATAAATAAAGAGAGATTTACCAGATATAATGTGAATTAACATAACTGATAAATATGGATAAATCTCTACATTCTGATGATTTATTCCGCAGTGGAAATTGAGATGGGAGAGAGAAATGTAGCAGTATGAGTCATACGTTTCTATGATTGAAGAATTGTAATAATTTAATAAGGTAATTAGAATTTTAGCAGCGGTGGAAAGATTATTAGAATCTAAAATCAGACTCCACATATTTGAACAGTTGGACAAGCATGAGATAATCAAAGAGAGCTAATTCGGATTTTAGCTGGTAGATTATATCTGGCAGATCTTGTTCAAAGATTTCAACAAATCACTAACATGGTGGATAGTGGGATGTCTACAAAAGTTGCAAACATTTATGTTCATAATGTGCCATGCATGAGATTATAAGCAAAATCAAATACAACTGTAATTGAAGATAAATTTGTGACATAGATCAACAATTTATTTTAATGTAGTATACAGGAAGTAGGGATTAGTGATTTATTACCCTACTGGTGAGATAAGACATGTGTTACTCCAAAGGAATCTGGTACTACAACATCTGTTTTACCCTTTATATGAATGATTTAGGCCTGCCTACTCGGGTTTGAAAATGGCACTAAATTGTTTTGGATGCCACAAACATACAAAGATAGAATAAAACATAGACGAAAGAGATAAATGGGATTCTGCATGAGGAAGTACGTGAGTTTCTGCTTTGCATCTGAAAAAGGCGAATTACAATATGCTTTTGAACTTTGACGCTGCAGAAGAATTTATGTACCAAATGTAATCGAAGAACTGATTGAAGGTTGGCCTTTGGGTTAAGGGAAATGGAATATAAACCAGGAGATATTATGGTTCTTTTGTCAATACCCATTTTGTTACTGCAATCTGTTTTGGAAAACAGCCTCAGGAAAGATATATTGGTCTGGGAGCAATTAGAGCACACATTCGTCAGAATGATCCAGATATTAATGGGTTAAATATTTGTCCAGTTGTATGGACCTGATGTGTATTGTTTTGAATTGCAGAGTTAATTAATTGAGTGTTTTACATGGTAAAGAATTTTAGTCATGCGAATACAGTAAAATCTTTTCCCTGGCAGGGAAACATAACATAAGAGCATAACATTTAAAATTAAGCTGTATTTAAGAGTGAGATCTGTGAGCATTTTTTTTCACAAAGAGGTTAGAATCTAGTCTCTCATCTCGAAGTTGTTGTTCATTTTAAATTAACACAATTTTCAAGATGGTGATTATCACATTTTCTTCAGTTAATGAAGAAAAGGTGTGTTTGGTTGGGAGAATATCTAGGATTAATTGAAAAGCTGAACAGATTTAAGTAAGTCAAATGGCTGCATCTGTTCCTACATTTTATTTGGATTAAACTATACAAAGTAATATAATGTAATGATAAGTTACTTCCTGCTTGTAATGACGTACTACGGTGGAAAATTCAAAATAATCATGTTAGCCTTTGAAGGTAGTCATGCTGTAAAATGACAGTGATTCATGATTTAACACATGTATAGATTGCAAAGAATTGCTGCCTTCCCTGCTGTGTTTTGCAAGCCTTCTTCAAAACTGTTGACATGACATTTCGTCATGTATATCAAGCCTCCAGTGATGGATGGGATATTCATTTTCCGACACTCAGTTCCAGTACTTAGTTTTCTGGTCATCCACCTTTTCGCTGTGTAAATCTCCTGCGATGGCAAGACTTCAAAAAGAAGGGAACACAGTAGCACAAACTGGGTCAGTGCCATGGCTAATGTGTGATGACAACATTGAAAACAAATGTGAGAAATGACTCCTGAACTTTGTGTGAGAGTCCTCTACATCCAGCAAATATTTATGTCTCATATGCAGAATACCTCAAAAGACTTTGAGGAAGAATACAGGATGTATTGACAGATAACCAGGATGGCACGGTGGTGTAGTAGTCACTGCACCAGAGACCCGGGTTCGATCCTGACTACGGGTGCTGTCTGTACTGAGTTTGCACGTTCCCCCGTGACCTGCGTGGGTTTTCCCAGAGATCTTCTGTTTCAGAGGTTTCCTCCCCACTCCAAAGACGTGCAGGGTTGTAGGTTAATTGGCTTGGTATAAGTGTAAATTGTCCCAAGTGTGTGTGGGATATTGTTAGTGTGTGAGGATTGCTTGTCGGTCCTGACTCGGTGGGCCGAAGGGCCTGTTTCCAAGCTGTTTCTCTAAACTAAACTGAGCCTCTAGTTGCCTGCCACTCACATTCACCATTCTCATTTCTCTGTTTATAGCTTCCTGCACTGTCACAACGAGACCCAGCATGAGTTTGAGAAACAACAACTCATCTTTCATCTTTCCAGACTCAGTAGCAAATTTTCAGAATTTACTTCCTGTCTATGTAAAAAACACTTTTGCCTGCCTATCTCTTTCCTTTTCCTCTCTGGTTTTAGTCTCACTAGCTATCCAGAACTACAACTGCTATAAAGTAACTTAAGCCACTTTCACAAGTGACAGTCTTTACCATATCTTTATGAGGCTTTGAGACAGGCACATGGATAAGCGGGGAATGAAGGGATATGGATCATATGCAGGCAGAGGAGATCGGTTTAACTTGACATAATATTCGGAGCAGACATTGTGAGCAAAGGGCCTGTTCCTGTGTTTGCACAGATGCTGCCTCACTTGCCTCGTTTATCCAGCATTTTTACTTTCTGTTTATATATCATGTTGTTTCAGCTTCTCTTACCCTGGTTGTGTAAGCCTGACCTGCTGGGTCAGACCATACGATTAAAAACATGTTACACAGACCATAAATCTTAATGCGCTGGTAACTGCTGCCATTGAACCAATTCAATGTGTCGTACTCAGAAGTTCCCTTTGTTCCAGATATTCCGCCTACTCCACCTTGTCTCCTACTGAAAATGAAAGGGCCTGTCCCACTTAGGCGATTTTTTCGGCAACTGCCGGCGACTGTCACAGTCCTCGCAGGTCGCTGAAAAAGCTGCAACTGGACCCTCCCCCACGACAATGTCTACGACAACCTATCACCTAGTCGACGTCAAGCTACAGCAAGCTACCAACAATCAGCGACCCAATTGTCGCGGCTTAGGACGTCCACCTACGACTATACCTACGATCACACAAGCGACAACCTACGTCCACAAGCAAGGACAAGCAACGACCTTGTTGGCCACAATTGAAGAAAATTCAATCGCCGGCACATGTCGCCAGTTCACGTAGGTTGACGTAGGTAGTCGCCAATGGAATTCACCAAAGTCAGCTCCCGGCGACAACCAACGTCACCTGGCGACAACCTGCGTCATTCTGGCGAATACCTACGACAGCACCTATGACAGGAGAAGACAAGTTACGTCAAGCCCACTGTTGCCAAAAAGATTTGAACATTTCAAAATCCAGCAGCTACCAGAAAAACGTAACAACACTTTATGGCGACTTGAGGAGACTATTCACGACCATACAGGCCTCACCCCGCGATCATGTGAAAACAGCCTAGTCGCCTGTAGTCACCGAAAAAATGGACTAAGTGGGACAGGGGTTTAACCTATCTCTATCTCTCTCCCTCCCTCTCTTCTGACAAAGGGGTCACGGCCCAAAACATTGACTGTTTCTCTTCTCATGTATGCTGCCTAACCTACTACTTTTCAAAGTTCTCTACTTTTGTTTCAGATTCACAGCATCTGTAGATTTTTTTAATTTACATTAGTTTAGTTTAGTTTATTGTCACGTGTACCGAGGTACAGTGAAAAGCTTTTGTTGTGTGTTATCCAGTCGCAAAAATTCAATACATGATTACGATCGAGCCATTTACAGTGCACAGTGTACATTATCTGATAATACTGTCCTAACATTTCCGTTATAAGTTATATACAAATTATTCTTAAATCAAGAGACAAAGACATTTCAAAATAAAACATTAACAACAATCTCTTTGAAAGAAGCATCGATCATCGCAACATCATGTTAGTACCCTATCTCTCCTGCTTTGAGTATAGGAGCAGGGAGGTTCTACTGCAGTTGTACAGGGTCTTGGTGAGACCACACCTGGAGTATTGCGTACAGTTTTGGTCTCCTAATCTGAGGAAAGACATTCTTGCCATAGAGGGAGTACCGAGAAGGTTCACCAGACTGATTCCTGGGATGTCAGGACTTTCATATGAAGAAAGACTGGATAGGCTCGGTTTGTACTCGCTAGAATTTAGAAGATTGAGGGGGGATCTTATAGAAATGTACAAAATTCTTAAGGTGTTGGACAGGCTAGATGCAGGAAGATTGTTCCCGATGTTGGGGAAGTCCAGAACAAGGGGTCACAGTTTAAGGATAAGGGGGAAATCTTTTAGGACCGAGATCAGGAAAACATTTTTCACACAGAGCGTGGTGAATCTCTGGAATTCTCTGCCACAGAAGGTAGTTGAGGCCAGTTCATTGGCTATATTTAAGAGGGAGTTAGATGTAGCCCTTGTAGCTAAAGGGATCAGGGGGTATGGAGAGAAGGCAGGTACACGATACTGAGTTGAATGATCAGCCATGATCATATTGAATGGTGGTGCAGGCTCGAAGGGCCGAATGGCCTACTCCTGCACCTATTTTCTATGTTTCTATGTTTCTATGCAACACAATTGTCTCTTGAATTCATTTGAGTAATTTGCTTCAGTGCCCTTTTCTCCACAATGCTCCACAATCCTATTACTCTTCAGGGAGTTAAACTCTGCTGAATGCAAATTTTAGAATACTCATTAATTTGTTTGATATAAAATTCCTACGTGCATAGTTTGAACAAAGCAATTTGAAAAGAGTACATTAGACACAAAGCTAAATATACCCATCTGTGAAATGTTATCCTCATTGTGAATTACTCCCGTTCTCTCATTTTTTCTAATAATTGCCTTGCTTTCCATTTTTGCAGCCATTGTGCGGCGCCCCCTGGTAGTTTAGGTGACAGTATGGGATCTGTTAGTGTTTATTGAAATATAAATAATTCTAATTCTCCTGGATGTATGAATAAGATGTACTGTACATGGCTGACTTTTGGGAGAAGAGAAAGTGATTGTGGGTCAGATAAATCTGATCTTCCCACAGGTGAAGGATCAATGGCTGAGCAGATTTTACCAGGTGTAAGAGTCGAGTCTGAGATTGGCAAGTAGAGCAGGATCCATCATGTGCATGTGGGAGTCCCAACCATTGGGGGAATGGCAAGAATGAGTGAACAATAACAGGACAAGTACATTATTATGAGAAGTCCCATTGAAAGCCCTGGACTCCACAGACTTCTGAAAATTACAGAAGTATTGTAGGTCCATCAGTCTGCTCTGCTGTGTGGTATGACTGTCAAAATGTCCTGGCAGAAGTGGGATGAGGCACAAAATATTTCACTCCAAGTATGGACATTATGTGCTGCAATGAGACACAAACGACAGGAACACATTAAGCCTCATAATTCCTTTCATGAATAGACCACAACAGTCTTGAATTTTGTAATTGCCAACATTTCTCCTCAGCATTTACAAGTTCCAGATTCTTTCATATCCTGAAGTCCTGAAATTCCTGACAGCTGTCTTCAGTGTTCGCATGTCTGCAATCTGCTAGACAGTGGCAAGCAGCGAGCGAAAGCAATCCCACTGGCACTATAATAGAAACTCTGTTCAAACAACTCAGATAGACCTAGTATAAAAACAGCTTCTCCATTCTTTGATGGGGCAGCATGGTGGCACAGCACCAGAGACCCAGCTTTGATCTTGACCACGTGTGCTGTCCATACAGATTTGTACGTTCACCCCTTGACCGCATGTGTTTTCCCTGGGTGCTCCAGTTTCCTCACACATTTCAAAGATGTACAGGTTTGTAGGTTGATTGGCTTCGGTAAAAATTGTCCCCAGTGTGTAAGATAGTGCGAGTGCAGGAAATCGCTGGTCGGCATGGTCTCAGTGGGCCGAAGTACCAGTCTCCGCAATATATTTCTAAACTAAACAAAGCGGGCAGTTGTGGGTGCAAGCTTAACGGGCTAATTTCATTTTTATTAGCTTTATTTTTAGAGATACAATATGGAAATAGCCCCTTCGGCCCATCAAGTATCGATTACATGTTCACACTAATCCTATGGTATCCCAATGTCTCATTCACTCCATACACACAAGGGGAATTTTACAGAGGCCAACTAACCTGCAAACCAGCATGTCTTTGAGATGCCACTGTGTCGCCCCAAATTATAATTTAGTCAAGTATTTGGCATTGATTTTAAGTATTCAAACATATTTTTTAAAGTAGCTATTTTTTATTAAGGGTTGCACAGAGGTAGAGTTTCTGTCTTACAGAACCGGAGACCCGGGTTTGATCCTGAAGACGGTGCTGTCTGTATGGAGTTTGTACGTTCTCCCTGTGACCGCGTGGGTTTTCTCCAGGTGCTCCGGTTTCCTCCCGCACTCCAAAGATGCACAGGTTTGTAGTTTAATTAGCTTCGGTAAAATATTGTAAATTGTCCCTAATGTGTAGGATAATGCTAGTGTACTAGGTGATGGCTGGTTGGCATGGACTTAGTGGGCCAAATAGTCTGTTTCCACATTATATGTCTAAAGTGAAAAGTACCGTTTATTTTTCATTGTTTCTGAATGCACTGTGTTGATAGCTGATTACACAGTGGGCTTGACTTAGCTGACTGTCAAAGTTTTTCCACTTTCACAGATTGGGCTTGTTCTGTCTATAACCTCCCACCTCCATGGAGCTACAGCAGTGGAGGCTCTGCCTTCGCCAAATGCCTCTTCACTGAACTGAGAACTAGCTTCACGCAAGGAGTTCTCCTCAAAGGTTCTCAATGAACAAATCAAGAGCAGCAGCCACTTCTTTCCTTGCCCAAAAGGTATAGCAAATAATCTGCCAGATGTTGGAAATGCAACCACCAATTCCCCAAAATAAAATTAATAATATTCCAGGGATTGAGCGCATAATTTATCTTTCAGGCAATGTTGAGGAAGTCAGTGAAACTGTCTTTTTGATCAATCCATAAAAATATTGCAGTTCATTGGAGATGAAATATTTAATGGCCTTTATAAGGTTTTTCAGAAGTGCTCGACAACATTAATTTCTTAGGAAAACCAACAGGTTAGCTGTTGAAGAGCCTTGCCTTTTTTCTACATAATTAAGATACTAAATAAGTACAAGTATTGTCTTTAGTGACTCAAATGAGCATATTTACAAGAATAACAAAAGGAAAATTGGGTGGTGAGCACAGCACACACTACAGGTGCACAACATTTTATCCGAAAGCCTTGGGACCAGACACTTTTCGTAATTCTGAATTTTTCGGCTTTCGGGAATGGAAGATTTTTGGCGTAGATTTTAACGGCTGGCTCAGTGGTAGAGTGCTCGGCTCATATCCGCAAGGTCGCGAGTTTGCGCCTCAATCCCGGCAGTTACTCGATCGCGAGTTTGAGTCTTCAATGTAGTTTTTTCTTGCAGAATAGGAGAGAAAAGGGAGGGTTAGGCTGGGATCATTCTCTGTGAGATTATCTTAGTGCGGGAGACAAGTGTAGGAGAGGTGTACTGACTGTGTGGGCAGAACTTTGGAAGTGATTGTCCACCATTCTCAAAAGCCGCTGTGTCTCCCTGTACCTCCAACTCCAGAGGAATCCGCTCCCCGATGGGCTGCTACGGCGACAAGTGGCAGTTCGCCCACAGCCCGAACTGCGCCACCCCAAGAACAAGACGTACCTTGCACACCATCAGCTTCTGCCCCTACGGGGAGCTTGTTCCTCTGGAGTTGGAGCGGGGCTGGGCTGGAGTTGCTGATCTGGGATCTCCGTGCTTGCAGTGGGCCTGGGGGTCGGTGTCCTGATGAGGGGGCGCAGCTCGGGCTGTGGGCGAACTGCCACTTGTCGCCGTAGCGGCCCATCGGGGAGCGGCTTCTGGTGGTCCTGACGTCTCTCAGCTCCTGTCCAGGTGGGTGGCCGGAGACGTCAGGACCAACAGGAACCCGCTCCCCAATGGGCCGCTACAGCGACAAGTGGCAGTTCGCCCACAGCCCAAGCTGCGCCCCTTCATCCGCAACCCGGGTTCCTCTGGAGTTGGAGCGGGGCTGGGCTAGAGTTGCTGCTGGCTGTGAGTCTTTGGGAACTCCGTGCTTGCAGTCAGTGTCCCATTGGTCCTGACGTCTCCGGCCACCCCCTTGGACAGGAGCTGAGACTGGGAACTGTACCGCCCTTGCCCCCTCCCTCTGCAACTGCAAACAACCCCACTGTCCTGCTCACCTGCAAGGGCGGTACAGTTCCCAGTCTCAGCTCCTGTACAGGGGGGTGGCCGGAGACGTCACAGCCCGAGCTGCGCCCCCTCATCCGCAACCCCAAGAACAAGACATACCTTGCACACCATCAGCTTCTGTCCCTACGGGGAGCGTGTTCCTATGGAGTTGGAACGGGGCTGGGCTGCTGCTGGCTGTGGGTCTCTGGGATCTCCGTGCTTGCAGTGGGCCTGGGGGTCGGTGTCCCGTTGGTCCTGACGTCTCCGGTGACTGGCACTGACCTGCTGGCATCGCCGACGTGAAGACAGTGCAAAGCCCCCGCGCCGGTGCAATGGGCGGGGAGCTGGAGAGGGGAGGGAAGGGGTCACACACATGGCCGGGAAGCAGAGGGGTGTAGGTGGGGTGAAACTGAAGGGAGCGACAATCTGCTGCTGCCTGCCCGCTGAGTTAAAAAGTTCCCACGCAAGACTCACGATACACTGTGTATCGTGAGTCTACCGTGGGAACTTTTTAACTCAGCGGGCAGGCAGCAGCAGATTGTCAATTATTAACCCTCCCGCGCAATATACCCTCACCTTCTCTTTTATGAATGGGGATTTAGTTCCCCTTTCTTCGAGGACCTACCGGAGGTTCCGCTGACACCTCTGCGGGCCGCCCTCGGTTAACGTCTTCAAGGACCTTTCTTCAAGGACCGAAAAAATGTCCGCTATTCGGAGCTTTTCGTTATTTGGAATTTCGGATAAAAGGTTGTGCACCTGTACTAGAGCATTCCAATCTTCTGCCAATTTTAATTTAAAGGGCCAAAAAAACGAATCTGGTGGGCAATATTATTCATGTGATTTTGCTTATTAAATTTAATCTCTTTGCATTGTGCCTCAGTGATACCTTATATTTGTGTTTTTGAATCTGCCTTGAAGATTTTTTTTTGAAAAATAATGTAATTATTCTTAACAATTGTTTAACCTTTTGAAATTCTCTTGAATTTTGAGTTTAATTTAACTACCAATTGGAATTTAACTACTAATTTTAATCATTAACTAGAAATAATTAGAAATAACTTTTCAACCGGGTCTGGAAAATTACCATTACAGCATGTGCACACATTTTCAGACATTGATTTGGCCAATGTTGTATTTTCATCCATGATATGACAATAGATGACACAAAGCTGGGTGGCAGTGTGAACTGTGAGGAGGATGCTGTGAGAATGCAGGGTGACTTGGACAGGTTGGGTGAGTGGGCAGATGCATGGCAGATGCAGTTTAATGTTGATAAATGTGAGGTTATTCACTTTGGTAGCAAAAACAGGAAGTACAAGGCAGATTATTATCTAAATGGTGTCAAGTTGGGAAAAGTGGAAGTACAATGGGTTCTGGGGGTCTTTGTTCATCAGTCAATTAAAGTAAGCATGCAGGTACAGCAGGCAGTGAAGAAAGTGAATGGCATGTTGGCCTTCATAACAAGAGGAGTTGAGTATAGGAGCAAAGAGGTCCTTCTGCAGTTGTATAGGGCCCTAGCGAGACCACACCTGGAGTATTGTGTGCAGTTTTGGTCCCCTGATTTCAGGAAGGACATTCTTGTTATTGAGGGAGTGCAGCGTAGGTTTACAAGGATGTAAACCTACAGTCCCAGGATGGCGGGACTGTCATATGCTGAGAGAATGGAACGGCTGGGCTTGTATATTCAGGAATTTAGAAGGATGAGAGGGTATCTTATTGAAACATATAAGATTATTAAGGATTTGGACATGCTGGAGGCAGGAAACATGTTCCCGATGTTGGGGGAGTCCAGAACCAGGGGCCACAGTTTAAGAATAAGGGGTAAGCCATTTAGAACGGAGATGAGGAAACACTTTTCACACAGAGAGTTGTGAGTCTGTGGAATTCTCTGCCTCAGAGGGCAGTGGAGGCCGGTTCTCTGAATACTTTCAAGAGAGAGGTAGAGAGGGCTCTTAAAGATAGTGGGGTCATGGGATATGGGGAGAAGGCAGGAACGGTGTACTGATTGGGGATGATTAGCCATGATCACATTGGATGACGGTGCTGGCTCAAAGGGCCAAATGGCCTACTCCTGCACCTATTGTCTAATAGACATTAATAAATGTTATAATGTAACTGGAAGTTAAAGCTGATTCTCTGAGATCTGGCAGACTTTGCAGCTAAATGTATATTTTGGAAATATCATATGACATGCTATTATTTGGAATGGTAAAAATCACTAACATCATATAGATTGAGTTTTATATATCTATTGTCCAGTGTTGTGAAAATTGCCTCAGGATTTCCACATGATTCCACTGCGCAAAATAGTAACATAAAAGTGAATTCCAACTGTCACCATCAACTACCACTCTTTATTCTGTCATTTGTACCTTGGACTGTAAAGAAAGAAAAGATTCTGCAGGTTCTGTCAAATTATTTTAATAATCATTCCAATACAGATATATTACAAACATTACTTGCCTCATTACATGCTCAAATTATTCCGACAAATTTAATCCTTAATTTAATTTCATTTAATGATTTTATACACCAACTCTTAAACATTAACTAATGCATCTCTTCTTGGCCAACATTATGCCCTGTCAAAATAGTTAATTGCATTAATAATAGCTGCTATTTTGCTGACAATTGGGAAATGATGCCCAAGAATTCCATAAAACTGATTCTCTCTACTGACCTCAACAACGTTACTGACATCATTGAGGTATTGAGCAGCATTGAGCCTCATCAATTGGTAATCACACTGAAATGCTTTGAAAATCAGGCTGTCAGGCCCCCACTGAACTGAGTGCAAAGCTATCAGATAGCACAAATGTCTCTCAAGTTCACCAACGCTCAAAAATGTTCGAGGGCTGTATTTTAATAAAGCTGTGTCAAGCTTTATTAAACTGATTAGCAGGAAGGAACTGTAGATGCTGGTTTATACCAAAGATACACACACAAAGTGCTGGAGTAACTCAACGGGTCAGGCAGCATCACTGGAGGAAAAGGTTGGGTGACGTTTTGGGTCGGAACCCTTAAAATGATTTATTTTGTTTAGAGTAGATTAATGGACATAAAAACACAGTCATAATTAAATAATGATGTAATCATTATCAGTTCAAAAATTATTAATCATTTGATACTTCCTCTGGGTCCTTGCAGCAGCTTCCCTTGATTAAAATAAATGACACGGCAGAAACTGAGGCAGGATTAGCCTCGCATAGGTTCAGCAGGTACTGAACTAACTGCTGGGAAACTGGGGCAATATGCACACACTGTAAGTCGATTGTAACCATGTATTGTCTTTCTGCTGACTGGATAGCACACAGCAGCTTTCCACTGTCCCTTGGTACACCGTACAATAAATAATCATCCCGCTCCTTGCTCCACCTGCATACACACATCTTCTCTTATTTCCCCCTCTTTTCCCTCCTCCTATCCCATTCCACCTAGATTCCCTCTCTGTCTTCACATTTCACCTTTCCTCTTCTCTCCGTATCTGACATCCATTTGTCCCCTTCTCATTTCTAGCCTTTGTCACTATTTACACCAACCTGGTAATCAAACACCCCCCCCCCCCCCCCATTCACCTGTATCAACCTATCACTTGCTAGGCTTTGTCCCATCCCACATCTCTTTTCCAATATTTCTCTTCTACCCAGCCTGAAGAAGGGTTCCAACCCAAAACATTGTCTGTCCATTCTCTGTACAGATGCCGCCTGATCTGCTGATTTCCTCCAGCACTTTGTGTTTTTCTCAGGTTTCGAGCATCTGCGATTTCTTGTTTCCACTATGCAGTGTACCGTGTCAGATACCATTCTGACACAGAAGCTGCTGCAACAACAATGGGAGCTTGGCTGCAAGGAAAACCCGGAGAAAACATCGAGGGAAGCGGGGGGGGGGGGGATTCGGAATAGGCTGAAAGCCCAAGCCTTTCGTCCACCTCTGCCCAGCATTCTTCCGGCGAATGTCCAGTCCCTGGAAAACAAGCTGGATGACCTCAGGGCGAGGGTCAGATTCCAGCGGGACATAAGGGACTGCAACATCCTCTGCCTGACTGAAACATGGCTGACCTCGCTGATTCCGGATCAGGTAATCTGCCCAACCGAGTCCTTCACTGTCCATCGTGCTGACAGAACAGAAGCATCTGGGAAATCCAAGGGTGGAGGAGTCTGCTTCATGACCAATAACAACTGGTGCAACCCTGGAAATATCAAGATGCTTTCCCGTTCCTGCTCTCCGGACCTGGAGCACCTGACGATCTCATGCCGCCCATTCTACCTTCCTCGGGAGTTCGGCTCAGTGATCGTCACAGCCGTCTACATTCCACTGCAGGCGGACACCGACATGGCACTATCGGCCCTACACGAGGAGGAGGAGCCATCTTGGGGAACGGCTGCTAACCAGCAGCCGTCCGTTTAATTTGCTTTTTTAAAGTTTTTAGTTAGTCCTGTGTCTTGTCCGTTTGGAGAAATGGACTTTTAAATGTGGGGGGTAGGGGGGAAATTTTGTTTCTAGGTCCCTACCTGGTTGGTGAGGCAGCTTTTTCACCGGGCTGCCCGTCGACCCGTCCTCGCGGCCTACCAGCGGGCTTAGAGCGCCGTTTCCTGGCGGGGACCGCCCAGCACCTCGGCCTTGGTGGCGGCACAGCGCTGGAGCGCTATCGTGGAGCGGAGCGGGCGATGCCTTGCCTGGGTCGCCGTGCTGGATCGACGCGCTGGAGCTCCGGTGAGCTGAGACTGCCAAGTTCAACACCTCCAGGCTGCGGGTCAGCGGAGCGGATCGGGCGGCTCCGATTTCAACATCGGGAGCCTGAGAGCTCCAAACCGGCGCGGCCTTGTCGGTTTCGGAAGTCGCGGTCCCCAGTCAGGAAGCGGCCGTTCCAGGTGGCCCAGCCGCTGAGTAGACTCTCCCGACGCCGGGGCAACTCCACCCGGTGAGAACGGCCAGGAACATCGGGCCTCCGTAGAGGCAACTGCGGTGGCCTCAATAAGCCTGACTTTGGGTGAACTTCGGGTTGGGGACTGGACATTGTGCCTTCCCCCACAGTGGTATCCATTGTGGGGGGATGATTTTTTGTCTGTACGTAATCCTGTTAGTCTTTGTCCAAGATGGCTGCCGTGAAGGGAGAGTGGACGTTGGCGCGCTTTAGCTGCCGCTGCTCTCTCTTTACATTGTGTTTTTGATTTTTTTGTTTTTTGGACTGAATTCTGTTTTTAATTTGTGTTTCTGTGATGTCTTTATTATTTATTTTATTCTGATTATATGTTTTTTATTCCTGTTAATCTTTGTAAGGTGTCCTTGAGATGTCTGAAAGGCGCCCAAAAATAAAATTTATTATTATTATTACTGTGTCGACATCAAAACAAGTACCCGGATGCGGCTATGGTGGTGGCTGGAGATTTTAATAAATCAAATCTCAAGAAGGTCATGCCGAACTTCTACCAACACATCACGTGTGCCACCAGGGGGGAGAGAACTTTGGACCACTGCTACACACCGTTCAGGAAAGGCTACAATAGAATAGAATAGAATAGAATAGAATCTTTAATTGCCACGCAACCAGGGTTGGTGGTATTTGGGTTCGGTGCATGATGGTACACTGCTTTTGTTACATACCACTAATAACACAGATCACCGTAATAAAGTGCATCCATACCACATCACAAATTACAAATCTCACCAACAATACATAGTGCAAAAGAACAAACAAAGACCATAGACAAGACACTGTATACATCAAAAGTCATATTATTGTCTGATTATTGGACGGAATTGAGAGTTCTTATTGCTGAGGGGAAGAAACTGTTTTTAAAGCGGGTGGTTTTAGTAGCAAGTGACCTGAGGTGCCTCCCCGAAGGGAGAGACTGAAAAAGGTGATTTGCTGGATGGGAGTGGTCCGAGATGATCTTTTTTGCCCGTTGTGAGGTACGTTGGAGATAACTGGAATGGATTGAGGGGAGGGGGGAGTTGATGATCCTGGAGGCCTTGGAGACAATGCGTTGTATTCTGTGTAGTGAGTGACTATCGGTGTTACCGTACCAGACTGTGATTGAGGAGGTGATGATGCTTTCAATGATTGATTGATAGAAACGGACCAGGAGGTGTTTATCGACTCTGAACTTTTTGAGCTGCCTGAGGAAATATAGGCGTTGTTGACCTTTCTTGATGACGTGGTCTGCATTGATGTGCCATTTTAGATTATTGGAGATATAGGTGCCTAGAAACTTAAATGAGTTTGTGGAGGTTATGGGGTGAGTGTTGACATGGACCGGGGGTTTGTGGTTTTGATTGCGTCTGAAATCTATGATGATTTCTAAGGTTTTTGAAGTATTAAGCTGGAGGTTGTTGTCTGCGCACCATTTGACTGCGCTATCGACTGTTAGATGGTATTGTGATTCTTTGTTGTCTGAGCTAAGGCCAATTATTGTTGTGTCGTCTGCATATTTAAAAATTTTAACTGAGCTGCATTGGGATGTGAGGTTGTTGGTGTAAAGTGAGAAGAGCTGGGGTGACAGAACGCACCCTTGGGGGGCTCCTATGTTGAGAGTCAAAGGGCTGGAGAGTTTTTCACCCACCTTGACTCTTTGCTGTCTGTTTGTTAGAAAGTGTAGAATCCAATGGCACATGGCTGGGTGAATGCTCATGTCCAACATTTTATTGTAGAGTTTAATCGGGTGTATAGTATTAAAGGCCGAGCTAAAATCTATAAACAGGATGCGTGCATAGGTGTTCGGTGATTCCAGATGATGAAGGGAATAGTGAAGAGCTAAGTTGATAGCATCCTCAACAGACCGGTTGGCCCTATAAGCAAATTGGAAAGGGTCCATGATGGGGGCAGTGTGAGTTTTCAGATGGGTGAGGACTATGTGCTCAAAGGCCTTCATGGCGACTGATGTTAATGCCACAGGTCTATAATCGTTCAGGCAGCTCACCTTGGAGGACTTGGGCACAGGGATGATAATGGATGATTTAAAACACTGCGGGACTCTACATTGGCTGAGGGAGGTGTTAAAGATGGAGGTGAACACAGGGGCCAGCTGAGCTGCACAGTGGTTGAGAGCAGCGGGGCTGAGGTTGTCAGGCCCTGCCGCTTTTCTTTTATTAAGATTTTTGAAGGCCGCCCTAACCACCTCCTCAGAGATGGTGAATGGTGCTGAGTTAGGTGGGGGGGGAGGCATGGATGGCGGGGTGGCATTATCGAAGCGTGCATAAAAAGTGTTCAGTTTTTCCGGTAAATCCGGATCCTCGTCTGGGATGGGAACAGGACGGTTTTTGTAGTCCATCATCTTCTGTAGATGTTTCCAGACTTCTCTTGAATTGTGGGTTTTGAGTTGTTGTTCCAATTTGTTTGAATAAGCTAATTTTGCTTTCCGAATTGCAGACCTGAGTTCATAATTTGCTGATTTATACTGAACCTTGTTACCGTTGGTGTAGGCTGCATTTTTCTTTTTGCGAAGAAGTTGTATGTGCTTGTTGAACCAGGGTTTACCATTGCTGGGTATTGTGACAGTTTTGTAGGGGACGCACAGTTCTTCACAGTAGCGGACGTATGACGTCACCACGTCAGTGTACACGTCGATGTTGTTGCCGGATACGTCGAGGAAGAGGTCCCAGTCAGTACATTCAAAACATCCCCTTAACGTTTCGATGACATCCTCTGACCAGGACTTAACGGTTATTGTTTTGGGCTTGATGGATTTCAGTTTTTGTTTGTATGCGGGGATGAGGGATACAAGGCCGTTTCACTCCCTCCCCTAGGAAAATCGGACCACGCTGCCATTTTCCTGTTGCCGGAGTATAAACAGAGGATAGTTCGGGAAGCGGTAGAGACGAGGGACGTAAAGCGATGGTCCGACCAGTCAGAGGCCATGCTGCAAGATGCACTGAGTGATGTCGACTGGAATATGTTCAAAGCAAGTTCCAGTGACGTCAGTGAGTTCGCGGAAGCAGTCACGGACTTCATTGCAACAGTAACCGACAACATCGTCCCCACGGTAAGGGTAAGCACCTTTCCGAACCAAAAACCCTGGGTAGACAGGTCTGTTCGTGTGACCCTGAATGCTCGCACCACTGCCTACAACTCGGGCCTGGCATCAGGAAACATGGACGTCTACAAGGCAGAGTCCTACCGACTGCGAAGGGCGGTGAAGGACGCAAAGAGAAGGTACAGAGACAAGATGGAGTTACAGATGAAACAGCAGGACACCAGAAGCCTGTGGCAGGGGCTACGGATTGTAACCAACTACCGGAGCACCCCTCCCTCATCCGCAAGTGCCGGCACCTCCCTAGCTGATGACCTGAACTCCTTTTACGCTCGTTTTGAGAGGGGCAACACCACTCCAGGTCTGCCGACTATCGACAATACCGCCAGCGGGCTGGCTACCGAAGCTGAAGGGAGGAATGTGCACACATTCTCGCTGTCCGAGCACGATGTGAGGAGGGCTCTGACACGGGTGAACACGAGAAAAGCTGCAGGCCCCGATGGCATCTCGGGGCGAGTACTCAAGTCCTGTGCTACGCAGCTAGCTCCAGTGCTCACTACATTATTCAACCTCTCCCTGGACAAGTCATTGGTCCCTGCCTGCTTCAAAAAATCCATCATTGTACCGGTACCAAAAAATGCCTCCCCAGCCTGTCTGAATGACTACCGTCCGGTGGCCCTTACCTCGGTAGTCATGAAATGCTTTGAGAGGCTGGTGAAGAAACACATCTGCGCCTTCCTCCCTCGGCACATGGACCCGTTGCAGTTCACATACCGTCCGAACAGATCCACGGACGATGCGGTCTCCCAGGTCTTGCTCCCAGGTCTCTCCCATCTGGACAGCCAGAAGGGGGGCTACGCGAGGATGCTGTTCATAGACTACAGGTCAGCCTTCAACACGATAGTCCCCACCAAACTGGCCAGGAGGCTAATGGAATTGGGGCTCAATACCTCCCTGTGTGCCTGGGTCCAGGACTTTCTCACCGCCAGGCCCCAGGTAGTCAAGATGGGAGGGAATACATCGAAGTCCCTCACCCTGAGCACAGGATCGCCCCAGGGCTGTGTCCTCAGCCCCCTATTGTACTCCCTGTACACACATGACTGTGTGGCTAGGTTCAGCTCCAACTCAATAGTGAAGTTTGCTGATGACACTGTGGTGGTGGGCCTGATCTCAGACAATGACGAGAAGGCCTACCAGGAGGAGGTGGCTGGTCTAGCACTCTGGTGCCAGGATAACAGCCTGCTCTTGAACATCAAAAAAACGAAGGAGCTGATCATGGACTTTAGGAGGGCACATCATCCGAGGACATACACTCCATTGAGGATAAATGGGGATCCTGTGGATAGAGTGAACTGTTTTAAATATCTGGGAGTCCACATCTCCGAGGATATGACATGGGCATCACACGCTTCAGCACTCGTGAGTAAGGCAAGGCAGCGCCTTTACCACCTCAGGCAATTGAGGAAATTCAGAGTGTCTCCGAGGATCCTCCAGTGCTTCTACGCAGCGGCGGTGGAAAGCATCTTGTCCGGGAACATTACCATCTGGTGTGGGAATTGCTCTGCCACGGACAAGAAGGCTCTGCAGAGAGTAGTGCGTTCGGCCGAACGCACTATGGGAACTTCACTTGCCCCCCTGCAGGAACTATACATCAGGAGGTGCAACTCCAGAGCCAACAATATCATGAGAGACCCCTTCCACCCCTGCAACGGACTGTTCCAGCTGCTACGGTCAGGCAAACGCCTCCGTTGCCATGCGGTGAGAACGGAGAGGTTGAGAAGGAGTTTCTTCCCAGAGGCCATTCGGACTGTAAACGCCTATCTCACCAGGGACTAACTCTACTGAACGTTTTTCTTTCCATTATTTATTATGTAAATGAATATGTGTGTTATGATTGTGTTTATAGTTTGTTTGGTTGTTTGGTTGTTTGTCATTTTGCACAAAAGTCCGCGAGCATTGCCACTTTAATTTCACTGCACATCTCGTATGTGTATGTGACAAATAAACTTGACTTGACTTGACTTGACATTCACCTTATTGTGAAATTGCTGGATTCCAACACTGTTACACAGGCCCCTGAGGAACCCACAGAATGAGCGGTGGATCTGGGGAAAGCAGTAGAAGTAACAGACGTCAGCTACCACAGTCTGGAGTCATAGAGGAATAAAACCCTTCAGCCCAACTTGAATATTAAGATCACGGGCCAGAATACACCAGTTTCAAGTTAAAACAGTATTCATAACTCACCCTTCTCTGTGCTCTGTTGTCCTTATGATCATTATAATTATTTTTCACTGAACTGTCTTGAAAAAGCACGATGAAATGATTTGCTACATTAAAGGCCATTATGTAAACATAGCTTGTTTTATTCTTGTGCTTGAAATATTTGTGAAATAAATATAAAGCTGCGAGCAAAAATATTCCAATTATTTTTTTCAAATAAGTTTGCACTTTATAATGTCTTGACCAATTTCTACAAAGAAACATCGCCATAGTGAAACATGGAAGCCCAGTCTTCAAATTGTATCCCAAAGAGTCCATTATTTGTATGTAACTTATATGTCATCAGGTTCAGCAGTGACCACACTCACAGTAGGGTGAGTTCACATGATATATTTTACTTAATGGCAAGTCCACAATCACATGGCAACACTGTTCCTCACCATGAGAGCACATGCATAATGACATTGGCAATCTTACGATTGTCCCAGCAGCTTAGTACTGGTCTTCACAGGAGGAGCCGTGGTGGTGTCAGGCTTCTTCATATAGTTCACCCTTGCTTCAAGAGGAGGCAGTTTTTTCACATGCGCATGCGTGCACATGAGCGCGCGTTTGTTGCCATCACTTGTTATCTGCAGGCAGGAAGAGGTTCTGGCATCTCATGCTTGCATCTGCCTCTCAGTCTTAAGCCTCAGTAAAAGGTGTTGGGTGTCCAGAGTTTCTTCCCAGCAACTCTGTCTTGACCACACAACTGAAGAAGGGTCTCCTCACCTCTCCTCTCCTCTCCCCTCCCTGAGATCATGGCTGGTCATTCACAATCAGGGCAACATCCATTGGAGAGAGTGCAGTCATACGTACCTTAAAAAACAATTTAATAGTTAGATTGCACAAGTGACCTTTTCTCAGTGAAATTGGCACATTAGGAAGTTTGGAGAGCACTCTATGTGCAAGTCAATTTAGTGTTCCAAACATTTTTTCCTCATCAATCACGGTCACTAATTGTGCATCATACAATTGTCACTTACCCACAAAGAAAACCTTTTGAATGCATCCTGCAATTTTCACTGCCCAACGTGCTTCTTTGATGCATTTTGGCCTGATTCAAGGCACAATGAAGAGGGTTATTTGCCCTCAACAGTCCCGATGTAGATATAATCTTTTAAACATGGGTTTAAAGCAAACAATGTAAACAGAAAACAAAATCATAATGACCAGTCTGCAGAAAAACATGACGTTGTTGCTTCCTGAGCGAAGAGAATTTGAAGATATTGACTGCTTTAAAACTGAGGAACCATTCCTGACCAGAGCTTCAGGAAAGAAAACAAGTAAATTCTGAATGTTGTAACTCTGAAAATATCTGAACAATTTCTGGACTGCCTGTTACTTCCTCTGATGGGTAGAAAAGCAGGTTGGTGGTGTAATATTGCCAGTTTAGGTCAACTGCTAAGGTAAGCAAATAAACCTATGACCGTGTCACCCCTGCAGCATTTAAGCGCACAGTTTTACAAAGAAAGAAGGAACAGATGTATTCTTTTTATTAACACACTTTATCACAATTGCACTGTCAATCACACAGGAAATTTTACCAAGATCAGAAAGTGTTCTGAGGTCAGATCCCTATCCTTGACTTCAATCTTTTAGTACATTAGATGGAGTGCTCCATCATTGATTTTTCTGAGTCCAATTATTTTGTACCTTGACATTCCTTCCTGTGAGCTGTTGCAGGGGGCTGCTTCTAGTTAGTTCAAGTTCGAGTTTATTGTCATATGCACAAGTAAATCTTGCTTGCAGCAGCATCACAAGCACATACTCAGACAAACACACAAAAAACAATTATACGGATATTGCACAAAATTCTAAAGGAAGGAAGACTGAGAAAAAAGATAGTTGCAGCAGTTGGGAAAGGACAATTATATGAAATGACTCTGAGGTTGGAAAGTTTGTCTGGGTCCGATATGATTTTTAATTTGAACAATGCAATCTGCAGGCTCTCAGCATAAACTGCTTTTTTTTGCAGGATTGATGGTTGTTCTTGTAAAAGACATTTCATATCCCTGTAGAATCTACTTTCATGTGATGTCAAAGATTCAAAAGTCCTCAGATCAGTCCAAGAAATGGCTATATTCTGCAAAATAAGTTTTAGATGAGCTACGATGGGTTGAATTGCCTATCCCAAACGTCACCTATCCATGTTAGCCAGAGACCTGCTGTGTTACTCCAACACTTTGTGTCCTTTTTGGTAAACTAGCACCTGCAATACTTTATTTCCAACTTATTTTTAATGTTCATCGTGAAATTATGCTTTGGTTTTTACAGTTATTAGCAATTAGAAAAATAATTTCTATATGATCAAAGTTTCAGTAAATCAATTTACAATGTAATTGTTTTCAAATATTCCTGGTTCCTCTTCCATCCAACACTTGCAGATTTCAATTATTATTCACAGAAAATATAGAATATCAATGTTGATTTTTTTTTGCTGCAAGTCTACAATTTTACATAAAATACATTGCTGTAAGAAATGCAAAGTCAGGACATTAAAGAACGTTTGCAAATTTGCAAATTAAAAGTAGAAAACAATGGTTCAAATGTCCCAAAAAGAAACCTCATGAACTAAACACTATTCTCACAGTTTTACCAAAAACACCAAGGCAGCAGTTTCAACATCATACATCTAAAAGAAGAATGGAACCAAATTGAAAAAGAAATGGATGGTGTTTTTGGTAAAACTGTGAGAACAGTTTTTAGTTCATGAGGTTACTTTTTGGGTAATTTGAACCATTCTTTTTTACTTTTAACATGCAAATTTGCAAATGTTCATAAAACAATTGTATTGGTAAGTTGTACCCTTTCTTTGCATTTCAATGGACCAGTTGATGAATGGATAAATTTAACAAAACAGCTGCAGCTCCTGAGAAAAGTAATTACTTGATAAATCTTTTAATTTTTCATATATTTAATCCTACCGTTATTTATTTCCAATCAAAATCAGAGGAAAATCTCATTCGTAAGTATTTTTTTTCATGTGAGATGTTCGATCAAGAAAAGAGCAATCTGCTTCGAGAATGTGCCTTTCTTTCACAATCTGCCTATGGTAATTAATAGTTATTTCACAGATAGTATTCATCACAATGTCTGGTTGCCATGGCTTATTCTCTGGGGCCAAAGCATGACTGCAAGTAACAGACAAGATAATAAGAGAAACACAACAGCTCAGTGTGAAGCCCTTCTATTTTACCTGGGTTTAGTCCTTGCATCTTTCACTATAAATAAGGCCTTTGCTGGAAGCCTCAGAATTGAAAGACTTACCACAGAAAATACAAACGTGGTATGAATCCACTGATGCAGAAAGAACCAGCTTCTAACATCCTTCACTGATAAATGAATATCTATTGTGCATTGAACAACAAATTCATGACTCATTACTATTTGAATGAATCAGCCATGATCAGATTGAATGGCGGTGCAGGCTCGAAGGGCCGAATGGCCTACTCCTGCACCTATTATAGAAAAAAAACATATAATAAAAATCAAGACAGGGTCAGTAGACAGCTGGTGGCTGGAGTCTGATGACTCGAAATACAGACAGCTATTTCAGCATAGTTACAAAAATAAATGATCATATCTATACAGAAATGAACTTCATACTGTAACTTGTCGAAGGTTAAAAATAAGAAAATAAAAATGTATAAATCCAAGTTTTGCAGGAAGGACTTGATTGAGGTGGAATAAAATTTAAGGTGAAATTTGAAATTCCCATGTTTCTATCTCAGTAATGGAGGGATATAGGAGCTTTTACTATTTCTAATCAATAACATTGCATATCTGCTGCACTCTGCCTAGCCTTGACCAATGCTTATGTGGTGGTGTTTGGGCCCTTAATCTCACATTTTCCTTATCATCTAAATCCTCCACTACAAATATCTACTTATTTATCCTCAAAGTCCATGAGTCATTAACTCTCAGCTAAATTCACAAACAAGGTAAACAGTCTTTCCCTATTCACACTATACATTTGCCATTTTGTTGGAATGTCTGCAAATCTTACTCGAAAGGGTTGATAAGCAACTGGAAGAATAAAGCTAAACTGTTTTATGAATGAATAAAGTGCAGACGCATGGAAAGAATGAAATCCAGATTTGTGAAAACAAAATACACCAGATGTTCAGAATTGATTGAGATTTTTACACATGTGAGGTAGATGGATGAATATTCAAAGAGACATAGAGAGAAATTCAAACAAAAAATGGAGATTGAAAGAGAAGGAAACGCTGAATGAAAGAGGGAAGGAAGTGACTAGAATGTAGATATTTAGGTCTATCTGTGGTAGGCACAGATAAACTGATTACAAGAAACCAGACAACAGAATCACCATTACAAACAGATAGAGAGACTGCACATGAAAACATATGGAAGGAAAACATACACAGTGTTAAAGAGAACTACATAGGCCCAAGTAAAGACAAAAATAAAAAAGACAGAGAATGTAACTAGCAACAAGTAATAGAAAATTGGAATTTCCCTTATAGCCAGCCTGAAGTTGCTGTTATAAATCATAAAGCTAACCTGCCTTAGGTCAGTGTTGGTACAGGAATAGTGCCTATTCATTTAAATGACTAAGAACAGCGGTGGGTTACAAAGTCAGATAACATACTTTGTTTTATTGTTTTAATTTTTTTTAATATTTGTAATAATTTTTGCAAATTAAGTGAATTTGTATTTTAGTTTTCAATTAATTTATTAAAATGCTTTCCCAATAATTGCAATTGTTTTAATTATGTTTTAGTGTTCATAATGTTTCTGGATGTTTCAGCAATTTTAAGAACTATTCATTGAAGCATACCCTCTGCAGCCTCAGGACCAATGGCTACCTGTCCAGACCAGGCTTGCTGTCAGGCACAGACTTCAGATTGGAGCTTATCTGTGATCTGGGAAACCTGTGGAAGCTGGCACTGGATGGGTGTTCTGGCACCTGCACTTCAGCACAGACATTGGGATAACCCAGTCACATGCCTATCTGCCAGCAGATTGTGGGAGATCATAACAATAGATTCACCCCAATGTGTCTGACGGCACACCTAGTTTTGGAAACATGACTTACCTTCTACCAAAAGTTTTTTTTCAGCTATTTGATCATATTTCCTCCCATGTGATGCCATTTACAAATATACATAAGCCTTGGCATCGAGGGTCAAATCCCCTAGTGGGGTATGTTATCAAAGAAAAGTGTTGATTATCACAAAAGTCAGTAGCGAGGGTCGTTGGCTCACAATTGACAGTAAATTCTGGGCTACTAATTGCTTTATTCCATACTGGCAATTTTAAGTATCTTTATGTTGTGTGAATGGTGTCCCAGATTCGAGATATCACTTTTTCTTTGTATTTTTTCTCAGCTGTAAAATGGTTGTGTCTTCTTGAAGATCCATCTGTTTTCTACAGTATCTTGCTTTGCAAAAATATTCCATATGAATCAATATCTTGTGAGGAATTATTATCTGTAACCTACAGGTTAAACACTTCTTTTTTTTAAGTGTTGTGCTCAAAATATATATATTTATCCTATTCTAATCTTATTTATGCAACTCTACATAGCCTGACACATAACTATAGGTAGGTAGAATGTATGTGGAAACTACCTGAAATACTAAAGGACATTTTCACAGACTTTGTTTCAAGCTCCATGCCAATAATACCAAGAAATTAAAAACAGGCCGATTCTATCAACATGGCACATTTCAATAAGGATACATCTCCCAGCCCGTTATTTTAAAATGATTCTATTAATAAGATCACACAAAATATTAGCGGAGCTGAATAGTTACATGAATTGGCCAATGGCAACAGTATTTCTTAAAAAGAGTTAAAAAAGATGTCCATCAGTACTAACGTAAGTGGAGCTAGAAGGAGTGGTATTATACACAGCAGGATATTGCTGCTGGAATCTCAATGCTATCTGAGATTTGTGTTTATTTATCACCATCACTCTTTAACTCAGTGCCGATGAACCTGATGTGTACTGTTCCCAAAGCAGGCGAGTCCCTTATCACTGGCGCAGTTTTGATTGGAACAGTTGTGGATTGTCAAGGAGATGCACAGGTTAAGGACACATTTTGACAACGAGCACATCTTTGATGGCATTAGTGAAAATGAAAGCAGCACAGCTGTAACATCAAGGACAGCCAAAAGCAAGATCAAAGGATAAGTGAAGATGAGAGATATCATTCATCTCTTATCAGCACAGCTTTCAACAAAGAAAAATATTGCAGTGCTCATATTAGATTGGCCAGCTGGATCTTTGATCTTCCACTTCCACTCGAAACACACACAAGGTCAGGAGAGCAGAAGCTTTTATGCAAAAGCATGAAAAGAGTGTTAGTCAGATGGGGAATGAGCTGCCCTTGGTGTTGCTTTATTCCCCAGGTCAATCTACTGCTTGAGCCTCGATTAAACCTCTATTCACACTGCATGAAGATCTTTGAGTAAAACACTGTTGTAAAAAACATATTTTTGGTATTTTATTATAGGTATTTTGTGGAATATCAGAAATGTCAGACATATAAGAAAAGCAGCGATACATAAGAAACTTGATCTTAAATGACTTTGAGTGAACTGTGATTGTCAAAATTGTCATAGGGTGTCATGCATTCACTGTAACATATTGCTGGTCATATGAGAAGTGTAGCACAGAGGTCCACTACAAGGTTTCTTACAGGAGTCACAAACATTTATTACGGATTTTCTATAAATCATGCGCCTTAGATATTGAATTAGATTACTGCAGAGCTTCTTCTAAATCCCTTCTTAGCTCCAAATTTATCCAGTCTTTGCAAAATGTTAAAGATTGATCTGGGCTCTTTCTCTATGTGCTTCCCTTGTGTGTGAAGGGTGAAAGCTGAACACAGTATCGCAATGTAATCTAGTCATCTTTAGAAGTGACAAGTTTGTGCCATTCTGATTAAGTAACATTGTATAACTTCATGAAACATTACGCCACAGTTGGAATGTGTGCAGTACCATCAGAAGGAACTAATTGCACTGGAAAGAGATTCTCAAAAATGTTGCCTGAGATGAAGCATTTCAGTTATAAGGAGAAGCTAAAAAAGGGTGGGTGTGCAGTCCTTGAGTCAGAACAGTATGGTGTTGGTCTGAAGAAGGGTTCTGAACCAGAACTTCTCTTGTTCGCCAAAGGTGTTGCCTGACCCGCCGAGTTGCTCCAGCACAGTGTGTCTATCCTGGAGTTGGACAGCACAGAAATGATCCTTCTTCCCATTGCATCTGTGAAGTTTCTCCCCATCTACACTAATTTGCTCACATTAGGAACATATCCTTCACGGTGTGAGGGACAGGATGATTAAACCACCACCGCTCGTTAAGGCACTGATAACATTGTACTAAAACAGAGATAGGTTGTACCAGCAGCTGTAATCGCAAGAAACTGCCTACGCGACAAGAAAGGGTTAAAATGAGTCATGTAAATAGCTACTGCGCTTGCTTAATGAAGTGAATGAATATTACATATACGCCCCTGATCGTGAAACTGCTAATTACCATGCACATGCGATGTATGATCTGGGAGGTACATGGTTGTCACGGGAAGATTGTGCACCTCAGTGCTATAATTGGAAGGAGCCAGAAGGGGAGGATGATCCAGCAAAGTGTGTTGTATAAGGAGAGGGGATTTTCTCGGTGTGTCTCGGTTTGGAGAGGCACCCGGCTCTGCAGACTCGTAAATAACCAAATTTCTTGTTTCCACGACTTTGTCTCTGGCATCATGATTGTGAGCACCGAATTACCTCACAACGGCTTAAATATTTAGTTGACTGTCTAAACAGCTCACATGGATAACAATTTTACTTTGGAGTCACGTGAGTGACTACGTGAAGAACCCCGTCACGATGCATGCGTGTCATATCGCTTCACGCTTGCGAAACGACAGGCGGGGTGGAGTGTCCCCCGCAGCGGTAAGTTTGAAACCGCGACCTGCAGGTAAGTGATTTACTCTGCGGTAGTTTTTGTCCCCGCGCTGTTTTTACACAGGGGGGGAAGCTGGACAAAATAGTGTCCACAAGTGCTGCGAGTAAAGCTGGCTGGGGAGGACCGCAAAGTTGCGGGAGCCAGCAGCAGCTGAAGGCACAAGCCCCGTAAGGGATCAGCTGTGCCGACTTTTGGTTCCGCGCTGGCCAGAACACCACGGCCGGGTGGGAGACTATTCAAATGGGGCCGTCGACTTTTTGGACAAGTCGAAAACGGCAGGAGACGGGGTGGAACGACGTTCCCCCGTAGCGACAATTTTAACTTGGACCTGCAGGTAAGAGCTGCGGTCTTTTTGCGTTTTTACCATGCCAATTACAGGTGGGCTAGATGGGATCAGCTGTGCCCGATGTCGCCTCCGCACCGGCCAGATCCACGCAGCCGGGCGAAAAGGCTAGACACAAAAACAAACAAGGTCGTGGACTCAGAGGAGTCCGGCTTTGAACAACCGCGGGCGGCTAGCGACCGAGAGCGCTGGAGCCGGATGGAGCGGTGTGTGGAGCATTTGCTCCAATGTGACAGACTCCGGGAGATGGAGTCGGGTCACTGTGGGCCCTATGATAAACCCACAGCAGTACCTCTTAAAGGGCTGCACAGTGCTTCTACCTCATCAGAGGGGAGCACTGCGGGTCAGTTCTGGGCTGACCTGGAAGAGGGGTCCGCAGAAGGAAAGACAAGTGTGCAAGGGGTGCAGGAACAAAAGAACCTACTGGACTAATAAAATGGACTCCAACAAACACTACAGCCAAAGACAGCACCCCTACGCACCCACCAGCAGAACTGGTGTAAGCTCGAAGGCCCGGTATTCAAAACATGAGTCTTTTTAGGCCATGGCCCAGGCCGGCCTTCTTGGAAGATGCAGGGACCTCCAACGCCAACCAAACCGAAAATCCAGACACCAGCGCAACAACAGCAGCGAAGAACCTACAAAAAGAAGTAAACCTGCCACTGGTAACTATGGAGGTAGGTGGGCCTGGTTCCCTACAAAATACAGGGAGCATGCCGGTTGGGGGGAGACTACACTCTTTTCTGAATGCATGGAGCATGTTAACAACCGATACTTACATCTTAAGCAGTATCCAGGGATATACAATAGAGTTTATACACAAGTACAGCCCTCCAGTTCAACATATACTGAACCAAATGTTTGTGCCTTCTGATAAAGAAAAATCAAAAGCCCAAGCTGAACTGGAGCGGCTTTACATAAAAGGTGTAATTGAGAAAACTCAACATGAACCATTAGAATTCGTGTCCAATATATTTATCAAAAACAAAAAAGATGGTGGTTGTCGCATCACCATAGATCTGACAAAATGGATACCTTTGCTACTGCTAAACAATTAATTTCCAAAGGTTACTTCATGGCCAGCATCGATTTAAAAGATGCTTACTATTCATTGCCTATACGAGGTGACCACAGATGTTACTTAAAATTCAACTGGATGGGCAACTCTGGCAGTATAAAGCACTGCCAAATGGGTCATCAGCCCCAGGCTGTTCACAAAAATTTTGAAACCAGCCCTAGCGTTTCTACGTAAACGTAAACACATGGTCATGGCATATTTAGATGACATACTCATTATGGGCAAAACTTTGGAATTGGCCAAACAAACTGTAACAGCCACAAAACAGTTATTTGAAAAACTGGGATTTATTATCCATCCAGTTAAATCTAAACTAACGCCTTCCATTACTATGGACTATTTGGGGGTTTCACCATTGACTCAGTTCACATGTCGGTGACTCTGCCTAAGGGAAAGGCTATAGATTTAATAGAGGCTTGCATAACCTCATTGACATCAGCAAACCATCCATCAGGTTGGTAGCACAAGTAATTGGCAAATGGTGGCTGCCTTTCCAGCCACACAATTTAGACCTCTAAATTACCAAAACTTACAGAGAGCAAAAATACAAGCACTCTAAATTAATGCAGGTCACTTTGACAGACCTATGAAACTACCAATCAAGCTAAAATTGAATAAAATGGTGGATAGATAACATCTGGCTTTGTTCCAATCCAATCATTGTCAGTAACCTTTCCATGGTACTACAAACTGATGCCAGTGCACTTGGGTGGGGAGCCACCAATACCATCACCAGCTGTGGAGGTAGATGGACTGCTCAGGAGGCATCATTATTACTCACACTGGGCATAAACTACCTGGAAATGTTGGGTGCATTCCATGGCCTAAAGTCATATTGTACTGGATCATATCACCAGCATGTTAGACTACAGATAGACAATACCACCGTGGTAGCATACATTAACCACATGGGTGGAAACAAATCGACATCATGTGACAATCTGGCTAATACAATTTGGCAATGGTGTATCCAGAGAGATATTTGGATATCAGTCACTTAACTACCAGGAAGACTAAATTTAGTGGCAGACACCAGGTCACGCAAATTTAATGAAAACACCGAATGGATGTTGAATAAAAAAGTAATTGCTGATATTACAGCAAAATATGGAACACCAGATATCGATCTATTCGCATCCAGACTTAACCACCAGTTATCAAATTATGTTTCATGGGAACCAGACCCTGGGGCAGCGGCGACAGATGCATTTTCGCTGCATTGGGGGGGAAATTGTTTATTTACGTATTCCCTCCTTCCTGCCTCATCAGTCGGGTATTAAGGAAAATACAACAAGACTCTGCGTCTGGTATTGGTAGTACCCGATTGGCCTACTCAACCATGGTTCCCAGTGGTATTAAACATGGTATTAGAACCATGTATCACCATCCCACATAGACCAGATTTATTGCTACATCCCGTAACAAGGGATAGCCACCCATGCCATAAACATTTGAACTTATTAATTTGTAGAGTTTTAAAAACACCTCTACTACAACTGGGACTGACGGACCGAACAGTGAACATGATCTCGGCGGCCCAAAAACAGTCAACCAAAAAACAGTATCTGGTCTATATCAGGAAGTGGGCGATGCACTGCCATAAAAACAACATCACCTACAGAGACATGAACATCCCGTCTGTTCTGGAATATCTGGCAGGCCTCCACTATGATGAGGGGCTCAGTTACAGTGCCATCAACTGCGCCAGAAGTGCCCTATCAACTTACCTATGGCAGGGGACAGAGCGTTACTCTGTTGGGACTCACCCACTGGTAACAAAACTTATGAGGGGAATTTTTAATACTAATCCCCCAAAAACCAGGTACTCCCAAATATGGGATGTAAGTATTATCCTGAAGATGCTCAGGAATTGGTCTCCAGCAACAGCTCTGTCACTACACAGACTGACATTAAAAACAGTCATGCTAATGGCATTGGTCACGGCACAGAGGGTACAGTCACTGCATAAACTAAGACTGGACAACATGACTTCCTCAACAGAAAATATTACGTTTCATATTTAAGAATTAGTAAAGCAGAACAGACAGGAATCAGCAGGCCTCAATATAGAATTTAGGTCTTACCCAACAGATGATCGTCTCTGTATAATAAGACATTTATCGTTATACATGGAGAACACGAAAATCATCAGAGGCAATGAGAAGGCACTTTTAGTCAGCCATAAGCAACCACACAAAAGAGTGACGGTCCAGACCATCTCAAGATGGCTGAAACAGGTTCTAATACAGGCTGGGGTGGATACTAATATTTTTAAATCTCATTCCACCAGGGCTGCAGCTACATCGGCAGCTATGCAGTTGGATGTACCAATGGACCAAATCCTCAAGGCAGCAGGATGGTCAGGGGAAAAAACATTCCAACTATTTTATCATAAACCAGTCATTAAACCTGGAACGTTTGCAGAAACAATTTTAAGTTCTGTAATTTAATTTACCCCATAAATAGGGGCTATAATTTTGTGTTAATAAATTTCATGGATTTCAATGTCGGATTCATGTCTAAATTATGTTGACACAATTCCTCCTACAGTCATTAAGGCAGATGTGATGCATGGACTCGTTTCCACGGCATGAAATCACAGAGCTTTGAAATCTTCACGTAGTCACTCACGTGACTCCGAAGTAAAATAGTAAGATTAAACGAGAATTTACCAGTTTGAAGTTTGATCTGTATTTTATGAGGAGTTACGATGAGGGATTACGTGCCCTCCGCTCCCACCCTTGATCATATACTTAACTGGTATCTCTTCTCTAATCTTACTATGTCTAGTCATTACAGTTATCTGTGATTTCACACCGCTGCTTTGAAGAATGACACGCATGCGTCGTGGCGGGGTTCTTCACGTAATCCCTCATCGTAATTCCTCATAAAATACAGATCAAACTTCAAACTGGTAAGTTCTCGTTTAATCTTACTATTATACCTGATTCCACCTCCTCATGGCAGTGCATTGCAGATATCAATTCTGTGTAAAAAAACATTGAGGATTCCTTTCAAATCGCATACCTCTCACCTTAAAACGATGTTCCCATACTTTAATTGGAAAAGAGGCTAGATTGGGGAATACAAATTATGAGGGGTACAGAGAAGGTAGCGAGAATGTTTTTCTCCTTAGCCAAGGTGTCCAGAACTGTAAGGCATGGGTTTGAAAGGAAAGAGTTGGAGGTTTGGAGGAAATTTCATGAAGACTTGTTTCACCCAAAAAATGACTGATATCTGGAATGTACTGCCAGAGAGGGTGGGAACAGATACTCTCAAAATATTTAAGAATTATTTATATGAATAACTGTAATCTTGTGGTGTAGAAAGCTACTGGACAAATGCTGTAAAATGGTTGGAATGGGCCCTGCGAGCCAAAGACCCTATTTCCATGCTACATGGCTCAAATTTGCAAGCATTGTTTGTTGTTATCCCAGGGTTTAGATATGTCAATTATTAAATGTCATATTTGCATATTTGTCAGACAACTATTTAACCACCCATATTTTTTTAGGTCCCTGATGCTTTCAGGGCACAGAACAGAGGAACAAGACCTTACCCCACAATGTCTATGCCAAATGAATCCCTTTTGCATGTACATGATCCATATATTTTATATCTTCACCCTGGGAACAAGGTTCTGACTGTCTACCCTATCTATGCCTCTCATAATTGTATACACTCCGATCAGATCTCAACCTTAACCTCCAGCATTGCAGAAAAAAGCAATTCAAGTCTGTCCAACCTCTTCTTATAGCTGCAATCCAATAGTCAGCAGCATCCTGGTAAACCTCTTCTGTACCCTCCCCGGACCCTTCACATCCTGCCTGTAATGGGAGGATTGGAAATAATAATAATAATAATAATAACAATAATAATAATAATAATAATAATAATATTAATAATATTAATAATCATAATAATCATAATAGCCAAAATGCAGCTCAATTAAAGTTTTATAAAGCTGCAACATGACTTCCTGATTTGTATATTCAATGCCCCAATCAATGATGGCAAACATATAATATACCTTCTGTACCACTCTATTTACTTGTATTGCTACTTTCAAGGAGCTAGGAATTGGACTTCAAGATCCCTCTGTGCATCAAAGCTGTTAAGGGTCTTGCAATTAACCATATACTTTCCTCTCACATTTGGCCTCGCAAAATGCAACACCTCACACTTGCTCCGATTAAACTCCATCTGCCATTTCTCCACTCATGTCACTAACTGATCAAAATCTTGCATATTCCTTTGACAGCCTTTATCACTGTCCACAATTCCACCAATGTTTTTGACATCCATTTGATATAATAACAGAAAATGCTGGAAACACACTGCAGGGCAGGCCACACCTGTTGGAAAAGAAACACAATTAGCTTTACAGGTCAAAGACCCTTTACCAGAACTGGTGATACAGGTCCATAATGTTACGTTCTTTTAATAATACTCTGTGACACTGAAGCTCAGAAGAGAGAAAGAGGGAGAGGGAGAGAGGGAGAGAGGGAGAGAGGGAGAGAGGGAGAGAGTTGAGTTGATGTTTGGTCTTTGCTTTTGGATCTCTTTTTTTCTGCTCTTTTCTCTCTCTATCCGTCCTCTCTCTCTCTCTCTCCTCTCTACTCTCTCTCTCTCTCTCTCTCTCTCCTCCTCTCTCTCTCCTCTCTCTCTCTCTCCTCCTCTCTCTCTCCTCCTCGCTCTCCTATCTCTCTCTCTCCCTTCTCTCCCCCCTCTCTCTCTCTCTCTCTCTCTCTCTCTCTCTCTCTATCTCTCATACTCCTGCTCTCTCTCTCTCTCTTTCTCTCTTCTCTCTCTCTCTCTCTCGCTCTCTCTCTCTCTCTCTCTATGCTCTCTCGATAGAGAGAGAGATTTGCTCTTATTATCTCTTCTAAAATTGTCAACTATTTCACCTGACATATTCAACTCTTCACTGCTACTCACAATTTTTAGGATCATAGTGAACAGTATAGTTTGATATGTTGGTACTTTCTTCTTGCTTTATAACCCCTTCCCCTTTTTAGGTTGCTCAAGAATCATGTCCCTTTCTACAATACTAAGTATGTATCATCCCCTTACTCAATACTTATGAAAAGAGCCACTATGAAAGAGCTAGCAGGTACACTTTTCAGTCTATGCAAGCTGCCAGCACGTGAAAATAATTCAGTCCCTTGCCAAATGCCTTTTCTTTCAAACTGTGTAATCATTTGTTTTTATGGTTTCAGTGCAGTAGATCTTTATACACAAAGTGCATTGCTTTATTTTATTGTGCCACGTCACAAAGAAATGAACAGAAACCCTGCTTCACTGCTCTAAATGGGAAACAAAGATCACTATGATGTCTACTCCTTGCTTTGACAACAAAACTGGGCACAGTATTCATACGTGTGGCCTGACCAGTCTACCGTGCATTTTAATCACATCTTCCCCTGACTGTATAAGCGAGTTCGGTGTTCCGAAAAACGCAAGCAATAATAGGGTTTGCCGCGATAAACGTTCTCGGCAGCTGTGCTGCTGCATGTATACAAACCTGCGTTTCATCCATAGTCAGGATCGAACCCGGGTCTCCGGCACTGCAAGCGCTGTTGAATTGCTACTGAACCGTCCCCATCCCCTCTCGAGTGTCCCATCCCTGTCTGGGGGTGGCCGGTGATGTCCGGGGTGACCCTGGACTGATGGGACACCGGCCCGGAGCAGTGGCGGCTCAGGCTTACAGCCAGCATGGGGAAGAAGTACTAACTCCAGCTCAACTCTGCCTGTCCCGCCAGGTTAATCGACAGCCCTGGACTGACGGGACACCGGGCCGGAGCAATGGAGTTAGCACTTTTCGCTTGCCTGGCTTTTGAACCCCCCATTCCTGCCAGACGGCGTTTGTCACTGTTGCAAGGGAACAGGTTCAAGGATCTGACAAGTAGAACAGAAAAAGGCTCGCTGGTCTGTATCATTTTTATTGGCAAGATAGGACAAAAACAATATTTGTCTCGGTATGAGCGGGGTCCGTTTTACCGCAGCACACTCTCTCTCTCTCTCTCTCTCTCTCTCTCTCTCTGTGTCTCTCTGCCTTCATCCGCAGCACAGATCGCGACTCAGCCCATTGGTGAACCCCTCTCATACATGAACTTAAACTAACTTCTGGCTTACTGGCGCCTGCCTTTATACAGGTAAGAAATCAGGGGTTGAAATAACTGCCGGTTAATTCTGCCCAATAGCACTGCTCCCAAATTTAAACTGCACACAATGGCAGTGGACTGCATTCGTAAATTATTGTATTAGTGTTACTTGTATATTTACCTGTTGTGCTGCTATGTTAACGGACTGGTAAAGTTGCAGGAAGTCAGAATCTTGTTGTTCCGTTCCAGGTACATCTGCTAATTATATACACTTGACTTGAGACTCTTGACTCAATTGTCTTGACCATTGATATTATTATTGTTTATTATTGTCACATGTGCCGAGATGCAGGGAAAAGGTTTTTGTTGCGTGCTATCCAGTCAAAGAAAAGAACATACATGATTACAATCAAGTAGTCTACAATGCACAGATACAGGATAAATGGTATAACATTTAGTGCAAGATAAAGTCACATAATGTCCAATTAAAGATAGTTTGAAGGTCTAGTTTGTGAAAGGACAGTTCAGATGCCTGATAACAGCTGTGAAGAAACTGTCCCTGATTCAAGGTGAGGCTGGTCCTTGTTATGATGGTGTCCTTGCCAAGGTAGGGTGAGATATAAATGGAGTCAATGGAAGTGAGATCGGTTTGCACGATGGTCTGGGCTACGTACACAATTCTTTGCAATTTTGTGCGGTCTTGGATGGAGCTGTTCCTAAACTATGCTGTGAAGCAGCTCGATAAAATGTTTTCTATGGCACATCCGTAGAAGTTGGTTAGGGTTGTCGGGGACATGCCTAATTTCCTAAGCCTTCTAAGGAAGGGGTCACGCGCGCAGGGCGGGAGTGTCCCGGGGAGCCGCGTGCATCCGATCCACCCGCCGAACAACTGCGCCACCAACCGGGATGCATCCCGGTAGGCCCAACTCGCCCCTCAGGCCTCCCAGAGGACTGCGGAGAAGTCGGGCAGCGAGGCCTATCTGGGCCAAAGGAGCCGCAGCAGAGGCGACGATGGGAGCAGCGGGTACCTTGGCGGTGGAGTGAGGTGGGGCCTCGATGGCAACGTGAGCCTCGGCAGCAGTGGGGCCTCGGTGGCAGCATGAGATTCAGTGGCAGTGTGAGCCTCAGCGGCGGTGGGGCCAAAGAGGCTGCAGGAACCTCAGTGGCAGCGTGAGCCTTGGCGGCAGCGGGAACCACAGTGGTGGTGGTGCCTCACAATCGACCCGCGATCAGCAGTCGATGAACATGAGGGGGGGAGGGGAAGACAATGGGGACCCGGCATGGGAGGACCGCCATGAGGGACGGTGGGAGAACAAAGGGGGACCCGGTGTGGGGGAGGGGGACACTCCAGTTTAGAATCCTCTGCCCAGGGGATAAGTCTGGGTTTGTTTGTTTGTTTGTTTGTTTGTTCATTTGTTCCAGTGAAGGCGTTCTGCATACAGCAGCTAGCCAACAGTCGCTTGTCTTTTTCTTTTTGTTTTCACTTTTAATTTCAAGTTTTCGTGTACCTTGTTGTGTGTTATGACAGTTGACAGACCAATTTCCCTCCAGGGATGAATAAAGTTCTATCGTATAGTATCATATCTGAAGTGGAGGAATTGGTGTGCTTTCTTGGCCATTACTTTGAAATGGCTGGTCCAGGACAAATTGCTAGTAATATTTCATAAGTTATTAGAGCAGAATTTGGCTATTCGGCCCCTCAGGTCTACTCCACCATTCACCCATGCCTGATTTATTTATCTTTCCCTCTCACCCCCCTTCTCCTGCCTTCTCCCCATAACCCCTAAATCCTGTACTCATCAAGAATCTATCCATCTCTGCCTTTAAAATCGACTGACTTGGCCTCCACAGCATTCTGTGGCAGTGAATTCCACAGATTCACAACCCTCTGACTAAAGAAATTCCTCCTCATCTCCAAAGTCCTCTCCACATCATCTCTGTTCAGGCTTTTTGCTTTTCGATAAGTTTCAACGAGGTCCCCCCTAATCATTCTAAACTCCAGAGAGTGCAGGCCCAGTGTCATCAAACACTCATCATATGTTAGCCCAATCATTCCTGGGATCATTCTCATGAACCTCCTCTGGACCGTCTCCAACAGCAGCACATCCTTCCTCAGATATGGGACCCAAAACTGATCACGGTATTCCAAATGTGGGCTGACCAATGCTTTATAAAGTCTCCGCATTATATCCCTGTTTTTATATTGTAGTCCTCTCAAAATAAATGCTGGCATTGTGTTTGCCTTTCTTACTACCTATTCAACTTTTAACTTTTAGCAAAGCAACCTAGCAAATTAACTTTTTGGGAATCCTACACCAGCACTCCCGAATCCCTTTGCACCTCCGATTTCTGAATTCTCTCCCCATTTAGAAAACAATCTCCCCTTTTATTCTTACTATGACTCCACACTTTGCTATGCTGTATTCCATCTGCCACTTCATTGCCCACTCTTCCAACCTGTCCAGGTCCTTCTGCAGACTCCATGTATTCTACTACCTGCCACTCAATCTATCTTCTATCATCTGAAAACCTGACCATAAAGCCTTCAATCCACACATCCAAATCATTGATATACATTGTGAAGAGCAGTGGCCCCACCAAGCCCTGTGGCACACTGCTAGCCACTGGCAGCCAAGCAGAAAAAGCCCCCTTCATTGACACTCTTTGCCTTCTGCCATCCAGCCAACCTGCTAACCATGCTAGTATCTTCCCTCTAATACCATGGGCTCTCATCTACTTTAGCAGCCTCACGTGTGGCACCTCATCAATGACCTTCTAAAAATCTGGGTAAATAACATCCACTGACTCTCCTTTGTCTATCCTGCTATTTACTACCTCAAATCATTCTAAAAGGTTCATCCGGCAAAATCTCCCCTTCACAAAACCATGCTGACTTCGGCCTATTTTATCGTGAAATTCTAAGTGCTCCATAACCTCATCCATCATAATGGGCTCTAAAATTGTACCAACCACTGAAGTCAGGCTAACCGGCCTATAGTTTCCACTCTTCTGCTTCACTCCATTCTTGAACAGCAGAGTAATATTTGCAATTTTTTAATTGGCTTGAACCACTCCTGACTCCAGTGATTCTGGAACTATCACAACTAATGCCTCCACAATCTCTAAAACCACCTCTTTCTGAGCCCTGGAGTGCAGTCCATCCGGTCCTGGTGATTTATCCATCTTCACACCTTCTAGATTCCGAAGCACCTTCTCCTTAGTAATAGCCATTCCATTCACTTCCACCATTGGACTCTCTTGAATTTCAGGCACAATGCTGGTGTTTTCTACTGTGAAGACTGATGCAAAAAAGTTGTTAAATTTCCATGCCTTTTCTTTATTTTCTCTATGATCATTTTCCCTTGGCCCAATGTTCCACTCATGCCTCTTTCTTACTCTTTATATATCTGAAGAAACGCTTGATATCCTCTTTAATAGTATTGGCTAGCTTACCTTCATATTTCATAATTTCTCCCCATATTACCTTTTTAGTTACCTTCTGTTGTTTTTTTTAAAGCTTCCCAATCCTCTAGCTTCCCACTAATATTTGCAACATTATATGCCTTCTCTTTTAGTTTTATGGTCTTTGACTTCCTTTGTCAGCCACAGTTGCCTCATTCTCCCCTTAGAATCTTTCTTCCTCTTTTGAATGAAAAGATACTGCATTTTCCGAATTATTCCCAGAAATTCTTGCCATTGCTGTTCCACCGTCATTCCTGCTAGGATCCCTTTCCAATCAACTTTAAAAAGGCAGCTCCTCCCTTATGCATGTGTCATCACCTCAGGCCTCCCAGAGGACTGCGGAGAAGTCGGGCAGCGAGGCCTATCTGGGCCAAAGGAGCCGCAGCAGAGGCGACGATGGGAGCAGCGGGTACCTTGGCGGTGGCGTGAGGTGGGGCCTCAGTGGCAACGTGAGCCTCGGCAGCAGTGGGGCCTCGGTGGCAGCATGAGATTCAGTGGCAGTGTGAGCCTCGGCGGCGGTGGGGCCAAAGAGGCTGCAGGAACCTCAGTGGCAGCGTGAGCCTTGGCGGCAGCGGGAACCACAGTGGTGGTGGTGCCTCACAATCGACCCGCGATCAGCAGTCGATGAACATGAGGGGGGGAGGGGAAGACAATGGGGACCCGGCATGGGAGGACCGCCATGAGGGACGGTGGGAGAACAAAGGGGGACCCGGTGTGGGGGAGGGTTGGTGGGGGAGGGGGACACTCCAGTTTAGAATCCTCTGCCCAGGGGATAAGTCTGGGTTTGTTTGTTTGTTTGTTTGTTGATTTGTTCCAGTGAAGGCGTTCTGCATACGGCAGCTAGCCAACAGTCGCTTGTCTTTTTCTTTTTGTTTTCACTTTTAATTTCAAGTTTTCGTGTACCTTGTTGTGTGTTATGACAGTTGACAGACCAATTTCCCTCCAGGGATGAATAAAGTTCTATCGTATAGTATCATATCTGAAGTGGAGGAATTGGTGTGCTTTCTTGGCCATTACTTTGAAATGGCTGGTCCAGGACAAATTGCTAGTAATATTTCATAAGTTATTAGAGCAGAATTTGGCTATTCGGCCCCTCAGGTCTACTCCACCATTCACCCATGCCTGATTTATTTATCTTTCCCTCTCACCCCCCTTCTCCTGCCTTCTCCCCATAACCCCTAAATCCTGTACTCATCAAGAATCTATCCATCTCTGCCTTTAAAATCGACTGACTTGGCCTCCACAGCATTCTGTGGCAGTGAATTCCACAGATTCACAACCCTCTGACTAAAGAAATTCCTCCTCATCTCCAAAATCCTCTCCACATCATCTCTGTTCAGGCTTTTTGCTTTTCGATAAGTTTCAACGAGGTCCCCCCTAATCATTCTAAACTCCAGAGAGTGCAGGCCCAGTGTCATCAAACGCTCATCATATGTTAGCCCAATCATTCCTGGGATCATTCTCAAGAACCTCCTCTGGACCGTCTCCAACACCAGCACATCCTTCCTCAGATATGGGACCCAAAACTGATCACGGTATTCCAAATGTGGGCTGACCAATGCTTTATAAAGTCTTAGCATTATATCCCTGTTTTTATATTGTAGTCCTCTCAAAATAAATGCTGGCATTGTGTTTGCCTTTCTTACTACCTATTCAACTTTTAACTTTTAGCAAAGCAACCAAGCAAATTAACTTTTTGGGAATCCTACACCAGCACTCCCGAATCCCTTTGCACCTCCGATTTCTGAATTATTTCCCCATTTAGAAAACAATCTCCCCTTTTATTCTTACTATGACTCCACACTTTGCTATGCTGTATTCCATCTGCCACTTCATTGCCCACTCTTCCAACCTGTCCAGGTCCTTCTGCAGACTCCATGTATTCTACTACCTGCCACTCAATCTATCTTCTATCATCTGAAAACCTGACCATAAAGCCTTCAATCCACACATCCAAATCATTGATATACATTGTGAAGAGCAGTGGCCCCACCAAGCCCTGTGGCACACTGCTAGCCACTGGCAGCCAAGCAGAAAAGCCCCCTTCATTGACACTCTTTGCCTTCTGCCATCCAGCCAACCTGCTAACCATGCTAGTATCATCCCTCTAATACCATGGGCTCTCATCTACTTTAGCAGCCTCACGTGTGGCACCTCATCAATGACCTTCTAAAAATCTGGGTAAATAACATCCACTGACTCTCCTTTGTCTATCCTGCTATTTACTACCTCAAATCATTCTAAAAGGTTCATCCGGCAAAATCTCCCCTTCACAAAACCATGCTGACTTCGGCCTATTTTATCGTGAAATTCTAAGTGCTCCATAACCTCATCCATCATAATGGGCTCTAAAATTGTACCAACCACTGAAGTCAGGCTAACCGGCCTATAGTTTCCACTCTTCTGCTTCACTCCATTCTTGAACAGCAGAGTAATATTTGCAATTTTTTAATTGGCTGGAACCACTCCTGACTCCAGTGATTCTGGAACTATCACAACTAATGCCTCCACAATCTCTAAAACCACCTCTTTCTGAGCCCTGGAGTGCAGTCCATCCGGTCCTGGTGATTTATCCATCTTCACACCTTCTAGATTCCGAAGCACCTTCTCCTTAGTAATAGCCATTCCATTCACTTCCACCATTGGACTCTCTTGAATTTCAGGCACAATGCTGGTGTTTTCTACTGTGAAGACTGATGCAAAAAAGTTGTTAAATTTCCATGCCTTTTCTTTATTTTCCCTATGATCATTTTCCCTTGGCCCAATGTTCCACTCATGCCTCTTTCTTACTCTTTATATATCTGAAGAAACGCTTGATATCCTCTTTAATAGTATTGGCTAGCTTACCTTCATATTTCATAATTTCTCCCCATATTACCTTTTTAGTTACCTTCTGTTGTTTTTTTTAAAGCTTCCCAATCCTCTAGCTTCCCACTAATATTTGCAACATTATATGCCTTCTCTTTTAGTTTTATGGTCTTTGACTTCCCTTGTCAGCCACAGTTGCCTCATTCTCCCCTTAGAATCTTTCTTCCTCTTTTGAATGAAAAGATACTGCATTTTCCGAATTATTCCCAGAAATTCTTGCCATTGCTGTTCCACCGTCATTCCTGCTAGGATCCCTTTCCAATCAACTTTAAAAAGGCAGCTCCTCCCTTATGCATGTGTCATCACCTTTGCTCAGCTGCGTTACCGACACATCCAATTTCATCTTCTCTCTCTAAAATTGCAGGTTGAATCTTATATTATGGTCACTACCTCCTAGTGGTTCCTTTACCGATCTGCTTCATTGCGCAACACTAAATCCAGAATTGCCTTATCTCTGATAGTCTCCACTACAAGCTGCTCTAAGAAATCACCTCGTAGGCCCTCTCTGGCTCCATAACCAATCTGATTTTCCACCTAATCTACACAAAAAAACAAGTCTGGTGCAACAAGATTCTATTTTGTGGGATCATGTTACCTGTAAAATGGCTTATACATTTAATACAATAATAATAAATGAACTGCTGACTAATTGATTGTGTGTGAATAACTTTGAGATACAGGATCAGGTACCGTACAAAGCTATTTTGTTCTTATTTGTTGAAACATCCGGTACATTTCTTCAGTACATTCTTTGATATATGAATAGTTATATATTAACCTGAAAGTTAGTCAGATGCATGTAGCTACAAAATAACAAGGTGGCTATCTATTTCAAAGATAAAGACAAGTTTACATTTGTAATTCTGGATCCCAGTAGCATCTTCTTGTTTGAGGCAAAACTATCAAATTCTGATATGAATATATCTATAAAATAATATTCATGCAGAACAGTAAATGCACAAATAGCATAGAAGAAAGCCATTTGACCAAATATGCTTGTGCCGGTTACATGAATGAGTCAGCCAATTCTATTGCTTTTTCCATTACCATATCTTCTGTCAATTAAATCCTGTTCATTTTCAAAAGTCGCCATTGAACCTGCTTCCCCCAACCCTTCAGAGAGCACATTACAGATCATAACAGATCTCAGGGAAAATAAAATATATATTTCATAGAAACATAGAAACATAGAAAATAGGTGCAAGAGTAGGCCATTCGGCCCTTCGAGCCTGCACCGCCATTCAATATGATCATGGCTGATCATCCAACTCAGTATCCTGTACCTGCCTTCTCTCCATACCCCCTGATCCCTTTAGCCACAAGGGCCACATCTAACTCCCTCTTAAATATAGCCAAATGAATTGGCCTCAACTACCTTCTGCGGGAGAGAATTCCAGAGATTCACCACTTTCTGTGTGAAAAAAGTTTTCCTCATCTCGGTCCTAAAAGATTTCCCCCTTATCCTTAAACTGTGACCCCTTGTTCTGGACTTCCCCAACATCGGGAACAATCTTCCTGCATCTAGCCTGTCCAACCCCTTAAGAATTTTGTAAGTTTCTATATTTCCTCCTGCCATTTCTGATTCCACAGCCAATTACCTCAAAATTGCATCGCCTCAGTGTTGACCCTTCTGCCAGTGGAAACAATTTCTCATTTATTCTGTCAAACACCTTCATGATTTTGAACATGGCTATCAATGCTCTCCATAGCTTTCTTTACTCTGAGGATTACAATCCCAGCTTCTACTTTCTCCTCAACTGATTGAAATTTCTCTACCTTGGTATAATTCTAGTAAATCTCCTATGCACCCTCCCTAAAGTTTCCTCGTGACATCCTTCAGAAATGGACAAGAATTCACCCGAGGCCTCATCACCGATTAATATAGGTCGAGAACAGCTTCCTTCACTTTCTTGTCCATGCTTTTGTTTTGAAGAAGCCTTGCATCCCGAGTACCTAATTAGCAACTTTCTCAACTTGCCCTGGCACCTGCAAAGGTAAGTGTTTTCATACATCCCCAGATCTCTCTGTTCCTGCGCCAAAGATGTACCATTTGTTTCACATTCTCTTGCCTCATTCTTCCATCTGATCAACCTTCACTGCATTAAATTCAATCTGCCCTGAGCTGTGATGTTTACAACTAACTTCAACACAATTACTTGAGCTTCACTTTTTTGATATGATTGCCTGGTTATTCTTTCATCAGTAATTTGCTTTGACATTAAGAATATTTGTGCATGCCTGCCAACCAGTAACATTTCATTAAATAAAAGTGTTGCTGGTTAAATCAACAGAGCAAAAATCATGGTATTATACATAGAGCTGGACAGATGTAAATTGCAATAATAATGGAACACACCACTGATTTTGGTGTCTGCCTCAATCTGATTAGTCAGCCTGAAAGATTTCTATCAACATAGAGTCATAGTCATAGTCATAGAGTGATACAGTATGGAAACAGGCCCTTTGGCCCAACTTGCCCACACCGGCCAATATGTCCTAGCTACACTGGTCCCACCTGCCCTGGTTTGGTCCATATCCCTCCAAACCTGTCCTATCCATACACCTGTCTAACTGTTTCTTAAACGTTGGGAGAGTCCCAGCCTCAACTACCTCCTCTGGCAGCTTGTTCCATACACCCACCCCACTGTGTGAAAAAGTTACCCCTCAGATTCCAATTAAATCTTTTCACCTTGAACCTATGTCCTCTGGTCCTCGATTCCCCTACTCTGGGCAAGAGATTCAGTGCATCTACCCAATCTATTCCTCTCATGATTTTATACACATCTCCCAGCATAACTTCGATCATAGCTTAATCTTCACATTGTGCAATGGATAGAAGAGATAAGATAAAAGATGCGGAAAGATAAAAGCTATGTAAGAATGTTTGTTTAAAAAAATCTAATATGGAAAGAACAGTGGAAGATCAGTGACTCTGAATTGCATCTGCAATACTGCTATGTTATCAGGAAATAATACAATTAACCAATAGAAAGCATAACACTAATGTGTCCTGGGTTATTTCCCCAGAAAGTCAAGGCATATTAGTGCTGAAATGACATTCAATATATCCAGGCCCCAGGAAATGGCAATACAAAGGCAGTCACGGTGGCGATGCAGTAGAGCTGTTGCCTTACAGCGAATGCAGCGCCGGAGACCTGGGTTCGATCCTGCCGACGGGTGCTGTCTGTACAGAGTTTGTACGTTCTCCCCGTGACCTGCGTGGGTTTTCTCCGAGATCTTCGGATTCCTCCCACACTCCAAAGACGTACAGGTTTGTAGGTTAATTGGCTTGGTAAATGTAAAAATTGTCCCTAGTGAATGTAGGATAGCATTAATATGCAGGGATCGCTGGTCAGCGCGGATCCGGTGGGCCGAAGGGGCTGTTTCCACACTATATCTGTATGTTGTCGTGAATCATTCACAAACAATAAACTAAACTAAAATTGCAGCATGAATTCTCTAACAAATTAAGTTGTTTAACCAACTCTCACCAGATGCAAATTTAGTTGATCGCGTCCTTAAATGTGCGAGTAAGCTGAATCCTCCTGCAACTACTGATAGGACTGGACTCTGAGGGGGACTAATGTGGACATTTGCAGCCAGTTCGTGAATAGTGACATTACTGAATTGTGGCATCAAGAACTACTCAGTCAAGAACTATTGTTACAGTCAGTGGCGTATTCATGTTTATTTTCTTATTGAGTGGTACAGAAGGTGATGACGATTCACTAGGCCACCAGACTGGCCCAAGGTTGAAAACCTCCTGCACAATATGAAGAAGGGTTCCGACCCAAATCGCCACCTATCCATTCCTTCCACAGATGCTGCTTGACCCGTTGCATTACTCCAGCACTTTGTGTTTTGTTCAGGATTCCAGTGTCCTTGCATCTGCCAAGCTTGCCCTTGGAAACATATGCCTGAATGTTCATCCCCTCTGTTGCTAAGCCCTGCCCTGCCATTGGCAGCATTGGCTTTTCACGAATAATGCTGAATTGACAACCCTTCCTCTGTGGAAAACAATGCAAATTCTGGATCCTCATCTCTTTTTGGAACAGAGTTATGTCCACTCACGAACACTTACAACTGTTCATTAATCATCCTTCGGGCACCCAGTCTTACGATTGAAGATAGACACAAAATGCTTGAGTAACTCAGATGCTGGGACAGGCAGCATCTCTGGAGAGAAGGAATAGGTGACGTTTCAGGGCAAGACGCTTCTTTAGACTGATTCAGGGGAGAGGGAGACATGGAGATATGGAAGGGTAAGATGTAAAAATGAGATCAAAGTGGACGAGGTACAAGGAAAATGTAGAATGGATCATTGTTAGCTGAGGGGAAGGTGACAACAAGGCATACAATCAAGTAAAACTTTAATCAGGAGGGCAGTCAAATAGGATGGGGGAGGGATGGAGAGAGAAGGAAAGTAAGGGTTACTTGAAGTTAGAGAAGTCAATATTCATACCGCTGGGTTGTAAGCTACCTAAGCGAAATATGAGGAGCTGTTCCTCCAATTTGCGCTGGGCCTCACTCTGACAGTGGACGTGGGCCAGAACGGAAATGTCAACGTGAGAATGGGAGGGGGAATTAAAATGTTTCGCAACCGGGAGATCATGTAGGTTGAGGTGGACTCAGCAAAATGATCGCTGAGCCTGCGTTTGGGCTCGCTGATATATAAGAGTCCACACCTGGAACAGCCGATATAGTAGATGAGGTTGTAGGAGGTGCAAGTGAACCTCTGCCTCACCTGAAAGGACTCTCGTGGTCCTTAGGATGGAGGTATAGGGGCAGGTGTTGCATCTCCTGCGGTTGCAGGGGAAAGTATCTGAGATGGGGTGGGGGGGGGGGGGGGTTTGCCTGGGAAATTATGATGTAACTGGGGAGTTGCGGAGGGAACGGTCTCTGCGGAAATTGGAAAGGGGTGGAGATGGGTAGATGTAGCTAGTGGTGGGATCCCGTTGGAGGTGGCGAAAATGTCAGAGAATTATGTGCTGTAAGCGACGGCTGATGGGGTTAAAGGTGAGGACTATGGGGACTCTGTCCCTGTTGCGACTGGGGGGAAGGGGAGCAAGAGCGGAGCTGTGGGGTACCAAGGAGACCCGTGTGAGGTCCTCATCTATGATGGAAGAGGGGAACCCACGTTCCCTAAAGAATGAGGACATCTCATCTTGGGCACAGATGCGGCATAGATGGAGGAATTGGGAGTAGGGGATAGAGTCTTTGCAGGAGGCAGGGTGGGAAGAAGTATTACTACTGGTTTGTCTCTTTATGCTCTCAGTGGCATAATGGCTCATGGTTATTAGGAGCATTCTTTGTCCCTGAGGAACTGTCCTGGATGAATTCAATGCCACAGCAGATTTTTAAGCATTGGTCATTTTTCAACGTGATACACTTAGAACAATGTTAACAGTAGCCTCAGGATGAAGATGAGGCTTGCTAGGACCATGTGTGGTGGGAGATTGGGGTGGGTGGGTTACATAGAGGAAGTTAGAGCAAATGCTGATGAGCAAAACCATTAAAATTCGGATTAAGGAAACGTTCACAAGTTCACAAGAGTAGAATTAGGCCATTTAGCCCATCGAATCTACTCCGCCATTCAATCATGGCAGATCTCTGCCTCCTAATTCTATTTTCCTCCCTTCTCCCCATAACTCTTGACACTCGTTTTAATCAAGAATTTGTCTAAATCTGCCTTAAAAATATCCACTGTCCTTGCCTCCACAGCCATCTGTGGCAATGAGTTCCACAGATTAACTACTGTCTGACTAAAGAAGTTCCTCCACACCTCCTTTCTAAAAGAGCACCCTTTAATTCTGAGGCTATGACCTCTGGTCCTAGACTCTCCCACCAGTGGAAACATCCTTTCCACATCCACTCTATGCTTTTCATTATCCTGTAAGTTTCATTGAGGTCTCCCCTCAACCTTCTAAACTCCAGCGAGTGGAGGCCCAGTGCTGTCAAATGAAACGTGTATGAGTTGAGAGTCCAGCAACATGTATATTGGTGATGGAGGAGCATCTGTGGATGATTTAAATGACGACAATTCAATCACGGTATAATATGCTCATAAAGTCATTTGTATAATTTTGTAGGTCATTAGGTTATTTGGCCTCCGTGAATTGCCCCTAGTGTGTATGAAGTGGATGCGAAAGTGGGATAACATCAACAGGTAATTAATGCTCGGCGTGGACTCAATGGGCGGAAGGGCATGTTTCCATGCTGTATCTCTAAATTAAACTTTAATGATATTTCTTCAGTGTTAAGCAATTGAAGATATTTTATTTCCCAGGGTAAAATGCACTAATCACTAAATGGGGAACTGGTCACGACTGATTCTGAAGCAATGCAAGGCTAATGTGCCATTGTGGTGTATCATCTCACCAGGATGCCTCACAGGAAACGGGATTACTTATTGTCATCCATCCCCTCCACTCTACCCCTCCACACATCACTATTGTCCACAAGGTCCAGCTCACATCCTGACCCTCCCATCACCTAACCCATAGAACTATTCTGCTGCTCCACAACCCTGACAATTGACCTCTCTGATCTCAGTTTCTCCCCATTCACATTCCAAATACCATCCTGATCCCTATTCTTCCTCCACAAGTTCCACCAATCCCCAACTAACTAACGTAACAAAACCATAAGACATAGGAGCAGAATTAAGCCATCTGGTCCATCGAGTCTGCTCCGTCATTCGATCATGGCTGATCTATTTTTCCCTCTCATCCCCACTGTCCTGCCTTCTCCCTATGATCCTTGATGCCCTTTGATGAACTAGTTCTGATCTCCTCCAAAATTCCCCATCCTATGTAGGTCCAAGCGGACCTGTGGGTGTTGAACCAAATCTAGCCTTGCAGAGCAATATTTGTGCAATACATTCTCAGATTTGAATGCCCGGTCACTTGAAAGTTTCAGCAGAGGACCGAGAACCAAAATCATCAATAGTGTAGGAAGGAACTGCAGATGCTGGTTTAAACCGAAGATAGACATAAAAGCTGTAGTAACTCAGTGGGGCAGGCAGCAACTCTGGAGAGAAGAAATGGGTGACGTTTCAGGTCGAGACTCTTCTTCAGACTGGTTAGGGATTAGGGAAACAAGATATATAGACAATGATGTAGAGAGATAAAGAACAATGAATGAAAGATATGCAAAAATGTTACAATGATAAAGGAAACAGGCCATTGTTAGTTCTTTGTTGGGTGAAAACGAGAAGCTAGTGCGACTTGGGTGGGGGAGGGATAGAGAGAGAGAGGGAATACCGTGGCTACCTGAAGTTAGATAAATCAATATTCATACCTCCGGGCTGTAAGCTGCCTGGCTGTGGACTGTGAACTATTAATAGTACCCCAGACTTGCACCCATCAAGCATACACTTCCCATTTCTAAACAATAGTATTTTAAAGCAACAAATACAATTGCATTTTGTCACAAGGAGTTTGTTGCTCTTATGTACATGGGCACCATGGGACTTAGACTATTAGCTTTTTAATGCTGGAAAAATTAATCAGTAAAATGTGCACACAACACAGCTGCTTTGTACCAGCGGCAACATGCGCTTAAAACCACAATGTCACTGTGCTTTAATGCCATAATAAAGGCATTATTGTTGACAAAAATGTGAGAAAATTTAACCCAAAGTTTATGGAGTGCAGTTAAAAAAATTAATGGGATACAGAGCCAAAACCATTTATATGCAAATTTGATTATGATATAGAAACGGATTGTTTTTGACTCGATTTATTTGGATCAAAATTCTCAAACATTCTAAAACATCTTTCATGCATATAATATATTGTATACATGAAATATTTGTGCAACATATTATTCTGTCTTCATAAAACCTGTGCGACTCCAGACCCAGGCAACAGTGATGTTGAATTTCATACTAGCTGCATTATAGATTATAAGCAACATTTGTGTCCTTCCTGATCTATTATATATAAAGTAGAATTCCATTGAATTGGTTGCTCTCAGGACATTGACACTCTAGGAGACTTTTTTTTAATTCAGTCACATTAAATTTTCATCATTGAATAAAAGCTCCATTCTGCACTTCGGACATTACTTGATGCAACCTGGCCCTCATTTGCAACTTGTTTTGCATTTCAGTCAGTTCATTTTTGCTGGTGAAGAAACATGATAAAAGGAGAAAGTAAATCTTAGTAGCATGTCTGAGATTTACATTAGTGCTGTAGCTATAAAAGTCAACATTCTTTATAAATATTAAATAATATTTGAAGAATTGTGTGGTAGTTGCTGGAGACAATGGGAGGCTGAAGTAATGTGCTCCAATTTTTTTTCCCATGAAACCAAGGGAACACGATTTTTGCCTGTAAATAATGACTCACAACCCATTTTCCGTTCTTGGCACATGTTCCAAAGAAACATATTGCTTTAATTTAATTAATAGGTGTTAATTGTGGAAAAAGTCAATTAATCGCCTGCATTGTATTTACCATGAGCCAATTTGAAATTTTTTAATTAGCATCTAAGACAAAAATGGGACACAAAATTGCTGATCTAGAGGTTGTCCTTGCATTCCCCTTGAAGTCTTAAAAGATCTGAGACAACTAAAGTGCGGAAATGTATCAAAAAAATTACCACTGGCTCGTTGCTTATCAAGATATTGCACTTTATTTTATGTTCAAAGAGAATCTGAGATGAAGGTCATTGAATTTAAATATTAATTTGGTTTCTCTCAGCCTACATGCTGCCTAAGAAGCTGAGTGTTTCCATTGTTTTCTGTAATTATTTTAGTGGAGTTATTTTGTTATTATTACCATTTGAAGATGTCAATGAAATTGAAAGAAAAATATAAAACTAAGAAAATATATCCACTGTTTCGCATACAAACAAGACATAGTCATAAAGCACGGATACAGGCCCTACGGCAAGACTAATCCATGCCGACCAAAATACCCCTCCCAAGGCAGTCCCATTTGCCCGAGCTTGGCCCATACTCCACCAAGGACCTTAAATTATCCCGCCTACAGGCCGCTCCCGACGCCCCGCAACTCAACCACCAGCAGACTCCAGGCCCCAACTCTGGCCTGCATCGCCTGCCCGAGTCCTGCGACGCCATCTTGGCCACGAGGAGCGCCTTCAATACTCACCAGGACACCGCCTTCACTGACCTCCACGTCGATGCCGCCACCGACCCTCACCTGCCTATCGATGACGCCCAGCCTCGCCACTTCTACGGTACCTTGGACCCCCTCCCCATCGCTGATTCCTCCGACCCTCGCCGCCCTCCGGGACCGCCCAGCCTCATCGCCGCACCAGGCCTACCCGACATCGCCGCCGCACTGGGCCCATCCAGCATCGTCGCCGGACCGGGCCCACTGAACATCGCCGCCACACTGGGCCCGCCTAACATCGCCGCCGGACCCGACCCACCCAACATCGCCACCGAACCGGGGCTCCCCCAACATGGCCGCCGCAACGCACCCGACTCATCTCGCCGCCCCAAGTAGCAATGTTACAAAATTTTGAGATTTTAAAAATCAAGTCTGTAATTTATCCCATCAGATAAAGCATAAAAAGAAGTTTAATTTGACACCTAATTCACTTTCATATCTCAAGTATTTAAAAAGTTATGGCCATTTTCATACTCGGAAATTAGCATCTTGTTCCCTATTGATTTTCTATAGACATAACAAAAAAGCTGTGATCGTGTGCAGTCAAAAGCCCATAACCTTCTTAAAAATTAAGAGAACTGAATGAAATTTTCAGTTATCGTAGATTGAACCATTCTGAAACAAATATAAAATAATCTTACTTGGATGACCTGAAATTAAAGCATATAATTAGTTAGTTACCCAATTGTAGCTAATTTCAAACTTCAATTACTAGATCTAAACATCTATCCATTTCTTAATAAATGATTAACATTTTTAAATAGCCTAAGTGTCCAAATAATATTCATAAATAATTCACAAGAAAACATGATTTTTAAATCTCATTGACATTATTTTATAGGCCAAATGGAAGGAATTTAGTGTTTAATTGCTGTAAATTAAAGTCCATTTAAATCAGCTTTCTAGTGGGATCCTGTGAACGCGCTGGTTTAGAACGTTCACATTGCGCTAGATTTGTGCCCTCAAATGCCCAGAAAAATACTGCGGGATATAATGGGCCCAAAATGAGCTACTCGCAACTTTAAACTTTGTATAAAGGGATCTTAAGAAGCCCTTTTTAATGTAAAAATAAGCAGCCTACCTTCTATTATTTGCTCTATGTGACCCTGACAGCTACCGGTGGTCGCGGGTTTAGAGATTGATTTTTAAACTACTATCTATTATACGAGGCCTTTAAAACTAATAATAGCTTTTGCGACGGGGTCTTCCAGCGATTTTTCGTTAATAATTAACTAGGCTGAACATCTTCGATTGGAACAGCCTAGAGAAAATCGCGTTTTAAACCCACCCCCCTCTTAACGGCACCAAAATCGCGCACACCCGCAGCGACAGCTTTTCAGCGACGCTTCAGGTAGGCTTTGCAACATACCTACGCTATAGCCGACCCGCGCCGCCCCGCCGACTATCCACCCACCGGGACCACCCACGCATCGCCCGCGGACCCCGACTCAACTGCCACGGGACTCCGACCATCGGGTCCGGTGACCCGCGCCACTCCACCCCCCTCCAGCAACCCACAGCCGTCGCCTTACCTGGAGCCTGGACTCTGCACTGGGCCTGGAGCCTCCACGCTGCTTACTCCCACTCTCCTGGGCTTAACTTCACTGGGTCCTAGTGCCCGTCTGCCCAGCCTTGCTAACCTCAGTGGCTGTTCCACTGACTCTCCCCCATCCCCCTCCAACTATGTCACCCCCGCTCTTCCCCACCCACATTACAGCCCTCTCACCCCCCCACCCCCTGACCCCCCACCCCCCCTCCAACACCCACACCCCCCCCCCCCTACACATCGCCCCGTCCCCAGTCCACCCACCTGTCTTCCTCTGGCCCCAACTCCCATCCCTGCCGGGTGTTCACCATCCCCCCCGACCTCCCCCTCTCCCACACCGAACGGTCTGTCCTCAGCAGAGGTCTTACCTTTGTCCCCCTCCGTCCCCATCTCAATGAGTTCCGCGCCCACCATGACTTGGAGCGCTTCTACCGTCGCCTCCGCCTCACAGCGCACTTCCATGGGAAGGAGTCCTCGCTCCCCAATGATGACCCTTTTTCCCGTCTCCAACGCACCCCCTCCTCATGGAACCCCTCTCGTAACGTCCCGGCTCTGGAACTCTTTATCCAGAACTGCCGCCGCGACGTCAACCGCCTCAACTTCTCCACTCCCCTGTCTCACTTCAATCTCTCCCCCCCTGAACGCACGGCCATTGAATCACTCCGCAAAAACCCAGATTGGGTTATGAAACCAGCCGACAAGGGAGGTGCCGTGGTAGTCTGGCGCGTCGATCTCTACAAAGCTGAGGCCACGCGCCAACTCTCGGACACCTCCTCCTACTTACCCTTGGACCATGACCCCACTGACGAGCACCAGGCCACCATATCTAGCACCATCACCGACTTCACCAATTCCCACGCCCTGCCCGACCAAGCTTCTAACCTCATCGTTCCCCAGCCCCGTACGGCCCGTTTTTACCTTCTCCCCAAAATCCACAAACCCGGCTCTCCCGGCAGACCCATTGTCTCTGCGTGTTCGTGCCCCACCGAACTCAACTCCACATACCTTGACTCCATACTATCCCCCTTGGTCAAATCCCTTCCCACCTATGTTCTAGACACCTCAGACACTTTCCGCCACCTCCGCGCATTCCACTCCCTAGGCCCTCACCCCCTCATCTTCACCATGGATGTCCAGTCAGTCTACACCTCCATCCCCCACCAGGATGGCCTCAAAGCCCTCCGGTTCCTCCTCGACCAGAGGAGCAACCTATACCCAGCCACTGACACCCTCCTCCGCCTAACGGAGTTGGTCCTCACCCTCAACAACTTTACGTTTGACTCCTCCCATTTCCTCCAAACACAAGGCATAGCTATGGGCACACGCATGGGCCCCAGCTACGCCTGCCTCTTTGTCGGGTATGTTGAACAATCCTTGTTCAATACGTACCAGAGCCCCATCCCCGACCTCTACCTCCGTTACATTGACGACTGCTTTGGGGCCACCTCCTGCACCCACACACAACTGACTGACTTCATCCACTTCACCACCAACTTCCATCCGACACTCCAATACACCTGGACCATTTCCGACACTTCCCTACCATTCCTTGACCTCACCATCTCCATCACAGGGGACAGACTTCTGACCGACATACACTACAAACCAACTGACTCACATGGCTATCTGGACTACACGTCTTCCCACCCTGCCCCCTGTAAAGACTCCATCCCCTACTCCCAATTCCTCCGCCTATGCCGCATCTGTTCCCAGGATGAGACGTTCCACACCAGGGCATCAGAAATGTCCTCGTTCTTCAGGGAACGGGGATTCCCCTCCGCCACCATAGATGAGGCTCGCACCAGGGTCTCATCCATACCCCGCAACACTGCTCTCTCTCCCCATCCCCGCACTCGCAACAAGGGCAGAGTCACCCTAGTCCTCACCTTTCACCCCACCAGCCGGCAAATACAACAAATAATCCTCCACCATTTCCGCCACCTCCAACGTGACCCCACCACTCGCCACATCTTCCCATCTCCCCCCATGTCTGCCTTCCGCAAAGACCGCTCCCTCCGCAACTCCCTTGTCAATTCTTCCCTTCCCTCCCGTACCACCCCCTCCCCGGGCACTTTCTGTTGCAACCGCAAGAAATGCAACACCTGTCCCTTCACCTCCCCCCTCGACTCCATTCAAGGACCCAAGCAGTCGTTCCAGGTGCGACAAAGGTTCACCTGTATCTCCTCCAACCTCATCTACTGCATCCGCTGCTCTAGATGTCAGCTGATTTACATCGGGGAGACTAAGCGGAGGTTGGGCGATCGTTTCGCCGAACACCTCCGCTCAGTCTGCAATAACCTACCTGAACTCCCGGTGGCTCAGCACTTCAACTCCCCCTCCCATTCCCAATCCGACCTCTCTGTCCTGGGTCTCCTCCATTGCCAGAGTGAGCAACACCGGAAATTGGAGGAACAGCACCTCAGCACCTGGGTTGCTTGCGTCCGGATGGCATGAACAATGAATTCTCCCAGTTTTGCTAGCCCTTGCTGTCTCCTCCCCTTCCTTAACCCTCGAGCTGTCTCCTCCCATCCCCCCGCCCTCGGGCTCCTCCTCCTCCCTTTTTCCTTCCTTCTCCCCCCCCACCCCCCATCAGTCTGAAGAAGGGTTTCGGCCCGAAAAACGTCGCCTATTTCCTTCGCTCCATAGATGCTGCTGCACCCGCTGAGTTTCTCCAGCATTTTTGTGTACCCTCCTCTAAACCTTCCTTATTCATGTACCTGTCCAAATGTCTTTTAAATGCGGTTATGGTGACTGCCACCACTATGTCCACTGGCAGCTCAACTTCAATCTGTTTTTGCAATGCAATATAATATGCATTTTACGTCGGAGTCACGTGAGTGACTACGTGAAGAACCCCGCCAGGGCGCATGCGTGTCATATCGCTACACGCATTGCGAAACAGTCAGGCGGGGTGGAACAACGTTCCCCCGCAGCGGCAGTTTAAAAGCTGGAACCTGCAGGTAAGAGATACTCTGCGGTCTTTTTGTGTTTCCCATACCGATTTACAGGTGGGGAGCATGGACAAGTCGAAGAAAGCAACAGGGCTGCGACAAAGCAGGTGGGGGAGGAACGCGGAGTAGCGGGCAGCCTGCAGCGGCCAGCGGCACTTGAATCACCTATAATGGGATCAGCTGTGCCCGATGTCGCCTCCGCACCGGCCAGATCCACCCCGCAGCCGGGCGGTAAGGCAAGACAAAAAACTAACAAAGTTGTGGACTCAGACGAGTCCGACTTTGAGCAGCCGCGGGCGGCCAGCGACCGTGAGCGCTGGAGCCGGATGGAGCGGTGTGTGGAGCATTTGCTCCAACGTGACAGGCTCCGGGAGATGGAGTCAAGTCACTGTGGGCTCTATGTAAAACCCACAGCAGCACCTCTTGTAGGGCTGCACAGTGCTTCTCCCTCATCAGAGGGGAGCACTGGGGGTCAGTACTGGGCTGATCCTGAAGAGGGGTTTGCAGAAGAGAAATCAAGTGTGCAGGGGGTGCAGGAACGTGAAAATCTACTGGCCATGGTGACCTATGTGATGTAATATTTACAAATAACAGCCAGACCAGACTGGCCAAAACCTGGAGCAAAAACTAGCTGCCAGTATAGATTATATGTCCTTTAACCAGCTACAAGAACAGGCTGTATTGGACACCACGTCAATGCACCTGGCACCGGGTAACTGTATATCCCTGAATGTTCCTGTAGTAAATACTTGTATATGGAAACATATTGGAATAGGAGTTAGAGGCATGGATATCAAACTCCAAAAGGTATTAAAACTCCTAACAGCAGGGATAACAGCATTCACCCGCACAGTGGATGAGAAGGACGTCCCAGGACCAACAGGATGCAATGGCACTGCTTTGCGACACTCAATATGAGATAAACAGCATCAGGAAGAGTGCCATCCGACCTACTTTAAACCCGAAATTCGCGGGTCTGTGCAAACCTGGAAACATAAAACCACCAATACTACTATTTGGAGGTAACCTATCAAAGCAAATCAAGGAGCTCGATGAGGAAGCAAAAACTCTGGGACTCACAAAAGGGACTTCATCAAAAACCCACTACGGCCATAGACAGCACCCTTACGCACCCACCAGTAGAACAAGACCGACTGGTGAAAGCTCGAAGGTCCGGTACACCGAACATGAGTCTTTTTTAGGCCATGGCCCAGACCGGCCTTCTTGGAAGATACGCAAACTTCCAACATCAACCAAACCACAAACCCAGACACCGACGCCTCAACATCAATGAAGGATTTACAAAAAGAAATAAACCTGCCACTGGTAACTATGGAGGTAGGTGGGTCTGGATCCCTACAAATTTCAGGGAGCATGGAGGTTGGGGGGAGATTACACTCCTTTCTGGATGCATGGAGTATGTTAACTACCGATACTTATATTTTAAGCAGTATCCAGGGATATACAATAGAATTTATACACAAGTACAGCCCTCCAGTTCAACATATACCGAACCGAATGTTCGTACTTTCCGGTAAAGAAAAATCAGAAGCGCATGCTGAACTGGAGCGGTTTTACGCAAAAGGTGTAATTGAAAAATCCCAACACGAACCGCTAGAATTCGTGTCCAATATCTTTACCGAAAACAAAAAAGATGGTGGTTGTCGCATCATCATAGATCTGACCAAATTGAATACATTTGTACAATATATTCATTTAAAAATGGAAACCTTTGTTACTGCTAAACAATTGATTTCCAAAGGTTACTTCATGGCTAGCATTGATTTAAAAGATGCTTACTATTCAGTGCCTATACGAGGTGACCACAGATGTTACTTAAAATTCAACTGGATGGGACAGCAATGGCAGTATAGAGCGCTGCCAAATGGGTTAACATCAGCCCCCAGGCTGTTCACTAAAATTTTGAAACCAGCCCTAGCGTTTCTACGGAAACGAAAACACATGGTCATGGCATATCTAGATGACATACTAATTGTGGGCAAAACTTTGGAATTGGCCAAACAAACTGTAACAGCCACAAAACAGTTATTTGAAAAACTGGGGTTTATCCATCCAGTTAAATCTAAATTAACGCCTTCCACTACTATGGACTATTTGGGGTTCACCATTGACTCAGTTCACATGTCGGTGACTTTGCCAAAGGGAAAGGCTATAGACTTAATAGAGGCTTGCAATAATCTCATTGACATCAGTAAACCGTCCAACAGATTGGTAGCAAAAGTAATTGGCAAAATGGTGGCTGCTTTTCCAGCCACACAATTTGGACCTTTACATTAGCAAAATTTACAGAGAGCAAAAATACAAGCACTCAAAATCAATGCTGGTCATTTTGACAGACCAATGAAGCTACCAATCAAAGCTATAATGGAACTAAAATGGTGGATAGATAACATTTGGCTTTGTTTCAATCCAATCATTATCAGCAACCCTTCTATGGTGCTACAAACTGATGCCAGTGCACTGGTTGGGGTGCCACCAATTCCATCTCCAGCTGTGGAGGTAGATGGACTGCTCAGGAGGCATCGTTATTCCTAACACTGGGCATAAACTACCTGGAAATGTTGGGTGCATTCTATGGCCTAAAGTCATATTGTACTGGGTCATATCACCAGCATGTTAGACTACAGATTGACAATACCACCGTGGTAGCATATATCAACCACATGGGTGGAAACAAATCGACATCAGTGACAATGTGGCTAATACAATTTGGCAGTGGTGTATCCAGAGAGATATTTGGATATCAGCTACTTACCTACCAGGTAAACTAAATTTAGTGGCAGACACCAGGTCACGCAAATTTAATGAAAACACCGAATGGATGTTGAATAAAAAAGTATTTGCTGATATTACAGCACGATATGGAACACCAGATATCGATCTATTCGCATCCAGGCTTAATCACCAGTTATCAAACTATGTTTCGTGGGAACCAGACCCTGGGGCAGCGGCGACAAATGCATTTTCGCTGCATTGGGGGAAATTGTTTATTTATGCATTCCCTCCTTTCTGCCTCATCAGTCGGGTATTAAGGAAAATACAGCAAGACTCTGCGTCTGGTATTTTGGTAGTACCCGATTGGCCTACTCAACTATGGTTCCCAGTGATACTGAACATGGTATTAGAACCATGTATCACCATCCCGAATAGGCCAGACTTATTGGTTCATCCCGTAACTAGGGATAGCCACCCATGCCATAACTATTTGAATTTATTGATTTGTAGAGTTTAAAACTACCACTACAACAGCTGGGACTGACGGACCGAACAGTGAACATGATTTTGGCGGCCCACAGACAGTCCACCAAAAAACAGTATCTGGTCTATATCAGGAAGTGGGAGATGTATTGTCACAAACACAGCATCACCTGCAGAGATATGAACATCCCGTCTGTTCTGGAATACCTGGCAGGCCTCCATTATGATGAGGGGCTCAGTTATAGTGCCATCAACTGCGCCAGAAGTGCCCTATCAACTTATCTATGGCAAGGAACAGAGCGTCACTCTGTTGGGACTCACCCACTGGTAACTAAACTTATGAGGGGAATCTTTAATACCAATCCCCCAAGAACCAGGTACTCAAATATGGGATGTGAGTATTGTCCTGAAGATGCTCAGGAATTGGTCTCCAGCAACAGCTCTGTCCCTACATAGACTGACATTAAAAAGAGTCATGCTAATGACATTGGTCACGGCACAAAGGGTACAGTCATTACATAAATTAAGACTGGACAACATGACTTCTTCATCTGAAAATATTACGTTTCATATTTAAGAATTAGTAAAGCAGAACAGACAGGGATCAGCAGGCCTCAATATAGAATTTAGGTCTTACCCAACAGATGATCGTCTCTGTATAATAAGACATTTATCGTTATACATGGAGAACACGAAAATCATCAGAGGCAATGAGAAGGCACTTTTAGTCAGCCATAAGCAACCACACAAAAGAGTGACGGTCCAGACCATCTCAAGATGGCTGAAACAGGTTCTAATACAGGCTTGGGTGGATACTAATATTTTTAAATCTCATTCCACCAGGGCTGCAGCTACATCGGCAGCTATGCAGTTGGATGTACCAATGGACCAAATCCTCAAGGCAGCAGGATGGTCAGGGAAAAAACATTCCAACTATTTTATCATAAACCAGTCATTAAACCTGGAACGTTTGCAGAAACCATTTTAAGTTAATTTAATTTACCCCATAAATAGGGGCTATAATTTTGTGTTAATAAATTTCATGGATTTCAATGTCGGATTCATGTCTAAATTATGTTGACACAATTCCTCCTACAGTCATTAAGGCAGATGTGATGCATGGACTCGTTTCCACGGCATGAAATCACAGAGCTTTGAAACCTTCACGTAGTCACTCACGTGACTCCGAAGTAAAATAGTAAGATTAAACGAGAACTTACCAGTTCGAAGTTTGATCGTTATTTTATGAAGAGTACGTTGAGGGAATACGTGCCCTCTGCTCCCACCCATGATCATATACTCAACTGGTATTTCTTCTCTAATCTTACTATGTTTAAGTCATTACAGTTATCTGTGATTTCACACCGCTGCTTTGAAGAATGACACGCATGCGTCCTGGCGGGGTTCTTCACGTATTCCCTCAATGTACTCCTCATAAAATAACGATCAAACTTCGAACTGGTAAGTTCTCGTTTAATCTTACTATTAGTTTTGCTACCCAAACTATAAACCAAGATTTGGGAAATGTTAGACAATCACAGAGTCTTAAAATACAAAACTGTAACAATATTCAGCCCTTCACAACTATGTTAATGCTTTGAAATAATTTTAGTCGTTCCCTATGCTCTTATCCATGGCCCTGAATATGTTTTGGCCTGTACTCTCCTTAGTGAGGTCCACTGTATGTAATTGTGTTTGATCCCATTCCCTGAAATTATATTCACCAGATCCAATCACCGATTTCGTCACCTCGGAAACATTTAAGTTAATTAGTGAGAGCCTGAGCAACATCAAGATCTGAAACAATGTAAAAAAGGCCAAAGCAGGCCCTGCCAACAAGTTTACCATGAAAATCTTTGAATGACAGGAAAACGCTGCTTTCAACTTTTCCATCTGCAAAATCACCATTTTATTTTCATTATTTATAAATGTCATTACCTATGAATTTAAACAACTAAAAATATTGAAAAATGTTTACATTATTTTTAAATAATCAATGAAAGCAGTTATAATGGTTTTTAATAATTAAAAACATTAAACTAAATATAATTTTTAAATGCACAACAAGCCTTACTCTTCCTTATACTGCGACAATCCCCATTCGAATGATTGGGTTTGGGGATCATGCACCAGGTTCAGTAAAGCATCCAAAGATAACACCCTCATGCTTTCTTTCAGGGGCCACCATCTCTAATCACTGCTTGTGAACCTGAATGGGGATGTAGCTCCTTGCCTTCCTCAAACTCAGACTAAGAACCATCTTGCTCCATTGTGTCTTATCACTTGCTGACTTACAAGAAAAATTGCTGTCAAGGGTCAAAAATGTTTAATTGTAGCAACAACAGAACAATTAAATTCTTGATTGCAGTAGCTTAATAGGCCCTTAAACACATTACACACAGATAAATATAAAAATCAATTTAATTAATAACTGTAATACTAGTTTTAAAAAGTCTGTAGTATAACCGAAGACACAGTCCATAGCAGTTCATAGTTGCTAAGGTAGTGTTCAAAAGCATGATCATTGCTGGGAAGAAGCTATTCATGACCTTGGTAGTATCAGTTTTCAGGCTATTGTACCTTCCTCCTGATGATAGAAACGGAATGAGAGCTTGGTCAGGGCGGTATTGTCTTTGATGATATCAGCTGCCTTTTTCAAGCAGCACCTCCTATAAATTCAAATGATAGTGGAGAGGACAGTAACTGTGATGGACCAGGCAATGACTACCATTGTCCGTAACGTCCTTTTTTCCTGGGCATTCAAATTATGTAACCAGACTGTGGTTACAGACAGTAAGTTCTCTATTGTGCACCTGTTAAAAATTCTATAAAGCATTCATTGACATACCAAATCTCCTCAATCTTCCAATGAAGTAGAAGCATTGATGAGCTTTCCTTGTGATTGCATCAATGTACTGGGCCCGAGATAGAGCGTTAGAGAGAAGCATGCCCAGCAACTTGAAGCATTGACTCTCACCACCATCATCAATTAATTCAGGTTCATGGATCCTCAGTTTTCCCCAGCTGAAGTCAACAATTCATCCCTTGGTCTTGCTGATGTTGAGAGCAAGATTATTGCTCTGGCACCTTTAAAGAAGATTTGCAATGCCTCTCGTGTACTCTGATGCATTGTTATCCATTGCAGACATGATCTTGCAAAACCTTTTTCTGTTTGGAAGAGTCTTTTGGAATTAGACTAACCTCTCTTGATATTGCACGCTAGTGGAGTTATTAATCCGTACACATTAGAATTAGCCAGATTTTAACAGCAGAGTATTTGGACCAAAGCTACAAACCAGTCTGAAGAAGGGTCTCGTCCCGAAACATCAGTCTGAAAAAGGGTCTTGACCCGAAACGTCACCCATCCCTTCTCTCCAGAGATGCTGCCTGTCCCGCTGAGTTACTCCAGCATTTTGTGTCTATCCAAAGCCACAGGTATATTTTCCCTTGGAAAGCAACTAAAAACCTTAGGAAGTAGCAGCATGTATATTACAATCCTTAAAAGAGGGAAAGCATGACATGGTTTATCATCACCTCTGGATGAACCAGAACAGGAACCCAGCCCATATCATCACAACATTGGCAATTTTCTATAGATTCAGGATCAGTTCCTGTGAATGGGAGGGTAGCTAATGTTATCCCACTTTTTAGGAAAGGAGGGAGAGAGAAAACAGAGAATTATAGACCAGTCAGCCTGATATCGGTGGTGGGGAAGATGCTGGGGTCAATTATAAAAGATGAAATAGCAGCACATTTGGATAGCAGTAACAGGATCGGTCCGTGTCAGCATGGATTCACGAAGAGGAAATCATGCTTGACTAATCTTCTGGAATTTTTTGGGGATGTTACTAGGAAAATGGACAATGGAGAGCCAGTGGATGTAGTGTACTTGGCCTTTCAGAAAGCCTTTGATAAGGTCCCACATAGGAGATTAGTGGGCAAAATTAGAGCACATGGTATTGGAGGTAGAGTGCTGACATGCATAGAAAATTGGTTGGCAGACAGGAAACAAAGAGTAGGGATTAACGGTCCCTTTCAGATAGGTAGGCAGTGACTAGTGGGGTACCACAAGGCTCGGTGCTGGGACCACAGCTATTTTCAATATAAATTAATGATCTAGATGAAGGGATTAAAAGTAACATTAGCTAATTTGCGGATGGCACAAATCTGGGTGGCAGTGTGAACTGTGTTCAAGTTCAAGTTCAAGTTCAAGTGAGTTTATTGTCATGAACTGTGAGGAGGATGATCTGAGGATGCAGGGTAATTTAGACAGGTTGGGTGAGTGGGCAGATGCATGGCTGATGCAGTATAATGTGGATAAATGTGAGGTTATCCACTTTGGTGGCAAGAACAGTAAGGCAGATTATTATTGGAATGGTGTCGTTAGAAAAAGGAGAAGTACAATGAGATCTGCGTGTCCTTGTACATCTCTGTACATCAGTCACTGAAAGTAAGCATGCAGGTACAGCAGGCAGTGAAGAAAGCTAATGGCTTGTTGGACTTCATAACAAGAGGAGTTGAGTATCATAACAAGAAGAGTTGAGTATCAGGGCCCTTTTGCAGTTGTACAGGGCCCCGGTGAGACCACACCTGGAGTATTGTGTGTAGTTTTGGTCTCCAAATTTGAGGAAGGACTTTCTTGCCATTGAAGGAGTGGAGCGTAGGTTCACAAGGTAAATTCCTGGGATGGCGGGACTGTCATATGGGGCGGCTGGGCTGGTATACTCAGGAATTTAGAAGGATGAGAGGGTATCTTATTGAAACATATAAGATTATTAAGGGATTGGACTCGCTAGAGGCCGGAAACATGTTCCCGATGTTGGGGGAGTCCAGAACCAGGGGCCACAGTTTAAGAATAAGGGGTAAGCCATTTAGAACGGGGATGAGGAAAAACCTTTTCACCAAGAGAGTTGCGAATCTGTGGAATTCTGTACCTCAGAAGGCAGTGGAGGCTAATTCTCTGAATGCTAGAGCTCTTAAAGATAGTGGAGTCAAGGGATATGGGGAGAAGGCAGGAATGGGGTACTGATCACAGTGAATGGTGGTGCTGGCTCGCCTGCACCTATTGTCTATAATTGCTTCTCATATTCCGCCTACTGATTTCAAGACATTAAAATGGTGCTTCTGATCAACAGGATATTAATCACTATGACAGCAAATTGCTGAGTTGTTCTTGTTGGGAAAGAGCATGTGTCATAAGCGTTAAGGCTAATGTCTTGTTATGTGCCTACCATGCAAGTTATATTGTCAATCATTGGAAATAAAATTATAAATGAAGCATTTACAAAAATTCTGTATATCAGTCAAATTGTGCTGAAGCAGCAATATAGGAGAGCAACATTACTGACGTTTAACTACCCTCTGGTATGGTGCAGCAAGCCAATATCAACCACCGGATTAACAGAGAATAAAACAAAACAGATACACCACCTGGATTGAACATTGCCACCAAATTCAGGCAGGGCAAGTTACTTCTGGCCAAGTCAATCTCACAAAATCCTCCTCATAAACCTCTGAGAACGGGCATGTAATCAAAAAAACGTTCTCACAGAATCATTCTAGGCATATTTTTCACAACCCTGAGAACTTTTTGGCCTGGTCGCAAGACAGACCCACCAGAGACAGCAATACAATAGCAAATAGGCAGGTGTAGTAGCCTCAGGAATTCTCCGAATTGACTCCGGACCCATGGTCGCAATGCAATAGGACAAACATGGCTACGAAACCCCCTTCTGATTACCACCTACCATACCTCCCACAGCAGATGCGGCTCATCAGCCTGTGAAGGCAGTCCATCTAGGAGAGGGAAAACTCTGATTTAATACCTCCACTGCCTTGTGGCCCTATCCAGTCATGGAAAAGGCTCCAGGAGTAAACCTCAAGAAAATCCGGAGTTGGAGCCCCTAAGGCAGTTCGTCGTTGTCTACAACCTCGCTCTGGCAGCTCCTGCGATGGTGCTGGTGCCAAAATGTAACGGCCCTGCTGTTCCTTTGGATCGATCAGTGACGTGGAGAGGGGGGACGTGCTGCATGGGCAACAGCCTGTTCTCTATATGACATCGCCCAGGCTTGCATCCGACCAGGATGCATCACCCATGGTCAGTCATGACCAAGGAGGGCCTACTACTATTACATCCCACGGCTGATCAGCAGCACTTGGAGCTACTTGCAAGGTCAAATATGTGCCCAGATAGTGGTACTTCAATTCTTATCACCAACAGTGGCTCGGTAACATTGTTGCTAGACTTGGACCACATCAGGTGCCGAGAGAGCAAACACAAGGGAAAAACTACTTGATCGTATTCTTACCAACTGCTTGTTGGTGAAAATGTCAAATGCACAGTCCTTGTCGACACAAAGTCCCGTATTCACACTGAGGATAGCCACTGTCACATTGCACGGCATTATCATGCTGCTAAATCAAACAGACTATGAATGGATCTGGCAGCTCAACATTGGGCAGCCTAGATCATCAAAAGCCACATGAGGAAATAAGATTCCAACCTGGCAAATATCCATCACAGGACTAGACGCATGCTGAACTATAAAAATAGCATGAAATAAACTTAGCAAAATACTTCTACACAATGTTATCAGTTCAAACCTCTGCAATCTTACTACACCTTCAATGCAACTGGTGTTGGGCATTTAATTGCTGCAAGAAGTGAATGGATGCCCCAGTGCTAATAGAGAGATGTGAGTTGGGCTTTAATGCAAAGACTGAACCATCTCTTGGCCTGTAGGCAAATTGTCCAAGCAGGAAATCTCCATGGAGGGCATTCTCCAAATATCTGCACTTCAAATAAGCCTGCAATGCAGACAAGTACCTGCTCCCATTGCCTGAAGGAAAAGTAGTCGCCATCTCATTTCCTTGATTATGGCATTTGGCTGACTTCCCTAATATGGTTCAAAGGTTCAAAGGTTCTTTATTAGTCAAATACACCAATTGGTGTAGTGAAATGCTTATTGCCATTGCAGCACATAAAAAAAGAAAACAACATAACAATAATAAAGAAATTTAACATAAAAAACATCCCCCCACAATGGTTCCCATTATGAGGGAAGGCACAAAGTCCAGTCCCCATCCCCATGTCCACCCATAGTCGGGCCTATTGAGGCATTCGCAGTCGCCTTTACGGAGGCCCGATGTTCCAGGCCGTTCTCACCGGTAGATGGTGCTCCGGTGTCTGGTGAATCCTCACAGCGGCTTGGGAAACCCGGAACGGCCGCTACCTTACCAGAGGCCGCGGCTTCAGAAGCCAACAGGCCGCGCTGGATGGAGCTCCACCACTGGTGATCTCGGCAAGAGATCCCAGGCTCCCGATGTAAAGTTCAGCACCACCGCCTGCAGCTCTGCGATGTTTTTGTCGGAGGTCCCAGCGCGGAAACCAGGGCAAGGCCTCGCCTGCTCCGCTCCACGATAGCGCTCCAGTGCTGCGCCACCGCTGAAGCCGAGGTTCTGGGCGGTCCCCTCAGGAAACGCCGCTCAAGACCCGCTGGTAGGCCGCGAGGACGGGTTGAAGGTGCAGCCCGGAGAAAAGCCGCCTCTCCAATCAGGTAGGGACTCTAGAAAGCAGTTTTCTCCTCCCCCCCCCCCCCCCCCCCCCCCCCCCCCCACCCCCCCCCCTCCCCCCCCCCCCCCCCCCCACATAAAAAAGACTAGAACTCTGAAAAACAAAAACTCAACTAACTAAAAATAGAAAAAATAGATGAAAAAATGGACAGCTGCAGGCTGGGCAGCCATACCCATACCCATACATACCCATACAGTGAACTACACACCATGGCAAGTGGCCAGGTTCAACAGCAGTAGCCTTGAATGATCCTGAGGTTAAGAAGCTGAGATAGTGATCATGAGCCTGATCTCCATGGCCAAAGCATTGAGCATTCAAGGCACATGTGTGTGGTTTTATTTGAGGTCATAGATATGGATGAGTACAGATTTGGCTCATTCTAAGGACCTCTGAATAGCCCACATCTGTGCTCTAATAAGTCTCTTGGCATTCTTGACTTGCATACATCCCTGTTCATCCATAATTGTGTGCTTGGTAACTCTCATCAAATCCCAGTTAAGCAATAGTTGGCTCTCAAATTCTCACCCTTGTTTTCAGATTTTCTCTATAAGTTTGCACTCAGTAAACTTATCTCTATAATCTTCTCTCGAAAATCTTGCACTTTACCTCAGTAATCTTATCCAATCTTAAAAGCCTCAAATGAATCTGCATTCTTCCAATTTAGGTACCATGTTCATCCCTGAATTTAGTTGCCCCTCCACCATTGGTGTCCATCATCCTAAACTTTGTGTAGTTTCCACCTGAATTATCTGTGTCTCTCTTTCTTTCAATTAAAAATCATCCTTTAAACCATTCTCTTTGAAAAAGCAGCTTTGGGTTATCTCCTGTCTCCATCGCCTGTGATGTCAATTGTTTGATAATTTGTCTTGTAAAGTTTCATGGCAAGTTTTTGCTATCAACAATGTACAAGTTACCATTGGCTTCATATTACTTGATTCGAACAGCGTTGGAACATTGACTTAAGGGCCTGTCCCACTTACGTGTTCTTGGCACGCAAATTACATGACCTCGTGGTCGCGTTGAGGCGCACGGGCATCATATGGCCATGCGGGGCCGGTCCCACTAAGAGGGGTATGTAGTTGTGCGCGACATCACGCGGGGCACCAACATTTTTGTAGCGAACAAAATCTTTGCGCGCCAATCTTCAGGCCCAAGACCATGGTGCGATGCAACGTCTCACCTCCAACAGCAGCAGAAGCAGGCAAATGATCGCCGAACTTGGCCTGGGGCTCACGGCTGTTGCGGTCCAGATCCGCCCCCACTTCTACTCCCAGAGCGGGGCCAAGAAAATTGAAGATGGACACAAAATGCAGGAGTAACTCAGCGGGACGGGCAGCATCTCTGGAGAGAAGCAATGGGTGATGTTTCAGGTCAAGACCCTTCTTTTCAGACTGAAGAAGTCTAGACCCGAAACATCACCCATTGTTTCTCTCCAGAGATGCTGCCGGTCCTGCTGAGTTACTCCAGCTTTGGGTCCATCTTCAAATGACGTCACGTGCTCCAGACGGCTGTGCATATGCATGAAATCGCGCGCGACCTTTGCAGGACCGTCGCGGCTCAACGCGACCACGAGGTCGTGTAATTTGCGTGCCAAGGACACGTAAGTGGGCCAGGCCCTTTACAGATTGATTCCTTTGTAACAAAATTGTCTTGTCCAACATTCCTTCGCAAAATTCAAGAGTCTAGTCAAGAGTCAAGAGTGTTTCATTGACCTATGTCAAAAAACGGAACCATGAAATTATTACGTGCAGCAGCACAACAGATATGTAAACATAATACTCTGTAAATACCATAACAAAAGAAACGTTCAGTATATATAAAACAAACAAAAATAGTGCAAAGACAAAAAACAAAGCCCCCCAAGTCCATGTAGTTCAGGGCTTATTTAGAGGTTATAATGTCTAATAACCAGATGGTTGTTGGGAAGTAGCTGCTCCCGAAACCTGGACATTACAGTTTTTAGGCTTCTATATCTTCTTCCCTATGGCAGGAGTGAAAAGATAGTATGGCTAGGGTGGTGTGGGTCTCCGATGATGCTGGCAGCGACTCCTGTAAATCACGTTGATGGTGGGGAGGTCAGTACCCATGATGGACTGAACAGTATTCAACACTTATCCCAATCTTTTTCGTTCATGGGATCTTGAGTTGCTGAACCAGTGAGTTGCTGAACCAGTCAATATGCTCCCTACTGTGCACCTGAACAGGTTCAAGAGAGTATTCATCAAGTGTGTATATATTTATATTATGGTATATGGACACACTGATCTGTTTTGTAGTAAATGCCTACTATGTTCTGTGTGCAGAAGTAAATCGAGAATTTCATTGTCCTATCAGGGACACATGGCAATAAACTCACTTGACTTGACTTGACTTACCTAATCTCCTTGGTCTTCTAAGGAAGGAGAGGGGATGATGGACTGACAAAACGTCCATCTTTCTTCCCTCCATCTTCAAGCACATTCCCATCCTTGCTTATCCTCTATCTCCGCTATAACTGTATCCCCCAACACCCTCCCATGTCTACAAGTAACTTCCTCGCTGGAAGCTTCTTATTTTAAAATGAAACATACTTGCACTTTTGTAAAAGCTGTCATATATGCCAATAAATCACCCACTCAAAGTCACCCTCGATGTCATTGGTAATCACCACCAGCACCAGACCTCTACCATCAATCTTTTGAAGTTCAATATCCACTATATGCCACCTGCATCCAGCTACCTTAAATATTCAAAGCTAACAACATCTGAATTCTATTATTTAGTTTACTTCCAAGTATGGTTTTGGTCAATTCTGAAGTGCAGTAACGTTTAACTCTATATTACTTTATATATAACTGTTAGGAATCATAATCTAAATTGATATACAAGAGAGCAATCCTGAACTACTATCTACATCATTGGCGACCCTCAGACAATCTTTGATCAGACTTTACTGGCTTTATCTTGCATTATTCACATTATTTCCTTCATCATGAACCTGTACACAGTGGATGGCTCGATTGTTAACATGAATTGTCTTTCCGCTGGCTGGTTAGCATGCAACATTTGTTCGTTCTCTCATGTGTCAGACGATGTAGCTCAATGTTGGCTTCCGTCGTCATCCAACATGTTGACAGAATTGTCGCCGGACGCGTCACAGAGTGCATCACATCGTCGCTTCCAGGGATCGCCATGAGGAGGCTTCTGTCATGATCCCAACAAAAGCACACAACAAAAGCTTATCACTGAACTCGATCCACGTGGCAATAAACTAAACTCAACTAAGATCAGCCTTAGTACTGTTTTTCTCCATGTTTATTAATGGTATTTGTGATTCCATCTTAATTTTATGCAAATGTTCTCATTTTTATTGAGCATTGCATAAAGTATTTTAAAAAGCTTACTTAAAAATGTTTTTTTCTTCATGATTCATTGTCTGATAGAATTATTTAATGTTATCTAATATCTTTAATGTGGAATTTTATTTTGAAGTCACATGAGTGACTACGTGAAGAGCCCGCCAGCCCGCATGCGCGTCATATACGTTGACGCATGGCGCGGGAATCGGAGCAGTTCGATACTGCTCTGCCAGGGCAAAAATCAAAAAGGGCCACTTTTCAACATAATTGTTTAAGGGGTAAGAGTGTTGTAAAAACAAGCCTGAAGGCTTTGTGTCTCAATGCAAGGAGCATTCGTAATAAGGTGGATGAGTTGAATGTGCAGATAGCTATTAATGACTATGATATAGTTGGGATCACGGAGACATGGCTCCAGGGTGACCAAGGCTGGGAGCTGAACATCCAGGGATATTCAATATTCAGGAGGGATAGAGAGAAAGGAAAAGGAGGTGGGGTAGCGTTGCTGATTAGAGAGGAGATTAACGCAATGGAAAGGAAGGACATTAGTTTGGAGGATGTGGAATCGATATGGGTAGAGCTGCGAAACACTAAGGGGCAGAAAACGCTGGTGGGTGTTGTGTACAGGCCACCTAACAGTAGTAGTGAAGTTGGAGATGGTATCAAACAGGAAATTAGAAATGCGTGCGACAAAGGCAAAACCGTTATAATGGGTGACTTCAATCTACATATAGATTGGGTGAATCAAATTGGCAGGGGTGCTGAGGAAGAGGATTTCTTGGAATGTTTGCGGGATAGTTATCTAAATCAACATGTAGAGGAACCAACGAGAGAGCAGGCTATTTTAGACTGGGTATTGAGTAACGAGGAAGGGTTAGTTAGCAGTCTTGTTGTACGTGCCCCCTTGGGCAAGAGTGACCATAATATGGTTGAGTTCTTCATTAGGATGGAGAGTGACATTGTTAATTCAGAAACAATGGTTCTGAACTTAAAGAAAGGTAACTTTGAGGGTATGAGACGTGAATTGGCCAAGATTGACTGGCAATTAATTCTAAAAGGGTTGACGGTGGATATGCAATGGAAGACATTTAAAGACTGCATGGATGAACTACAAAAATTGTTCATCCCAGTTTGGCAAAAGAATAAATCAGGGAAGGTAGTGCATCCGTGGATAACAAGGGAAATCAGGGATAGTATCAAAGCGAAGGATGATGCGTACAAATTAGCCAGAAAAAGCAGCATACCGGAGGACTGGGAGAAATTCAGAGACCAGCAGAGGAGTACAAAGGGCTTAATTAGGAAAGGAAAAATAGATTATGAAAGAAAACTGGCAGGGAACATAAAAACTGACTGCAAAAGTTTTTATAGATATGTGAAAAGAAAGAGATTAGTTAAAACAAATGTAGGTCCCTTGCAGTCAGAAACAGGTGAGTTGATCATGGGGAACAAGGATATGGCGGACCAATTGAATAACTACTTTGGTTCCGTCTTCACTAAGGAAGACATAAATAATCTGCCGGAAATAGCAGGGGACCGCGGGTCAAAGGAGTTGGAGGAATTGAGTGAAATCCAGGTTAGCCGGGAAGTGGTGTTGGGTAAATTGAATGGATTAAAGGCCGATAAATCCCCAGGGCCAGATAGGCTGCATCCCAGAGTACTTAAGGAAGTAGCTCCAGAAATAGTGGATGCATTAGTAATAATCTTTCAAAACTCTTTAGATTCTGGAGTAGTTCCTGAGGATTGGCGGGTAACAAACGTAACCCCACTTTTTAAGAAGGGAGGGAGAGAGAAAAAGGGGAATTACAGACCAGTTAGTCTAACATCGGTAGTGGGGAAACTGCTAGAGTCAGTTATTAAAGATGGGATAGCAGCACATTTGGAAAGTGGTGAAATCATTGGACAAAGTCAGCATGGATTTACAAAAGGTAAATCATGTCTGACGAATCTTATAGAATTTTTCGAGGATGTAACTAGTAGCGTGGATAGGGGAGAACCAGTGGATGTGGTGTATCTGGACTTCCAGAAGGCTTTCGACAAGGTCCCACATAAGAGATTAGTATACAAACTTAAAGCACATGGCATTGGGGGTTCAGTATTGATGTGGATAGAGAACTGGCTGGCAAACAGGAAGCAAAGAGTAGGCGTAAACGGGTCCTTTTCACAATGGCAGGCAGTGACTAGTGGGGTACCGCAAGGCTCAGTGCTGGGACCCCAGCTATTTACAATATATATTAATGATCTGGATGAGGGAATTGAAGGCAATATCTCCAAGTTTGCGGATGACACTAAGCTGGGGGGCAGTGTTAGCTGTGAGGAGGATGCTAGGAGACTGCAAGGTGACTTGGATAGGTTGGGTGAGTGGGCAAATGTTTGGCAGATGCAGTATAATGTGGTTAAATGTGAGGTTATCCATTTTGGTGGCAAAAACAGGAAAGCAGACTATTATCTAAATGGTGGCCGACTAGGAAAAGGGGAGATGCAGCGAGACCTGGGTGTCATGGTACACCAGCCATTGAAAGTAGGCATGCAGGTGCAGCAGGCAGTGAAGAAAGCGAATGGTATTTTAGCTTTCATAGCAAAAGGATTTGAGTATAGGAGCAGGGAGGTTCTACTGCAGTTGTACAGGGTCTTGGTGAGACCACACCTGGAGTATTGCGTACAGTTTTGGTCTCCAAATCTGAGGAAGGACATTATTGCCATAGAGGGAGTGCAGAGAAGGTTCACCAGACTGATTCCTGGGATGTCAGGACTGTCTTATGCAGAAAGACTGGATACACTTGGTTTATACTCTCTAGAATTTAGGAGATTGAGAGGGGATCTTATAGAAACTTATAAAATTCTTAAGGGGTTGGACAGGCTAGATGCAGGAAGATTGCTCCCAATGTTGGGGAAGTCCAGGACAAGGGGTCACAGCTTAAGGATAAGGGGGAAATCCTTTAAAACCGAGATGAGAAGAACTTTTTTCACACAGAGAGTGGTGAATCTCTGGAACTCTCTGCCACAGAGGGTAGTTGAGGCCAGTTCATTGGCTATATTTAAGAGGGAGTTAGATGTGGCCCTTGTGGCTAAGGGGATCAGAGGGTATGGAGAGAAGGCAGGTACGGGATACTGAGTTGGATGATCAGCCATGATCATATTGAATGGCAGTGCAGGCTCGAAGGGCCGAATGGCCTACTCCTGCACCTAATTTCTATGTTTCTATGTTTCTATGTAAGCCAATTTTGTTCTCAGGAACGGGCCACAGTGGCACAGTGGGCCCGGAGTAGCTGACGGGCGCAGCCTGTGCTGCTGCCGCCGTTGGAGCTCCGATCGGGAGCAGGCGGCCGGATTTGGAGGCCGCCATGGAGGCTCCATAAGGAGCTGGCGGGATGCGATATTGCAGCTGCCGGCGCGGCCAGGTCAGCGTCCGCTGCAAAGGATTAGCAGCAGCCGGGGTTTTAAAAATAGCCGCGGCCAGGACAGCGACCGCCATGAAAGCTCAGCTGCCGGGTCAGTATTCACTGTGGGGGGTTTTCCGCAGCATCTAGCAATTTAAATATAGCTGATGCCGGCTGTGGTCGGTTCAGCATACGCTGTAGAGCAGCATATAGTGTATGCTCTATTTATAGGGCAGCTATAAATAGAGCTGGCAGTTTATAACACTTGGTCACGTTTGTGACTATCGTAGCAGAATGGGGTCCACTGGAGCAGGCAGCTGTTCCGAAAGAGATGCTCCGAAAGAGAGTCAGCCAGAGGCCTGAGGAGGCAACACCTGGTTCAGGGTTGCGTTCTATTTCCTCCCCTAAGAAACTCCATTGAGGCTCCAGAAAGGAGCTCCTGGCTTAGGAAGCCTTTTGAGCTGTGTCTATCAGACACCTGTGGGAGCAACACCTGGTTCAGGGTTGCGTCATGATAATTTCCGCTCAGTAGAGGGGACTGTTGGAGATTCTTTCATAAGTGACTCCAACTATGTGGATATCGATAAAGCAATCGAATCCCTGATCTAATGGGGATATGCTTCTTTTTAATCATGTGAACAAACTATGCTCCATGTACTGGAGGTATTAACAGGCGGTCTGTAGCAACACCTGGCAGGGTTGCAGTATTTCTCCCACTCTGTCGAGGGGAGTATCAGAAAGAGGTGACTCCGTTTATGATGCTGGCTCGACCGGGTCATATGGGAGCCAGAGGCCTGAGGAAGCAACACCTGGTTCAGGGTTGCACTCTATTTCCTCCCCTGAAATATTCCGTTGAGGCTCTAGAAGGAAGCAAGGACTCGGAGTCACTAGCAGGTGCAACCTGTCTGGTAAGTACAATAAATATTGATGATTTACACCAGCAGCAGAGGACCGTGGCAGTGCGAAAAGCCGACGGCCATCTGTTTCTGCTTCGGAGTTGCTGGCAGCGTCAGTCTGCACAGCTAGTTCCGATTCGGCTCCTAGAGTGAGCAGCTTGGCAAGCCCGAGTCGGGGCAGAGCCAAATCCAAGTCTGTGAGACAAGTCCTGTCAGACGATTTGGGACAAGAGGATTCTGTCCCCACATCTATGGCAGATGTGATTGGCCGTTTGTCTGAATTGGAACATCTCATGGATCAGATGGTGGCAAAACATATGCTCCATGTTACAGAGGCATGCACAGGCAGTTCGAGTCATACGCCTGTGGCAACACCTGGTTCAGGGTTGCAATATTCCTCCCACCCGGATGAGGGTCGGATGGTGGCACAAAATATGCTCCGTGTTACGGAGGCATGCACAGGCAGTTCGAGTCATAGGCCTGTGGCAACACCTGGTTCAGGGTTGCAATATTCCTCCCACTCGGATGAGGGGAGTGTCGGAGATCAGTATGGAGCTGACACCGAATATGAGTATGTGCCTGAATCCTATGTTTTAATGCATGATGTGAGAGAGTCGCTTAAGGAAGAGCTGCCTGCTCTTGCCTCTAAATTTGCTGTTCCCTAGGGGACGGGCAAGCCACTACAAGAGGAGTTGGCCAGCAGCATCAGCTACCTAACATCATACCAGCTGAAGGAAGATGTTATGCTGGAAACGGCTGGGAGATATCCCAGTCCAGGAAATTGCAAAGCTCCAGCAAGACTTGTAGGTTGAAGAAGTAGTCTGTTCCATTCAGCTCAGGAATGCTGGCAGGCGTGCCTTGCACAGCAATATCACTTTTGAGCTCTGGAAACGAGCTGTTGGCAAGCATGGGGCTGAAGATGTGGTCAGACAGGGTCTGCAAATGGAACTTCGCTGAAGCTCCAACAAGCAGGTCGACCCGGATTCAGAGACACTGGCAGGTAAGGTCTCTTTATTATCCTCCATAAAACTCCATAGGGAGCAGTCTGTCGGCCCAGGTTTGGATTTACTGGCAGCATGGGCTGTCTAGTATCTTTTCACTGTCTCTGGAGTAGACAGATTGATGCAGACATTGGCAGGGTGCCTTGCATACTAACCTATGTAATTTCCAATTAGGAACAGCTTAGTTACCCTGGTTCAGGGTAGACCATCCTGGTACTGGCTGGCCATATGGGTCATATTGACCAGGGAAGCACTGCCTCAACATCTGTGATTGAGATTATCAGGCTGCTCAGTAGAGTGAAGTAGTTGTAGTCTCCCTTAACACATGGTTAAAATTCTGCTAAGTTAGTGCAGTTGCCAGTTCATTGAAAACATCATTGCCATCCACTCTGGGATAGGTATCTACTAGCAGGAAGCCGGTCTAGCATATAGTATTTTATCTGACCTACAGGTTCATGTTGTGAATCAAAAAGGTACAGTATATATAATAATCTGCAGGCTCTCAATACCAGTATTCCTGATTGAGAGGCTGGCCGAAGAGGTTGTGTTGCGCACACTAGCGACTCAGACAGGTGGTTTCAGTCAGAGGACTGCGAAGTTCTGGTTCAGGCTTGCATTCGGCTAATTTCCACTCGGAGGAAGAACGCTGAGGAGTCGTGGTGACTCTAATATTCAAGAGTTGACAGGGAACTCATATTCCCACATCAAGTGGATACGGTGTTTCAGCTCTAGTCATAAGGTTCTGATTATATGTTATCAGCGAGTTGAATGAATAACTAGATAATGCATCCTCCGTGGCAAGAGAAGCCAAGAAATTTCCGTATGATAAATAGAGGAACGGTGGTTCCAAGTGTAATCAGTGATATCTCACAGAGGATGAGTAGTCTGCCCAAGAACAAAAAGGGGTATATTTCTGATATTTCTCAAGATTGTAGGAACATGGAGCATGCCAAATCAGGTTAGGATTTGGCTAATCTGATCATGTGTTTGGTTACCCAGTTTGAGATGGATGATTGGCTTTCAGCAATTTAGCTGATTCAGAGAATCGATCTTGAAGATGCATACTTTGTCATATCTATACACAAGAGGCACAGATATATTTGGTGTTTGATAACATAGCCAGTGGTGGAAGCTAATGCTGTGCTATTCAGATCAAAGGGCATTGTGTCATCAAGTTTTAGATGACATGCAAATTTGCAGCTGATAAGACTTAGAGGTTTATCAATAGATGCCTCTTACGATATTAAGGATGAGGCAACATGAAACTTAACTGTGCCAACTTTGCCTATTCATTCAGGCCATGGTAAGGCGACTAAAGAAGCTCCTATTTACTCAAAGTCACGAGTGATGGCTGGTGCAGACTTTTTTCTCGGGCAGCTAGCTCTCCACAATTGTATGGGAAATTCGGGAACAAGATATGTGAGTTAATTTTAAATGGGAATAACAGAGGTTTGTGTTGCTTTCAGTTTGAGCTTAGATATGTGATAGCACAATTAACACTGCTTGTGCTGTTTTGTCATTCTTTATAATTCCATAAGTGGGACAATAAATCCGCTCTAAAAGCCTACAGTCATTGTAGTGTGCAATGTATATCAGTAAATTATTATGCAAATATTCCTAATGGGAGCAGTATCTTTAAGTTGATTATGCGTTTAGCAACTGAATTCAGCACAGTCTTTACTCAATCTCTGGCTCGGTGTCTGGGTCATAACTGACATTAGGGTAGCTTGTTATGGGAATTATCGCATAAGCAAAACGGGCATGGTTGCGTACATTTGGAGTTGACAGCATACCCACCAGATCGGAGATTGGCGGTGTTATTATGTATACAGGTACACTGAGCTTGCTAGTACCTATGAGATGAAAGATAGTTTCTTCATTGTTATTTAATAGTCTCTCAAGAGATTGCTGATGGCTCATTAGCAGCCAATAGTATGGATATTTCCCTTTCATCATACAACAAGAGTCTTACATAGTGCGTGTTCAGAAGTTATAAAATTTGGTTGAATATGTCTGGATATTTGCAGATATAATTCTGAACAGGGTTGCATGAGTTATTGTCCAACTCAAAGCCAATTGGGACTATGGTCTGATTAAGAGCAATGGCCATGTATGCAAGTTAGCATCATGTTGTTAATAACCCACATCTTTTTACCATTTATGGTTTTATCTGTTTAAGTGTTTCACACACAGATTGGGTTACTGCATGAAACCACATAGCTTTGAAGGCTTCACGTGGTCACTCACGTGACTTCGAAATAAAATAGAAAGATTAAACGAGAACTTACCATTTGAAGTTTGATCTTTATTTTATGAGAAGTTGAAGTGAGGGAATACGTGCCCTCCACTCCCAACCCTGATTCGCATAAAAGAGCATCCGGTAACTCTAGTCCGTTAGTCTTTCTATAGTTTAAGTTCTGCAACTGGTCTGTGGTTTCATACAGTTGCTCTGAAGATTGACACGCATGCGGGCTGGTGGGCTCTTCACGTATTCCCTCATTTCAACTTCTCATAAAATAAAGATCAAACTTCAAAAGGTAAGTTCTCATTTAATCTTTCTATTTTCTGCCTCAGAAGGCGGTGGAGGCAGGTTCTCTGGATGCTTTCAAGAGAGAGCTAGATATGGCTCTTAAAAATAGTGGAGTCAGGGGATATGGGGAGAAGGCAGGAACGGGGTACTGATCGGGGATGATCAGCCATGATCACATTGAATGGCGGTGCTGGCTCGAAGGGCCAAATGGCCTACTCCTGCACCTATTGTCTATAAGTGGCTTGCAAGGTTTTGCTTGAGAATTATTGTGAGGTTAATGGGAAACAAGAACTGTCAGTCCAACAATAGCCATTGTTTTCTATGTGCACCTTACTTGGAGGAAAAGGTTAATACTTCAAATCAGATTTTTCTCATGTATAGACGTAATCTATTCATCTCAATTCAGAGAGATCAATGAACCTGTTTCCAAATACATGTACATGTTTCTGCTACAAATCACATGGTGAAGTTATTATTTTGTCTTGGATTGGATTATGCTATTTATTCATTGGTATATGTCAACTTTCAGGGGCATATGTCAATGTTCATGAATGAGGCTCACACCATATTGAGGGACCAGCTAACATTCCTGAATTTAAAAAAGTACCTATTACGAAGCTAAATTTGCTACAAAGGCATTAAACCATGCTCGTCAGTTATTGGAAAGTGGAAACCAGATGAGTGGCCAGATGAGACTTAGTAAGTTAATAAGTCAATGTTTGGGGAAACACAAAATATTACTGCAGTTGCAGCATATTAAAAAGAAATAAATCAGCTGCACAGTTTATTGTTGATAGAAGTGTTCGTTTTCCACAAAAATAATTACATTTTCAAAATAGCATTCTTAATGCAAAATGCAGAAAAACAATAAAAATCGTCGTGGGAGCTGGATTTATTTGTCATGGTACTAATTAATTTTTGAGACAAAAATGATCTCAGACCTTTTGCTAGCTTCTAGTTGAACCACAAATTTGTTCCTGCAGTTTTTCTTGGAGTGCACAGATTTTAATTTACGGAATGGACAGATAATGTTTTTCACATTGATTTGGGCACAGGTCCTTTCCTGTATTGATTTTTACCTGTAGAGCTAATGAATAGTTTAGAAAACAAAGATTAAGTCACAGATTGGAAGAATAAATTGAACTACTCCACAAAACCAGTCAATATCACTCATTGCCTTTGATGCTATTTGAAAATTGTCATTTCTCCTTGTTACAGTTGGCTGCACATGAAATGTGTTTTCAGACATGTCAACAAAATGAACAAATGTAGAGATACTCTGAAATCAAAATCTTACCTACCTATTCACCAGAGTTTGAATTTCCAATTAGAAATCCACTTTCTATCTTTACGGGAGTCAGAAGATCAAGGTTAATATAAACCAAACTCATCCAGTGTCTCTACATTTAATTACCAGAATGCAGTGGAAATACAAAACTAATTGACTGGTTTACTATCTGAACATATTTCCAGGCACGCACAGAATTAAAGCCTTAGTCGCATTTACACATTAGACTGTCAACAACATTGAGGTAAAATTAACCCTTTGAGGTTACTTAATAACAGAAGTCACTGTGATTCATCAAGTTATTACAAAATCAATTAATTCATAAGAGGTGTTCAAATGTTGTGCATTTGTATTTAAATATGGAAATACCATTCCATGTAAAAAAAAATTCTAGACACTGTCTAGTTCTCAGAGATTGCAGTAGATCAAAATAGGTTATTTAGCTTTAAATGCTGTGTCAATTCTTTAAAAGAGCTGTTCAATTAGTTCCAAGCAATTACTTTTCCTAAACGCTGTATTTATTTTCTTTTGTTAAATACATATCAGTTGTTTCATTTATTTCATTTGAGCTATTTCACTGAAGAGGTATGGGTATTATTGGCAAAACCAGCACTCCATGGTCACCTTTAATTGCCCTCGAGAAGGCGATGGTGAGCCATCTTGAAGGAACGATACATTATTATTATCACATGTGACATGTCACAGTGAGACTCTTTGTTTTGCATACCCAAGTAATGCAAAGAGTCACCACATATGGGGCACAACAAAGTTACAAAGTATTCCATTTAGTCCCCAATGGTCTCCCGTTGTTCTCGGCAGCCACCCCCACTCTCCCCCCCCCCCCCCCCCCCCCCCCCCTCCTCCCCCGCTTGCAGTGTAGCTGCTGCTGCTGTTGCTGCTTGCTGCTGCTGGTGTTGACTATGGCTGCTGCGGTGTACTGATGCACCAAGGCAAATTCCTTGTATGTGAATACTTGGCCAATAAACTTATTCATTCATTCATAGAATAGAATAGAATAGAATAGAATAGAATAGAATAGAATAGAATAGAATAGAATAGCGTTTATGGTCATTTGAACCTAAATTCAAACAAAATTACGTTTCTGCAGTCATACAAACAAGAGAAAAACCAAGACACACAATCAACACAATTTACATAAACATCCATCACAGTGAATCTCCAAACATCTCCTCACTGTGATGGAAGGCAAAGTCTTGTCTCTCCCCTGGTCTTTATTCTTCTCCCGATGTTAATGCCCCCGGCGGGCGATGGTAAGTCCCGCGGGAGTTAAGGCCGCGCCGGGCGATGTAAGGCCCTGCTCTGGGTCCCGATGTTGGAGCCCCCGGCAGGCATGCGATAGCAAGATCCGTGGCCATTAAAGACGCATCGGGCGATGTAAGGCCCCGCTCCGGGTCGTCTTCAACCCCACAATTCGGGCGGGAGAAGTTACCATTGCGGGAGCTCCGAAAAGTGGTCTCCCACCAAGGACCTGCGAGCTCCTGATGCAACCGTCCACTGGGCCTGCGGCTGGAACCTCCGAAGCTCCGAAGTCGGGTCACAGCCGCCCGCCACCACAGCGCTCTACGCTTCGAAGCCAGCCGGCCCCACGATGATTAGTCCGCAGGCTCCACGACTGGAGCTCCCAGGTCATTCCGGTTGGTGGCCGCTCCACAGTGCTAGGCCCCAACGACAATGGAGACCCGACAGGGAAAAGGTCTGGTCCCCCCGTCCAGAGATGCTACCTGTCCCACTAAGTTACTCCAGCTTTTTGTGCCTATCTTCTGTTTAAACCAGCATCTGCAGGTCCTTCTTACATATTCAGTGGCCAGGCACAGATGGGTAGATATTGGGTGAGATGCAACATGCTGTTTTCCAACAATGTATTCATCCTTAAATTCAGCAGAGCAACATTTAATATGGTCATGTACAATCTGATTTTGCAAATTCACCTATTTGTATGTTGTTCCTGAGATCCAGTAGGAATCGGTGCATTATTAACTTCCCACAAGTTTTGTGAGAGTGTTGCAATGGGACGTGTTCTGTGTGCCAATCTGGCTGATCCACACCCTAGCAATATTGATTAAAAAAACTAAACGAATTGCAGGCAATATTTGTTTTCATCCCAAAACCGCCACGCATCAGCAGTGCTTCCACAGCTGCACTCAAAACTAGCATGAAAAGGCCCCAAGCTATTTTCAGGGGCATTTGGATTTAGCCATAGTTGCAGGCATTACCATCAGCGTGGCTTCTTTCATGATTATAGATCTGAAGAGCCAGCTGTTCCCTCATGTTCTCTCTTTATGTGGCATGTGACCTGCCATAAACACATGGATAAAAACATGTTTTTTTTCACAGCTAGTAGACAGTAAACCTCATGAACAAGCATTGCAGCTGGAATATTCAGACTGGGTTGTATGGATTGGGGTGTGTTAAGTACAGCTTGGTTATCAAAACAATCTCAAGGATGGGAAGGACTTGAAATAGTTGAGAAACGTATGATTTGTGATCTGGATAATGAGCCCTATGGTTTGTGGTGGCTTTCTGTAAAGAGGGTTGTGGAGGAAGGTAGATAAACTGGCTCGACGTCCGTCACCAGTGAAGTTCTGCAGGGTTCTGTGCCGGGTCCTCTGCTATTGGTAATAAAGTACACAGTAATACAGTCAACCCTCATTTTTACCGACCCCTTTTAAAATGGATTTTGGTTATAGTGGTCTGACCTACCAACCTTCACTGCCAGGCTGGGCTGCCGATGATACCCCAACCCCGACCGCCTCTACGGCTACGTCCGCTGCCATCACGAACCTGGCCGCTCACAGGCTGCGCTTGATGCAGCTGCCGCCACCACCACTGCCATCGCCACCTCTGCTGCTGCCACCACCGCTACCACCAGCACCACCACTGTTGCTGACACCTCCATCACTACCATGGCTGGCACTGCCGCCGCCACCTTTGGATACAACAGGATAGAGATCAGCTGCAGAAATGGGCGGAGAAGTGGTCGATGGAGTTTGACCTGAGCAAGTGAAATGTGGTGCACTTTGGGAGATTGAATGTAAGGAGAGAGTACATAGTTAATGGCAAAGCATTGGTGTACAGAAAAATCTTAGAGTCCAAGTTCATAGCTCATTAAAGATGATAGCACAAGTAGATAGAGTGGTAAAGAAGGCATCTGGTATGCTTACCTTCATTGCCAGTGGCATTGAATATAAGAGTCAGGAATGTCATAATGCAGCTCTACAGTTTGGTTAGGCTGCATTTAGAGCACTCTACATATTGTCTCAGGAAATTCTGCCCCATCTAAGCCATTGGCACTGTGGCAGTTCCTGTTGGGAAAGATAAGAATCTCCTACTATGACAATCCCGTAGTCTTGCAGCTGTCTGCAACCGCCCGGCATATTTTAGAAACATAGAAACATAGAAAATAGGTGCAGGAGTAGACCATTCGGCCCTTCGAGCCTGCACCGCCATTCAATATGATCATGGCTGATCATCCAACTCAGTTTCCTGTACCTGCCTTCTCTCCATACCCCCTGATAACTTTAGCCACAAGGGCCACATCTAACTCCCTCTTAAATATAGCCAATGAACTGGCCTCAACTACCTTCTGTGGCAGAGAATTCCAGAGATTCACCACTCTCTGTGTGAAAAATGTTTTTCTCATCTCGGTCCTAAAAGATTTCCCCCTTGTCCTTAAACTGTGACCCCTTGTTCTGGACTTCCCCAACATCGGGAACAATATTCCTACATCGAGCCTGTCCAACCCCTTAAGAATGTTGTAAGTTTCTATAAGATCCCCCCTCAATCTTCTAAATTCTAGCGAGTACAAGCCGAGTCTATCCAGTCTTTCTTCATATGAAAGTCCTGACATCCCAGGAATCAGTCTGGTGAACCTTCTCTGCACTCCCTCTATGGCAAGAATGTCTTTCCTCAGATTTGGAGACCAAAACTGTACGCAATACTCCAGGTGTGGTTTTTCCTCAAATTTGTTCCTCAAATTCCCATAGATGATCTGGGGCCTATGGTACTATCCCAACAATGAGATCACCCCTTTTTTATTTCTCTGCTCCACCCATATAACCTCACTGGACAATCCTTCACTCATGTCATCTCCCAGATGATGGGATCCCTCTTCACTTCTTCACTTGCCAAAAATCAAGTCAGTACCATGCCGTATTATCCAGTCAGGATGGTAAACTTAGGGAGAACTCTTCATCAGGATGGCTTTAAAAAATATACATTTTCCTGAGCTTTCTGAAGGCCTTAAAATTGTGTTCTTATTTCATTTGTTGACAGACCCAAGTCAAATCTTGCTATTCCTTTTCCCTGCACTTGGGTCAGTTATACACTAATCTCCTCTCCATTTGCATTTGGAAAAATATCATCACAATTTCAGTAAATGTGATTGTTTGTACATTACTCATCCTTTTTTTATGTTGTTTATTGGATTTTGCAGATCTACTTTTCATCTCGTGACATTAGGCATCAATTTTAATCTGAACTGTCCAGTGAAAACCAGGAAAACCCGAGCATGATATAGCTGAACATCACTGACCTCAGTTGAGTACAAAATTGGCACACAACTTAAAATCATGTGTTTAACTTCTTGCATTGGACATGTTAATCAACAAGACAGCAAACAATGCTTAGTCTCTTCCAATTTTGCTCTCATTTCTTATGCTCAGGTACAGTTTAATAATCATACAATTCACAGAGTACCTTAAATTTATTCATGAAAATAGACACAAAAGATGGAGTAACTCAGCGGGTCAGGCAGCATCTCTGGAGATAAAGAATGGGTGACATTTTGGGTCGAGACCCTTCTTCAGACTCTTCAGATCCAGGCTTCAGATTCAGACTCTGGTTTTTAAAATGGTTCCGTACCGAAATGCCACCTATTCTTTTTCTCCAAAGATGTTGCCTGACCCGTTGAGTTATTTCAGCATTTTTTTGTCTATCTTTGGTATAAACCTGCATCTGCAGTTCCTACCTGCAAATTGCATTAATTCATATTCAATTGATAATTTTCTCCAATGGCTCTGTACAGCTTTTCTTAAGCCAACTAACAGGACTGACTGTTGTGGTTTTAATAATCTTTATTTTATCTTAAATATTCCTTCTCAGCACAGGGCAGCATTGCTGAGATCATAATCCGCATCTCGCCACTCCATTACGCCCCTAGATATCTCTCTTCAAATAAACTTAAAAGGAAAATGCAATACTCTGAGGGAGCTGTCAAGCAGGTTGTATTTCTGGAACAGCTGTTCTGCACAATCTCCTCAATCTGAACAACGTGTGCACCTGTGCATGTCTGCACTGCGGCAGATGCTGCGTCAGCAGGAATCACAGCAATACAGCTCCACGTTGTTACTTAATTTAACTTTGAATGCCCATCAAAATACTTATCTGTTTCTGGTGCCCGGCATGCATAGCCCAGTTAAATATCAGGACAGGAGATGACATGAGGATGGTGTTAATAGTGGGCACAGTAAGACAAATCCACAGTCTGAAGAAGGGTCTCAACCTAAAACATCACCTATTCCTCTTCTCCAGAGATGCGGCCTGTCCCACTGAGTTACTCCAGCTTTTCATGTCTATCTCCAGTTTAAACCAGCTTCTGCAGTTCCTTCTTACACAGGAGATTACATCATTGCTTTCTTGCTGGTATACTGAGGGCTAGACATTCCTGTACTTTTGAAGGGCACATTTATCCAGCATTGTATGGAGGGCAAGATGAGACAGGTTGTGCATGTGCAAATGTGCACAGGGATCTATACTCCACTGATTCAAAAGTGGCAGAGCAAGTGGAGGAACCCAGATAGATTGCAAGTGAACTAGGGGTAATGACAGTCGATAGAGGCATGAAGACATGGTGGAGAGGGCCCATTGTGATGACAGGCAGATTGGATGCAGTAACAAGAGAGAGTTAGGTTTAGCTCTTAGTGCTAAGATAATCAAGGGATATGGGGAAAAAGCCAGAACGGGGTACGGATTTTGGGTGATCAGCCATGATCATAATGAATGGTGGTGCTGGCTCAAAGGGCCGAATGGCCTACTCCTGCACCTATTTTCTATGTTTCTAAGGTTGAGGGATTCTCACTCCAGGCCAATACTATTGCAATCATCTCCTGTTAGATTCTTTTCATGATAGTCCTGCAGTGATACTGCACCCAATCCATCCTGACATGACATCCCTGCTGGGCTCCAGCTCCTGTGCCAGCTCTGATTGTGATGGAGAGCGTGGTCTCTCAGGGTTAATGTCTTGTCTTTGATGCACAGCAAATGTCTGTAGCTGCAGTAAATAAAGCATCATCTAATCAGAAAGCATAATGTATCAGGCACTGTGTTAGATCATGTTTCCATGTGTAAACTGCGCAGGTACAATTTCAAATGTTTCTTTGATCAACTTCACTATTTCTTTAAGAAATCCAAAGGCCTTTACCTCCAAATGCAAAAATGGTTCAATGTACAAACAAAATGTAATTTCAAGGTCGCCGTCTCTTATTTGCCTTCTGAAGACATTACCGGAGGCCTATATCTGTAAAATTACTGTATCATTATATCACTGGATGTAGTCACCAATTAAGTAAAAATGTCAAAGATGTTGCATGTTCATGATTTTGGTTTTGCTGAAATTCCCAGTGACAACATTAAAATTTAAACATCATTACTCCTTAAAATTATAACTGATATTATTTCTACTTCATTAACAGATGCTGAGATTGAGACTTTTGCAAGGCGCATGATGTCACTGGCACATGCCATGCAATATTTAACGAGCAATACCATCTGATATGCCTGTGTTATGGAACGCAACGATTAATTCAGTGACAAAACACATTTAAGGTCACTGAGACTGAGACAGGAATATAAAGACATTCTCTCACTCACACACATGTGCAAAAACACTGACAGACACCACACACACAAAACACACATAAGCACACACCACACTCGAATTAGACCACCCGCCACACACTCACAGAAACAAACACAGTCACACACACACAGAAACAAACACAATCACACATTCACAGAAACAAACACAATCACACACACACACACACACAGAAACAAATCACACACTATACAACACACAAGACGGACACAAACACACACTACACACAAAACACACCACACACACAGCAAGCTGCTTCCCGCACTCACTCTCCCTTCTCCCCACTACATATGCGCATACGCACATATGCGCATACGCACATACACACACACTGGCACACAGACGCGCACATGCACGTACACACACATGTGCACACAAACGCACACTCGCGCACACGCACACGTTCACACACAAGTGGGCGCAAGCACACACATGTTCAGACACACACGCACACACACGTGCATGCACACACACACAGAATCATAAACCTATCCACTGCTTGGAAGTTTGCTTCAGGTCAATTTGAGGCTGGCTTCTGAAGTGTAGCTTAAAGAAAATTTTAAACATTGCTCAAAAAGAATGAAATCTTTTCACAAGAAAACAATTCTGCTTGTATTTACAGGATCTGCATTCAGATTTGCAGACCAATTTTACCAAAAATGGGGAGCTCATAAAAAATAACTTTTTTTAAAAAAAAAGCTAAAGATTTGCTCATTTTCTTTATTTATCACACAGTAATAATTTATTTATCTTTTTCACACAGAGTTGTGAGTGTGGAATTCCTGCTCAGAGGGCGGTGGAGGCGGGTTCTCTGGATACTTTCAAGAGAAAGCTAGATAGGGCTCTTAAAGATAGCAGAATCAGGGGATATGGGGAGAAGGCAGAAACGGGGTACTGATTGGGGATGATCAGCCATGACCACATTGAATGGCGGTGCTGGCTCGAAGGGCTGGATGGCCTACTCCTGCACCTAATTGTCTAATGTCTATCCATGCAAAATAAAAATTGTAGAAATCAACCCCATGATTTCTAGTTTAGGACTAATAAAATGTGTGTAATTTAAACTGTTATCTCTTCAATATAATTGGATAGTGTAGAGCAAAATGACAATTCTTTCCAGAGGGATTATAAATGTTCTGTGTATCTGTGATTAATGGAGGGTCCATTTAAAGAAAGACTTAAGCAAGATAAATCCTAGAGGTCATTGACAAAACTCTGGATCAATTGGCCAGGTGGGCTGAAGAACGATTGATGGGGTTTAATACAGAGAAGTATGAGGTGTTGCATTTTGGGATGTCAAACAAGGGCAGGACCTACACAGTAAATGGTAGGCATTTGGGGAGTGTTGCAGAGCAGAGGGATCTAGGATGCAGATGCATGGTTCCTTGAAGGTCGAGTCGCAGGTAGATTAGGTGGTCAAAAAGGCTTTTGGCACTTTGGCCTTTATCAGAGAGAGTATTGAGTATAGAAGTTGGGAGGTCATGTTGCAGTTGTATAAGACGTTGGTGAGACCACATTTAGAATATTGTGTTCAGTTCTGGGCACCATGTTATAGGAAAGATAATGTCAAGCTTGAAAGGGTTCAGAAAAGATTTACGAGGACGTTGCCAGGAATAGAGGGTGTGAGTTAAAGGGAGTGGTTGAGTAGGCTGGGTCTCTATTCCATAGAGCACAGGAGGATAAGGGGTGATCTTATGGAGGTGCATAAGATCATGAGAGGAATAGATCGGGTAGATGCACAGTCTTTTGCCCAGAATAGGGGAATAGAGGACCAGAGGACAAAGGGTCAAGGTGAAGGGGAAAATATTTTATTGGAATCCGAGGGGTAACTTTTTCACACAAAGGGTGGAGGGGGTATGGAGCAAGCTGCCAGAAGAGGTAGTTGAGGCTGCTACTATCCCATTGTTTAAAAAACAGTTAGACAGGTACATGGATAGGACAGGTTTAGAGAGATATGGACCTAGCGCAGGCAAGTGGACTAGTGTAGCTGGGACAATATTTGGCTGGTGTAGGCAAATTGGGCCGAAGGGCCTGTTTCCACACTGCTACGACTCGATTATGGCCACTTCTAAATTGAGATCATGGGGAATTAAACTAAAAAAATCTTTGATTGCAGTACACCTGCCCTTCATCGTATTAAAATCAAATCAAAGGCAAGTCATTTTAGACCAGTTAGAATTCAATATGAACACATTCCTAATACTGAGAAGGGAAAAAAATAACGTCAAATAATTATTTAGGTCAACAGAGGCACCAGTAATTCATTTAATTGTGAGTTTTCCCCTTGAGGGTTTGTTTGCTTCCACCACCTAAGGGTTAGGTGCTTCTGTATCAGCTTTCCAGGTGGAAAGGATTTTCCATCACTTTCTGTACCTGTTCAAAATATGTCCACCCACCCTATCAGCCAATATCGTCTTGTGCGGAATAGGTCCCACATTGACCTCATCAGCCACCTCAGAACCATACAAGTAAGTAAGCTGTCTAACAGGGAAGAGAGAAGAGATCACACAAACTATAGTGTGTAGGAAGGAACTGCAGATGCCAGTTTAAATCAAAGATAGACCCAAAATGCAGGAGTAATTCAGCGGGACAGGCAACATCTTTGGAGAGAAGGAATAGGTAACGTTTTGGGTCGAAGAAGGGTATGACCCGAAACGTCACCCATTCCTTCTCTCCATAGATGCTGCCTGTCCCGCTGAGTTACTCCAGCATTTTGTGTCTAACACAGACTATAGTACCAGTAGCCCCAGTTTGCACAACACAGTTGTATTTGGCCTGATATTATGTGAGTCAGAAACAACTGAAGGAGGTGGTTACCTTACTGCAGGCAGCATGTTAGATTTCTTACCTGCAGGAATTAAATAAATTAAATGAAACTAGGGAAATTAAAAATATGCAAACAACATTGGAAAGTTACTGAAAATTCCTTTATTAAATACTCTATGCCGAGCTTAACATTGTTATCATCTATGAACCTGTCAGGTAATTTGCCTTCAAGTGCTACTTAACGTTTAATTAAATCCTGAGCTGATTCCACTGAAGTACCTCCAAAAGCAAACATGTTTTCAGTAACTCCTTGTGATTTGCAGCAGACTTCAATTTGCAAGAGCATACAAAAATTAAAGATGTGGGGTGCAGCATAAGACGATGTAATCATGGTTTTCATTTCCACGGGTTACAGAACTGTGGCGAGTGTCAGCTTTATTTAATTTTCGACTTAAAGGCCAATGCAGTATTCAGTCATGTTTTTATGTTTTGGTTAGGGTGAAATGGTTCCACCCGATTATTTTCTAAGGTTGAATTAATTTGCAAGTTTTGTATCAGTTCAAGATGATTTTATTTGGCCCAAGAACAGACTTGGAATATCTACCCAGCTCAACCACTTCATGAACAGCATCTTTATACCAATCAATTTTTGCAAATAAAGAAATGTTCTGTGAACTCTGCCTTAGCTATGCCTAATTTTCGGGGATACATGAAACATTTATTTCTTCCAATTCTGCTCAAGTCCCTTTCCTCACCTTGTTTTCCTGGACCTTGCTATCTGCATCGGTCACTCTTCCTGATCTTGACAATGTAAACGGTTTCTATTTCATTCTCCCAATTTTGGCCTTTCATTATGTCTGCTTCGATAATACCATCTTCCAAACTGTGTTTCCAATGTATATCTTCTTTTAATTTAATTTTTCAGGATTCATCATCAATGATTTGGAGGTCACCACTGGCCGGAAACTCAACTGGACCAGCCATGTAATTACTGTAGCTACAAGGTCAGATCCAAGGCTAGGCATCATGTAACACATCCATACATGGCAAAACCTTTCCAACATATGTAAGGCACAAGACAGGAGTGTGGTGGCATATTTGTGTCTCGTCACATACTTGCTCCATGATTGCAGCTCCAACAACCCTCTAGAAAATTGATACCATCCAGGAGAAAGGAGTAATTTGATTTGTTTGCAGAGCCACCACACTGTAAGCATTCAATTCCACCAACTCTTGTGCACTCTGGCTACAATGTGCAGTGTTCAAAATGCACTGCAATTATTTGCTAAGTTACTCCAAAAGCACCCTCAACACATATGACCTCTACTTACAAGAAGGAGAAAGGTGCAGACAGAAACAATATCTACAGGTTCACCTCCAAGTCATACACCAAGTTCACAGTTGCAAGCCCTGAAACTCCCCATGTGGTAGCACTGTGGGAGCTTCGACACCAGAAGGACAGCAGAGGTTGTAATCTCAAGGGCAATTTAGGATAGACCCCAGGTAGCCAGGCCCCAGGTAGTCAAGATGGGAGGGAATACATCGAAGTCCCTCACCCTGAGCACAGGATGTGGCTAGGTTCAGCTCCAACTCAATAATTAAGTTTGCTGATGACACTGTGGTGGTGGGCCTGATCTCAGACAACGACGAGAAGGCCTACCGGGAGGAGGTGGCTGGTCTAGCACTCTGGTGCCAGGATAACAGCCTCCTCTTGAACATCAAAAAAACTAAGGAGCTGATCATGGACTTTAGGAGGGCACATCATCCAAGGATGTACACTCCATTGAGGATAAATGGGGATCCTGTGGATAGGGTGAACTGTTTTAAATATCTGGGAGTCCACATCTCCGAGGATATGACATGGGCATCACACGCCTCAGCACTCGTGAGTAAGGCAAGGCAGCGCCTTTACCACCTCAGGCAATTGAGGAAATTCAGAGTGTCTCCGAGGATCCTCCAGTGCTTCTACGCAGCGGCGGTGGAAAGCGACTTGTCCGGGAACATTACCATCTGGTTTGGGAATTGCTCTGCCAAGGACAAGAAGGCTCTGCAGAGAGTAGTGCGTTCGGCCGAACGCACTATGGGAACTTCACTTGCCCCCCTGCAGGAACTATACATCAGGAGGTGCAACTCCAGAGGCAACAATATCATGAGAGACCCCTTCCACCCCTGCAACAGACTGTTCCAGCTGCTACGGTCAGGCAAACGCCTCCGTTGCCATGCGGTGAGAACGGAGAGGTTGAGAAGGAGTTTCTTCCCAGAGGCCATTCGGACTGTAAACGCCTATCTCACCAGGGACTAACTCTACTGAACGTTTTTCCTTCCATTATTTATTATGTAAAAGAATATGTGTGTTATGATTGTGTTTATAGTTTGTTTGGTTGTTTGGTTGTTTGTCTTTTGCACAAAAGTCCGCGAGCATTGCCACTTTCATTTCACTGCACATCTCGTATGTGTATGTGACAAATAAACTTGACTTGACTTGACAATAAATGCTGGCATTTCCAACAAAGCCAAGATTCTAAAAAATATATTTTTTAGAGGCAAGTTGAGTTCAGTACAAGAATAGGACATCTATTGGAGGCTGGTCAAGAAACACATCTGTGCCTTCCTCCCTCGCAACATGGACCCGCTACAATTCACATACCGTCCGAACAGATCCACGGACGATGCGGTCTCCCAGGTTTTGCACACCGCTCTCTCTCATCTTGACAGCCAGAAGGGGGGCTTTGTGAGGATGCTGTTCATAGACTTCAGTTCAGCCTTCAACACGATAGTCCCCACCAGACTGGCTGAGAAGCTGCTGGAATTGGAGCTCAACATCCCCCTGTGTGCCTGGGTCCTGGACTTTCTCACCGCCAGGACCCAGGTAGTCAAGATGGGAGGAAATACATGGAAGTCCCTCACCCTGAGCACAGGTACCCCCCAGGGTTGCGTCCTCAGCCTCCTACTGTACTCCCTGTACACACATGACTGTGTGACTAGGTTCAGCTCCAACTCTATAATCAAGTTTGCTGATGATACTATGGTGGTGGGCCTGATCTCAGATAACGATGAGAAGGCCTACTGGGAGGAGGTGGCTGATTTGGCACTCTGGTGTCAGGACAACAGCCTCCTCTTGAATGTCAAAAAAACTAAGGAGCTGAACGTGGAGGGCACATCATCCGAGGACATACACACCATTGAAGATAAATGGGAATACTGTGAATAAGGTGAGCTGTTTTAAATACCTGGGAGTCCACATTTCTGAGATATGACATGGACATCACACGCTGCAGCACTCGTGAGTAAGGCAAGGCAGCGCCTTTACCACCTCAGGCAATTGAGAAAATTCAGAGTGTCACTGAGGATCCTCCAGTGCTTCTACTCAGCGGCTGTGGAAAGCATCTTGTCCGGAAATATCACGATTTGGTTTGGGAACTGCTCTGCCCAGGACAAGAAGGCTCTGCAGAGAGTAGTGCGTTCGGCCGAACTACACTCGCCCCCCTGCAGGAACTATACATCAGAAGGTGCAACTCCTGGGCCAACAAGATCATGGGAGACCCCTTCCACCCCTGCAACGGACTGTTCCAGCTGCTACGGTCAGGCAAACGCCTCCGTTGCCATGCTGTGAGAACGGAAAGGATGAGAAGGAGTTTCTTCCCAGAGGCCATTAGGATTGTAAACTCCTATCTCCCCAGGGACTAACTTTACTGTACGATTTTACTGTTGTGTGGTGCTTTTTAAAATTGCTGTTTTTTATCCTTTTTTCCTCCCACAAATGTGTAATATGTGAATCTGGGTTTTTGTTCCATTCTGTTTGTAGTTTGTTTGGTTTTTTTCTTGCACAATCCGCGAGCATTGCCACTGCACGTTCCACTGCACATCTCGTATGTGTATGTGATGAATAAACTTGACTTGACGACTTGATCCTGCTAATATTATATACTTATATAGGGTCTCCTGGTGAACATCGGAACATAGCACGCAGGTCTGGTCTACAGAAAAAAAAGCCACAGAATGCTGGAGTCACTCGGCGGGTCAGGCAGCATCTCTGGAGGACATGGATCAGAGACATTTCAGATTGGGTTCCTTCTTCAGATTGATTTAAGTAGGGGAGAGAAAGCTGGAAACAAAGTGGGCGAGGGAGGTTTCTGATTGGCAGATGGTTGGACAAAGTTCAAAGATGGATAGACATAAGGTAGTAAGATTAGGAAATAAAGAGAGAAGTGGTTGTAAGCTGCCCAAGCAGAATATGAGGTGATGTTCCTTCAGTTTGCATGTAGCCGTACTCTAGCTAAGGAGGAAGCCCAGGACAGATTGGACAGTATGTGAATGGGAAGCAGAGTTAAAATGGTTGGTAACGAGAAGATCCAGCAGGCCATGGCAGACTGAGCGCAAGTGTTCAGCAAATCTGTAGCCTAGTCTACGCTTGGTCTCTTCTCTGCAGAGGAGGCCACATCAAGAGCACCGAATAGAGTAGATGAGGTTAAAGGAGGTCCATGTGCAAGAGTGTGTGTCTCATCTGGAGGGACATCTGGGGTCTTTGGATGGAGGCGAGGGAGGAGGTTTAGGGATAGGTGTTAAATCTCCTATTGTTGCAAGGGTAAGTAGCCGAGATCAGGGTGGATAGGGTGGGAAGAACAAGGAGTTGCGGAGAGAGTGTCCTCTGCGGAAGGAGGAAAGCGGTGGGGATGAGGGCTCGTGGTAATATCTGGTTGGAGATAGTGGAAATGTCTGAGAATTATGTGTTGGATGTGGAGGCAGATGGGGTGAAATGTGAAGGGCATGGAATGCTATTATTGTTCTTTCAGGGGAGGGACGATGAGCAAAAGCAGCATTTGAGCTGCTTGTGTATACACGTCTGATCTCCCTACCCATAGAGGGAGTTCAGCAGAGGTTTACCATTGATTCCTAGGATGGCAGTTTTTGCAACTGAAGAGAAATCAAGTAGGTGAGGACTGTGCTCTGGAGTTTAAGAGAATGAGAGATGATTCCCATTGAAATGTAGGAAATCTGTGCATGTCGGTTCCTGACATCTGTGAATACAGGAAAGCCAGTGCACATTCAAAGGTCACTGAATCCATGTTGGCGACACATCCTTTAACATGTCACAAGCACTTTCAAAATTACTTAGAAAAGATGTATACATCAAAGAGGTTGCAGAGCTTTGAGACGCACATGGATCTGGTTGTCCAATATATAAGTACAACAAGTAGTCAAGAAAGCTCATGGACTTCCCACTCATTTAGTGGTAGTGCAACTGAATGCAAATATAGCTAGGTTAGGCGGCAGTTATAGAGGGCATTGATGAAGCCGCATCTGGGGAAATGTGTACAGTGTTGATCTCCTCATGAAAGAAGAATATTAATGCACTGGAAGAAGTCAGAGAAGGTTTCTTGACTATTTCTCGTAATGGGCAGGTTGTACCTCGAGGAAAAGTTGAAGAGGCTAAATGTGGGTTTGCCAGAGTTTAGAAGAGTGTGAGGGGTTTTGACAAAGACATTTGAGATCTTGAGGAGTAGTGAAAAGATAAATATCCTCTTGTGAGAATATCAAGAACCCAGGATCACAGTTTGAAAATAATTAATTGCTCTTTTGCAAAAGAATAAAGGATAATTTTTCTCTCGAAAGAGTTGTGTTTTTGGAACTTTCTCTCTCAAAAGGCAGTAGAAGCAAATAATATTCAATTTTTAATGCAGCACTGCGTGGATCATTGACATTCAAAAGAGTGAAAGGTTATGCAGATAGAACAGGAATGTAGAGTTTGTTACAACCAGAACAGCTATTTTATTGAATGGCAGAGTGGGCTTGAGGGGACAAGTGGCCTATTCCTGCTCAATTCATATGTTCATATGCGAAGGCTAATTTGAACTGTTGCTTGCCACCACAAAATTGAGCTCCTGTTAATTTGATCAAGGCAAGAGTGTAAGTCATGCTGGTTGGATACTGAAATTATAATTCACAAGAAGCTTAAATGTCATGGTCTGCCTCAGTCAAACAGACAAATGTTAATCATGGAAATACAAGAGATGGTAGAAGCTTGAACCTCGAGCAAAGCACAAAGTACTAGAGGAACTCGGCAGGTCAGACAGCAGCTGGGGAGGGAATGGACAGTTGACATTTCGGGTTAGGACCCTTCTTCAGTTCTCTATGCCAATGTTCAATTTAACTCCTATTGATCTGGCATCTCTACCAAGCTGTAAATTCCTTCTGCAGATGTTTCTTACTTATCTAAATCCATTCCAAAATGCACAGTTCACATTCTATGTAGGAATTGCATGTGCCACAATTTTTTCAATAGCATTAATCTGCAATCTCTTTCCTTTTAATTTTTCCCTATATTCAGTCAATGCTGAAAGTAAGCATGCAGGTACACCAGGCAGTGAAGAAAGCTAATGGCATGTTGGCCTTCATAGCGAGGGGATTTGAGTATAGGAGCAAGGAGGTGCTACTACAGTTGTAAAGGGCCCGGGTGAGACCACACCTGGAATATTGTGTGCAGTTTTGGTCTCCTAATTTGAGGAAATACATTCTTGCTATTGTGGAAGTGCAGCGTAGGTTCACCAGGTTAATTCCCGGGATGGCGAGACTGACATATGATGAAAGAATGGATCGACTGGGCTTATCTATATTACTAAAAGTCTGATCTTAACCACATCCTGTTGTTCTGTATATTGATTTTATAAAAAACACTGCCACTTACAGCTGTGATTTATGGCCATCGTTCTCAGTCTAAGAGGATTTTTTCCCATTGATCAAAAATAAAAGAGTTATTAGTGTTTAAAAAATGTTGAGATTCTCTCTCCTGAAGGCCACGCCCCTTCTGAAGGGACTATAAAACCCAGAAGTGTTGATGCCTCAGTCAGTCTCTGCAAGATGGGGAAGTGAGAGGGTCACATCTCTCAGTCTGAGCTGTGAATAACACTGAACACATGTCTACTAAACTGTGAGTGGTTTTACTGACCTGTCAGTGCCCTTAATGTGGTTTGGAAATGCTAAAGCTGTGTTGCCTTTGGTTTGGAAATGCTAAAGCTGTGTTGCCTTTGGTTTAGAAATGCTAAAGCTGTGTTGCATTCGGTTTGGAAATGCTAAAGCTATGTTGCCTTTGGTTTGGAAATGCTAAAACTGTGTTGCCTTTGGTTTGGAAATGCTAAAGCTGTGTTGCCTTTGGTTTGGAAATGCTAAAGCTGTGTTGTCTTTGGTTTGGAAATGCTAAAGCTGTGTTGCCTAATTAAAGTTGCCTTGCCAAATTAAAGTTGCCTTGCCTAATTAAAGTTGCCTTGCCTAATTAAAGTTGCCTTGCCTTCTATAAAATTAAAAGTCAAATCTTGACCATTTCCTGTTTGCTCTTTATATTGATTTTAGAAAAAATAAAGCTACCATGTACGGCTGTGAATTTTGGCCATCTTACACAGAGTCCCCCTCCGCTCATCAGGTGCTGAGGATTTTTCCCATTGATGCAAAATAAAAATGGTTATTAATGTTTAAAAAATATTAAGATTCTCTCTCCTGTCAATCACTTCATGCCCCTTCTGGTGGGAGGGGGGAGGGACTATAAAACTCAGAAGTGTGGGAATGGCTCAGTCTCTGCTAGATGGAGGAGGGAGAGGTCACGACTCGCTGTCTTTAGTGGCCTTGCACCCTGCTTGAAATGGAATTTCAAGGAATAGCTGTGAGTCAACTGCCAGCCCACCAGCCGTGAGTGAGTGAGCTGCCAGCACAACAGGCTTGAGTGACTGAGCCGCCAGCCCAAGAATCCATTTGGCCCACAATAACCATATAAGAATTACAGCATGGAAATAGGCCATCTCGGCCCTTCTAGTCCGTGCCGAACACGTATTCTCCCCTAGTCCCATCTACCTGCACTCACACCATAACCCTCCATTCCTTTCCCGTCCATATAACTATCCAATTCATTTTTAAATGATAAAATCGAACCTGCCTCCACCACCTTCACTGTAAGCTCATTCCACACAGCTACCATTCTCTGAGTAAAGAAGTTCCCCCTCATGTTACCCCTAAACTTCTGTCCCTTAATTCTCATGTCATGTACTCCTGTTTGAATCTTCCCTATTCTCAGTGGGAAAGGCTTATCCACGTCAACTCTGTCTATCCCTCTCATCATTTTAAAGACCTCTATCAAGTCCCCCTTTAACATTCTGCACTCCAAAGAATAAAGACCTAAATTGTTCAACCTTTCTCTGTAACTTAGTTGCTGAAACTGTAGGGGTTCTGCGTTTCCCTTTACTCCACTTCGGGCCCAACTGCCCGAGTTATTCTCTCCCTTGTCGGAGGGTCAAACGGCCACCACTCCACTCGAGCGGTTTCCAAGAGAGAGAATACAACAAAAGGGATTCTCCTAGGTTCTAGACCTCGGAATTATGGTGGGATATGATAAAAAGGTTGAATTGACCAGAGTGTGTTGATGAGAGAAAACAGAAACCAAGATGGACTCAAAGCAAGTCTAAATTACAGGCTTTATTAAACAATGAGAAATCGAAACTCAACAACACTACATAATACGTGGCTAAACTTATGCTTTAAACTAAGAGTATGCACGGAAAACTATCGGGCATGTCGTAAAACTTACTTTACACAATTTTACCCCCTTTCCCTTTCTTTTCTCAACCTCCATCCTATTTTGGGAATTTCACCAGGTCACCGGGATACTCACAGCTAGGTCGATGCAGGCCCACGAGCTGTCCAGCAGAGCAGAAAGAGAGCGAGTTCTGGCTTGACTCCGGCTTTTATACCTGAGCTTCCTTTGAAACCCCCAGGTGGTCCTCTGGATAAAAGGGTTCTTTTGATGATTCCCAGTTTCGATCTGGCATGAACAATAGGCTTCCGATGATAAGGGGTTTGCTGATGTCATGATCCCTCAGCCTGATCGTTATCCCATCGCCTGGATGGGCTCCTATTGTCTCGATGGATGGGTCATCCAAGATGGTGATTGTGCTTGTGCTGGCCTGTTTACCACCGTCTGCTGAGGCTTGGTTCCTTCCTTTGTGTATCCAAGATAATCTCGTTATCTCCGTCTCAGCCTTTCCTGCCCACACCATCCGCCTGGTTGTGTGATGCCCAAGTCCACAGGCCAGACAGGTTTGAAACTTGAAACTGATTCTTTCTCTGTGGATTGGGGGGTTTTCCGTTGCAGCCAGCAAATCTGTCCTTTTAACATATCCATGTCCTTATCCGAGTTCTTCCATTATTTTGGAGGATTTGCCCCAATAACTTACATGCCCCTACGATACGTCCAGGCTTGCACGGACCGTATCGATTGACAAAGTTAGTGGGCAATCCGCCAGCCTCAAGAGCTGTAAACACTCCTGGTGAGAAGGTGAAATTATGTACCCCGAAAGCCCCCTTAATTGCTAACTAGGCCCTCGAAGCACATTAACTTACACTATACACCTTTTACTTTACATCAATCCCACAAACCATACAGTACCCTCACGACCATTCCCTGAAAATGCAGGGATTACAACATATGTACAAAAACTATTGCACTAGAGTACAGACATTTTACAGTGATGGGGTGTCGTTACGGTGACGTCGGGCGGCTCGATTTACCAGCTGTTGTAATTTGGCCATCCTCCTCCGCCTTTTAAATTTGCAATTAATGCATAGCAAATACACTACAATTATCATCTGGCAGATGATCAGAACATGGGACACGATGCGGACCCATGCTGGTACTATGATCCAGGACTCCAGGTCCCACCAACTTGGAGACTTGATCTCTTCGATCTCCCTGGCGATATCCAGAGTCTTTTGTTCCAGGGAGAAGAAGTGTTTGTGCGACAACTCAACCGCCACCAGCAACTCTTTTAATTTTTCACTGGGGGAATATCATACCCAAAATGGGCAACATAGTTAAATAAGTCAGTTACATTTTCTCGTACCGAGAGGTGAACCGAAGAAGGTTCCGGGATGGGTAATATTCGCTGCTGTGCCACATGGACTTCTGCCCTGGGTTTAAAGCAGAAGCTGCTGTGCGGTATCGGGCACCACAGCTGTGATCCGTGCTGATACCGCTGGGCACTTGTGGTGACACAGTACGTCCCACTGCTAATATACGCCACCTGTGGAGGGACATGGTCTGCCGCCATCGCCTCCATGGTGCAGTTTATAGGCTGTGCCCCAACAGCCCTGAACCCACACTGAGGCCTAGCCTCAGCGCCCATGTGCTGGGGACACAGGATTACCTGTGCTCCCCGGCTCCGACAACCCAAAAGGTCAATGCCTGTCACAGCTTGCTCCCTCACTATGACATAGGGCGGGACCTTCCCGTAGCGAATATGCACCCCCCCACGAACAACTCCCACGTTCTCCACTCGGTACAGAGGAGCTGGTCTTGCCGAGGTTCCCATCACCGGGATTCTTACGACCACTCCCATTATGGTGTGATTGGATTTTCCGCAATCCACCGGTACCGGGTAGGCCTCGGAGGCCACACGAAGCTGACAAGGACTCAAAGTGCTGTTATAAGTGTGTAGCGCTGCTAGGTGCTGGTTGCTTATCCAGGAGGGGACCCGACCTTGCCTCAGGTCTTCCAGGTTGCTCCTCCCCTCCCCCAACAACCACGCACCATACAGCCCACACACCTCATTCTGTGCAGCCTGATCGGACGCATTCCGGTCCTTTTTAATCAAAGCGTTTATCGTTTTTGCATGTGTCTCCAATTGTGCTATGATTTCTTTTAGATGTAGAGTCATTGCCACCTCTTCGTGCAGTCCCGATCCTACCACTGCATTTTCCTCCCCCAGAACCTTTCGTAACTGGCTCTTCAACTGATTGATCTGCAAGGACAGTTCTACGTTGTCCATGCTATTAATAATAGACGTCCCCGTGTTAAATGCTGTAAACCCGTCGTTAACCACCCCTCGTCTTTGCCTACCGGACACCAAAGTGAAATCCCCTCCCCCGCGGTACATCTCTTCTATGTCTATGTCCCCAAAATCCAGGTTGTGGAATTTCTGGAACATGTCTTTTAGCAGGGCCTGATATAATAATTCCGTCTCGCGGGGGCACCATGCGGGTAACCGCACTTCAGTCAAATCCGATGGACTCCTCCGTGACCCCGCGACGCGCCACGCACATCCGGAGGCACATCGTTGCCATCATCCATACGGCGGGGCTACTTATCTGGAAAACAAAGCAAAACACCTCCTCGCCTCCACAGAGCTATCCGCCTAATAATGGCATTTGGGGCTTTGATTTTGTCTGTTGTGGTCTACTTTTCCACAGCACATCCCTTCGATCCCGTACTGTCTGTCCCTGTACTCCCCTGTAGCTATACAAAACCCTATATCTAATTACACTAACTACATCTACTTACACACAAATCAATGCTATATACAACGCCACCCGCCTCCGGGTGGCCAACTCATAACTGGTCCCCGTCACGCTGGGGCCACCCCTCTGGTGGGCCCACCCGTGCAGGCCAGAACTCCTCCTGTCGAGGGGCCTGACTGCCCCTCACCTCCCTTTGCACTACGGGGTTTCGAGATACCCCTACGTTCCCTGTGGAGACTGGGCTCCCTCCAGCCGCACTCCGTAGTGCCCTGTTTCGGCCACTCTCCTTCCCGGCCCTCCTGTGACCGGCCCCAGCCCTAGGTTTAATTAGGGATGGGGACCACCTTACTGGGGGTTTAGGGACCCTGTCACTCCTACGTCTGACCGGGGGTTCCCACACCAGAGGTAATACCTCCATCTCCTCTGCTTCTGCTAGTTCTGCCTCTCTTAGGCAGTCTACGGTACCTGCCTGCGGAGGGCTGGAGTCAGCTTCCTTCTCCGCTGCTTCCAGTCCTCGCCCTGGAACACAGCCGGCTACTTCAGGCTGACTACCTGTGGACTCGCCTGCCTCCCCTACGGTTTCCACATCAACCCGGATCTGTTCTTGATCTTTACCCCCATACGGTCACTCTATCTTCTCCTGCCTGCAAATGGCTGCTGAGGCAGCCTTTAAAATAGGGTCTTGTGCCTGGACCGTGGTTAGGTCCAGGGCCAAAACCACTCCCGCACTCTCCTTTTCTCGAGGCTGCTCCCTGGCTGCAGCTACCTGTCCTTCCTCATGGGGATCCCATGCTTTCCCACTCCTGGCTTCTTCCCAGGCCAAGCAAACCGCCCTCTGATTTCCCTCGCCTCGTGGACTATAGGGTGCCCCACTAGATAGAGGGGATGTACGGGGGTTGTCCGTGTGGACAATGGTACTGGAAACACCTGTGTCCAGCAGGTAACTCCCGACCACATCCTGGACCTCCATCTTGACCCAGGGTCTCCCACATGGGCCACACTCTAACGGGCATAGGAATGTGGGCTGTTTCGCTGGCAGTCATAAAGGTGCCGGGGGTGCGGATACGGGCGCACCCTAGCCTGTTGCCATGGCTACCTGTCCGGACCCTCCCGCCTTTGACTGCAAATAGTTCAATAGATCTCTTACATCTATTGTTACCTCCGGGGCTGGGTCGGCCGTTACCGGGGTCCTATCCCCCACTGCTCTACTTGGGTTTCTGCACTCCCTCTTGTAGTGCCCGGGCTTCCCACACCCGTAGCACACCAGCCTCATCTCGGAAGAGGTCTGGCTGCCTTCCTGTTTCCACTGCCTCCTTTTGGGGGGTGCCGGTACTATTTCGTGCACCTTGCCCTTAAAGGGCTTCTCCTCACTTCTCTCTCCATTGCGATACGCAAGGGTGAGCTTCCTGATCACCTCCGCCTCGTTAAGGTTTGGGTCAGCTGGGTCGAACCAGTGCTCGGCCTTTGCCCTAACTCGCGGGAGGCAATTCGCCACCAGAGTCTTCAGCCAGTGAGCTGTTCTCTCATCTAAATTCTGCCTATCTAAAGGCATCCCACACGCTCCCTCATACACTGCCCACAGCCTGTCTGCGAACATGTCCGGGGACTCAGCTACCTGCTGCTTCGTCTCCCCCACCCTGGTGAAAGGACTACCCTGATTCAACCCCATGGCCTCCAGAACCGCTGTCTGTGCCGCTACCCATGTTTCAGGTCTTCCCCCTTCCCTGGAGGTCACCGCCTTGCACAGGTATGAATCTAGGGTCATCAGTAGCAGCTTTACCCGTTCTACCTCATCGCAATCGTTTATGTCGGCTGCCTGCTGCACCTCCATAAAATGCAATGACGGGTCTCCTGCCCTGGTTAACCTGGGAAAGTGAGCCACCATCCCCCTCAGTACATGTGCCCCATGGGGAATGATGATATCACTCTCTATGGGCCCCCTATCTGCCTGCCCTACCGGGGGACCATATTTCTTTTGCCGTACCGGGCACATCTGCCCTACTCGGGGCTGTTGCCCCATTACCCCCGGCTCTCCCACCATGATCGGTAACCCCACAACCTCGTGGTGTGCTACACATGGCGCGGAAGCCACTTACTGAGGGTGCTCTCCCGCCCCTCCTTGGGCCTGTCCCTCCCCGGACAACCCGAACCCCACCTGCCGACCCGGACCTATCCCCGGCGCCTCAGGAGGCGGTCTATTCCCCTTTACCCCTGGGGAATCATCTGCTGAGGGAAGCCCTCTGCCCCCGGGGGACCCCCCTGGTCCTACCAGGTGAACCCGTCCCCTAGTCTTGGACAGAGTCTCCTCCAGCTGCGCTATCCTTGCCTGGCAAGGCCCGTGATCACTATCCCCTAGCTCGCTACGGGCCACCCTGTATGCTGCTTGGATATCTTGGAATTTTCCCTCCAGCTCCCTGCACTTCTGTGTACTCTGAGCCAGGAGTTCCTGGGCGTTCCGTTCCCTCTCCTTTGCCTCTACCATCTGGCATTGGAGGAATTCCTGGGCATTTCTGTGGGACTCCCTCGCCTGCAAGATACACTGCCTGGCTTTACTGCATTCCTCAGATAGCCCTTCCCCTTCTCTAGCGCTTTCTTCAGCGCTGGACCTAGCTTCTCTCAGTTGCTCTTCCAGCCTATCTACCTGTCTCTGCATTTTTGCTACCTGCTGTGATAGGCACGCTAGCCAAACTGCCTTTTCCTGCCCTGTATTATACGCTTTGCTTTCCGTCCATTGAGCAGCAGCTTCTGCAGGCTGTTGTGCTGTCAACAATGCTATCACCCATTGTTTGGTGAGATTGATCTTTTTAAACAGATAAGAGGAGATTCTCTCCTCCATCTTGCTACGTTCTCACACCCCCTCTGGCAAATCACATATCCCAAACCACCGAGGTCCTGCCATGGTCGCCATTCTGTAGGGGTTCTGCGTTTCCCTTTACTCCACTTCGGGCCCAACTGCCCGAGTTATTCTCTCCCTTGTCGGAGGGTCAAACGGCCACCACTCCACTCGAGCGGTTTCCAAGAGAGAAAATACAACAAAAGGGATTCCCCTAGGCTCTAGACCTCGGAATTATGGTGGGATATGATAAAAAGGTTGAATTGACCAGAGTGTGCTGATGAGAGAAAACAGAAACCAAGATGGACTCAAAGCAAGTCTAAATTACAGGCTTTATTAAACAATGAGAAATCGAATCTCACTAACACTACATAATACGTGGCTAGACTTATGCTTTAAACTAAGACTATGCACGGAAAACTATCGGGCACGTCGTAAAACTTACTTTACATAATTTTACCCCCCTTTCCCTTTCTTTTCTCAACCTCTATCCTATTTCGGGAATTTCACCAGGTCACCGGGATACTCACAGCTAGGTCGATGCAGGCCCACGAGCTGTCCAGCAGAACAGAAAGAGAGCGAGTTCTGGCTTGACTCCTGTTTTTATACCTGAGCTTCCTTTGAAACCCCCAGGTGGTCCTCTGGATAAAAGGGTTCTTTTGATGATTCCCAGTTTCGATCTGGCATGAACAATAGGCTTCCGATGATAAGGGGTTTGCTGATGTCATGATCCCTCAGCCTGATCGTTATCCCATCGCCTGGATGGGCTCCTATTGTCTCGATGGATGGGTCATCCAAGATGGTGATTGTGCTTGTGCTGGCCTGTTTACCACCGTCTGCTGAGGCTTGGTTCCTTCCTTTGTGTATCCAAGATAATCTCGTTATCTCCGTCTCAGCCTTTCCTGCCCACACCATTCGCATAGTTGTGTGATGCCCAAGTCCACAGGTCAGACAGGTTTGAAACTTGAAACTGATTCTTTCTTTGTGGATTGGGGGTTTTTCCATTGCAGCCAGCAAATCTGTCCTTTTAAAATATCCATGTCCTTATCCGAGTTCTTCCATAATTTTGGAGGATTTGCCCCAATAACTTACAAACCCAGGCAACATTCTAGTAAATCTCCTCTGTACTCTCTCTATTTTGTTGACATCCTTCCTATAATCAGGCGACCAAAATTGTACACCATACTCCAGAATTGGCCTCACCAATGCCTTGTACAATTTTAACATTACATCCCAACTTCTATACTCAAAGCTCTGATTTATAAAGGCCAGCACACCAAAAGCTTTCTTTACCACCCTATCTACATGAGATTCCACCTTCAGGGAACTATGCACAGTTATTCCTAGATCCCTCTGCTCAACTGCATTCCTCAATTCCCTACCATTTACCATGTAAGTCCTATTTTGATTTGTCCTGCCAAGATGTAGCACCTCACACTTATCAGCATTAAACTCCATCTGCCATCTTTCAGCCCACTCTTCCAACTGGCATAAATCTCTCTGTAGACTTTGAAAATCTACTTCATTATCCACAACACCACCTATCTTAGTATCATCTGCATACTTACTAATCCAATTTACCACACCATCATCCAGATCATTGATGTACATGACAAACAACAGTGGACCCAACACACATCCCTGTGGCACCCCACTAGTCACTGGCCTCCAACCTGACAAACAGCCATCCACCATTACTATCTGGCATCTCCCATTAAGCCACTGTTGAATCCATCTTGCTACTCCACCATTAATACCCAACAATTGAGCCTTCTTAACCAACCTTCCATGAGGAACCTTGTCAAAGGCCTTACTGAAGTCCATATATACAACATCCACTGCTTTACCCTCATCAATTTCCCGAGTAACCTCTTCAAAAAATTCAAGAAGATTAGTCAAACATGACCTTCCAGGCACAAATCCATGTTGACTGTTCCTAATCAGACCCTGTTTATCCAGATGCTTATATATATTATCTCTAAGTATCCTTTCCATTAATTTGCCCACCACTGACGTCAAACTAACAGGTCTATAATTGCTAGGTTTACTCTTAGAACCCTTTTTAAACAATGGAACAACATGCGCAGTACGCCAATCCTCCGGCACTATTCCCTTTTCTAATGACATTTGAAATATTTCTGTCATAGCCCCTGCTATTTCTACACTTACTTCCCTCAATGTCCTAGGGAATATCCTGTCCGGACCTGGAGACTTATTCACTTTTATATTTCTCACAAGTGTCAGTACTTCCTCTTCTTTGAATCTCAGAGTTTCCATAGCTACTCTACTTGTTTCCCTTACCTCACATAATTCAATATCCTTCTCCTTGGTGAATACCGAAGAAAAGAAATTGTTCAATATCTCCCCCATCTCTTTTGGCTCTGCAGATAGCTGTCCACTCTGACTCTCTAATGGACCAATTTTATCCCTCGTTATCCTTTTGCTATTAATATAGCTGTAGAAACCTTTTGGATTTACTTTCACCTTACTTGCCAAAGCAACCTCATATCTTCTTTTAGCTTTTCTAATTTCTTTCTTAAGATTCTTTTTACATTCTTTATGCTCCTCAAGCACCTCATTTACTCCATGCTGCCTATAATTATTGTAGATCTCTCTCTTTTTCCAAACCAAGTGTCCAATTTCCCTTGAAAACCATGGCTCTTTCCAATTTTTACTATTTCCTTACAACCGAACAGGGACATAAAGATTCTGTACTCTTAAAATTCTGTACTCTTAAAATTTCTGAAAAACCTTCTGGAAACCCGTCCCTTCAGCCCACAACAACCATACTAGCGCTCCAGAAAGTTTACAGGTACTATGAAGATAGGTGGAGTGGCAGGTAGTGTAGAGGAAGCAGAGATTCTGCAGAAGGACTTGAACAGGTTGGGAGAGTAGACAAATAAGTGGAAAGATGGAATACAGTGTGCGATCATGCATTTTGGGAGTAAAGGCGTAGACAATTTTCTAAATGGGGCGAGGATTTAGAAATCGGAGGTACAAAGGGACTTAGGAGTGCACGGTTCCCAAAAGGTTAAATTGTAATTTGGATCGGTAGTAAGGAAGGCAAATGCAATATTAGCATTTATTTTGAAAGGACTAGAATAGAAAACAGGATGTATTGCTGAGGCTTTATAAGGCACTGGTCAGGTCACATTTAGAGTAATTTGAGCAGTTGTGGGCCCCGTATCAGAGGACGGATGTGCTAACGTTGGAGAGGGTCCTGAGGATGCTTATGCGAATGATCCCAGGGATGGTTGGGTTAACGTATGATTAGTGTTTGATGGCTCTGGGCCTGTACTCACTGGAGTTTAGAACAATGAAGGGGGACCTTATTGAAACTTACCAAATAGTGAAAGGCCTGGATAGAGTGGATGTGGAGAGGATGTTTCCACTATTGGGAGAGTCTAGGACCGGAGGCCATAGCCTCAGAATAAAAGGATGTACCTTTAGAAAGAAGATGAGGAGGAATTTATTTTGTCAGAGGGTTGTGAATCTGTGGAATTAATTGTCACAGATGGCTGTGGAGGCCAAGTCAATGGGTATTTTTACAGAGGAGATTGACCGATTCTTGAGTTGTACGGGTGTCAAAGGTAATGGGGAGAAGGCAGGAGAAGGGGTTGAGAGGGAAAGATAGATCTGCCATGATTGAATGGCAGAGTAGACATAATGGGCCGAATGGCCTAATTCTGCTCATGTAACTTCTGAACTTAAGAACAAGAGTGCCGATTCTTCCAACAGGATTGTTAATCACGAACAATAGTTGTTGAATCTTGGCTGTTAGCAAGTGGAATGGCCAATTCAGAGACTAAATAGTTAGGGAGTTCTGGAGCTTCAATTGTTTCATATTCCAGCAAAGATTTCGATTTATCAGAATTAGCATCTAATGCAATATTCAGTTATCACCCAAAAATAAAATCTGAATCAATCCTGCAATCCAGCCTTAACACAACAAGACACTGCTCTAAATGGCATCAGAACGTTTAAGCTTAAATATTTTATATATGTCAATATTCAAATATTTTTCAAGGCGCATAACAAGCTTTCACAGATTCAGACTTGTATTTGAATTGGTTCCAAAACCATAATAGCATTGGACAGCATTGCTTTTAGAAACTCATTCACTTCAATCAGTCACTGAAAATCTAAATTTTAGAAATTCTAATGTGATAAAGCATAATGCTAATATTGATATTCATTATTAAAATGCCTCGTAACATTAAATGAGATTTCTGTACTATTCTCTAATTCAGACTTTGTATTTCAGGAACAAGGATCAAAAAGTCTCAGCCTGTCAAAGTTAAATTAGCAATTGGAGATGATTAGATGTTGCTGTGAAGCCAATAAATGTGAAAACCTATTTGGCAAAAGGCTCTTCGAATGAATCCAGAGCAACAAAAAAATATAACTTGTCATTTATTATTTCATTTTGAAGAATTTAAACAAAATCTATTTCAGCTGCTGCGTTGACTACAGCTAATGTATGTGCTGATCACTGGTTGGTGTGGATTTGATGGGCCTGTTTCCATGATGTATCTCGAGTGTAAAAGTCTAAAGTTTGGTTCTTTTAAACTGTTCAAAACCCAAACAGTTCGAAAGGTGGAAATGTAATCACCTAGATATATATTTAAATAAGAACATAAGTCAGCCAAGGGCAAAGTGTAGTTAAATCAGGGTGTTTAATTCAATCATTAAGATATTGCGGAAAACCGAGCTTACACACAGCAGAAGATGCTTGCAATCCTGTAGCAGCCAGCAAAACCATTCCACCGGTCTCCCACATGCTCATTTGTAAGTATGGACTGTACACACGTCGGGTGCTCACATCATGGGGAGGACCAAATTAGATAAGTCTAATAGAACTGTACAACACCAGACATGCACCAGCACATACTGGTTGCATCTGAACATATATTCCGACCCTCAGTCCTTTTGTTTCAAAGTTTGCATTTTAAAACAATACCTTTGCAAAATAAGAATAAACTTTTCTTATTATATTAGATTCTTAAAGTAAAAATGTAAGATGCTTTGCGTGTTATTCCATTATTTACATTGGTATTTATGGACAATGCTGCAAAACAAATAAAGGAAACAGATACTTTCACAATAATGTCTGAAGTAAATGAAAGAGAAATAAAGATTTGTTTTTGAGCAAAATGTTTATATTTTCAATGAACATGTTCTTGAAAAATTTGGTTGCAAAATATTTATTTTGTTTATCAGATACATTCTTCTATTTGAGTTGTTTCCAGAAAAGAAGAATGAAACAGTGAATCTTTTAGTATATCCAGTGAAGAACAGTTTCCCAATGTATTTGTTTCCTCAATGTCCAAATGCAATAGATAGAATCAAATCAATGCTGCTACAGCTGTGGATCAACTGTTAGCAAGTTGATCCATTGCAAGATTGCAAGATTATGGGTTTAAATCATATTCTGAACAACATTAGTCAAATTCCTGATCTAGTCTGTGCTGTCGGAAATAAAAATTTTCAGATGAAAAGTTAAACAGGGTGACACGGTGGCACAACCGTAGAGCTACTGCCTTACTGTTGGAAAGGCAACAGTAAGGCAGTTGCCTTATGTCAGTATCACTGCTGACATATTCATTTCACTTGCACTTATGTGCAATGTGACAAATAAACCGTATTGTATTGTATTGTATTGTATTGTATTGTATTGTATTGTATTGTATTGTATTGTATTGTATTGTATTGTATTGTATTGTATTGTATTGTATTGTATTGTATTGTATTGTTACAGCGCCGGTGACCCAGGTTTGATCCTGACTTATGCCCCTGTCCCACTTAGGTAACCTGAACGGAAACCTCTGGAGAATTTGCGCCCCACCCAAGGTTTCCGTGCAGTTCCCGGATGTTGCAGGCGGTTGCCGGAGGTTGCAGATAGTGGAAGCAGGTAGGGAGACTGACAAAAACCTCCGGGAACCGCACAGAAACCTTGGGTGGGGCACAAAGTCTCCAGACGTTTCCGTTCAGGTTTCCTAAGTGGGACAGGGGCATAAGGGTGCTGTCTGCATGGCGTTTGTAGGTTGTCCCTGTGAGCATTTCTCCGGATGCTCTTGTTTTGTCCCATATTCCAAAGCCATGCAGGTTTGTATGTTAATTGGCTTCTGTATATTGTCCCCGGTGTTTAGGGAGTGGGTGAGATAGTGGGATAACATAGAACTAGTGAATAGCTGATCAATGGTTGGCATGGATCTGTTGGTTTGAAGGGCCTATTTCCATGCTGTATCTCTAAAACTAAAATAAGCCCTGTATAAAGGGTGGAAGGAGTTCAACACTTGAAATACAACCTACCAACCTGAGTGTGTAGGATGCAAAACTGGGATAACATAGAACTAGTGTATGGGTAATCATTGGTCGGTATGGACTCAGTGGGCCGAAGGACCTGTTTTCATGCTGTATCTCTAAATTAAACTAAGAAACTCTGACATTGCATATGTTGATATGAAAGATCCTACGCATTACACTGCAAAACACTATGTTCCCAGCCAATGTTTATTCATAAATCAACATAATTAATTAATTAACAGATTAATTAGTCGCAATGGAAACTGTAAACAAATTTGACATTGAATTTGTTACACTTCAAATGTACTTCATAGGATTGTAAAAAAAGTCAAGCTTCCTGAGGGGTAGAAGCGTGATAAATGTAAGGTTTCCCGACAGCAACTGAGACCCTAAGCCAACGACTGTTTGCCCACTCCTTGAAAAATAAAACCTGTTGCCAGACCTGAACGTGATATCTATAAATAAAACCATTCCCAAAAAACATTCGAAATGAATAAAAATTACAAAGTACTGATGTTACCACTGGAAAAGAATTAACTAAAAGTATCAGCATTTTGGATTTCTAGCCACAGTTGATAGTTCAGGAAACTATTCCCCTGGCACATCTCTTTCTAACCAGATGAGAAGATGTGCAAAACCACAGGGATGCGCGGTATGTTAATTATAGTTGACCAAAAGATACATCGTGAAAGTTAAAATACTTGGTATTCTGAACTCTGAGCTAACTGAAGAAAAAACACACGTTGGTGAGGCTACATTTAGAATATTGTGTTCAGTTCTGGGCACCATGTTATGGGAAAGATGTCAAACTGAAAAGAATACAGAGACCCCCATCCTGGGTCAGTCCAATCAGGGTTGTGTCGTCCGCAAACTTGAGAAGCTTGACAGAGGTGTCTGTGGAGGTGCAGTCATTGGTGTGGCGAGAGTAGAGGAGAGGGGAGAGTACGCATCTTGCAGTGCCCCTATGCTGAGCATTTGCGGGTCTGAGATATGCCTTCCCACCTCGTATGCTGCTTCCTGTCTGTCAGAACACTGGTGATCCACCGATAGAGGGGTTCAGGCACAGTCAACTCCTAAAGTTTATAGCATAGTAGCTCTGGCACAATGGTGTTGAAACCAGAGCTAAAATCAACAAACAAAAGCCTCGCATAGGTCCCCTGGCGGTCTAGGTGTTGGAGGATGAAGTGTAGGCCCAGATTGACTACATCTTCCACAGATCTATTGGCCCAATATACAAATTGCAGAGGGTCCAGCAGGGGGATTGTGATATTTTTCAGCTTAGCCAGCACAAGCCTTTCAAAGGTCTTCATGACTACAGAGGTCAGTGCAACAGGCCTGTAGTCATTAAGACCAGTAATCCTTGCCTTTTTGGGTACAGGGACAATAGTGGAGACTTTGAAGCAGTCAGGGACAGTACATCTTTGCAGGGACTGGTTAAAAATGAGTAATTGGGTGTGAAGTGGTGATTGGAGTGGGGTGGGTGTAGAAGGGCCAAGTCTTTGCAGACTGAGTCAGGCTATGAGTGGGTGTGAAGTGTTGGTTGGGGTGGGAAAGGGTCCACTCTTTTCATACTGGAGTCTTGCCATAAGTAGGTGCAAAGTGGTGAATGGGAAGGAGAGGGTGCAGGGTCCATTTTTTGCAACCTGGGGTCTGGTTGTGTTTGTTGAGAAGGGGGTTTCAGGGTTACGTTTCTGATTTTCAAACCTGCAGTAAAACTCATTCAGGTTGTTCGTCAGCTGATGATTGTCCAAAGAGTGGGGGGGGGGCTTTCCTCTTATAGCTGGTGATTTCTTGCATGCCCTTCCAAACTGAAGAAGAGTCACTAGCTGAGAACTTGCTCCTCAACTTCTCAGAGTACCTTTCCTTGGCAGCTTTCTTTCCTCTTCTCAGCTCTTTATCGATTAGGCTATCTTTTAACTCACTAACGATTAGGCTATCGGCTTGATGCATATTTGCCCCCAACCACCCCCCCCCCCCCCGATCTCAATATGGAAATGTTAAATCTGTATATAATGATCCCATTAAAATGTATATTTATGTTACAAACTATGGAATTCATATTTTTCAGTATTGTTATCAAGGAAAAAAAAGCAGTTCCAATTGTTTGATATTATTTGATATTATTTAAAATTATTCATATGGAGGAGAAACTATAATAGCTCTAAAACCTACCTTAATTTTGCAATCGCCCTTTCCCTCTCCCCTCCTCCATCTCCCTCTGCTCTCTCACATACCCCCCTCTTTCTGGCGGTGGGGGCGACGATGAAGGTGGCGCGGGCCCAGCGGGGGTGGTGCGGGCCCAGCGGGGGTCAGCGTGGGTCAGCGGGGGCCCAGCGGGGGTCAGCAGGTGTGGCGTGGGCACAGCGGTGGTCAGCGGGGGTGGCGTGGGCCCAGCGGGGGTCAGCGGTGGTGGCATGGGCTCAGCGGTGGTGGCGTGGGCCCAGCTGGTGCCCAGCGGGGGTGGTGTGGGCCAGCGGGGGTGACGGGGGCCCAGCGGGGGACAAACGGGGGTCAGCGGGGGTGTCGTGGGCTCAGCGGGAGTCAGCGGGGGTAGCGTGGGCCCAGCGAGTGTCAGCGGGGGTGGCGTGGGCGGAAGATGGCTTGGGTTTAAATTCAGCCACTCCCGACCGGCTACAGGAGGACGGTCTCCTGGTCGCCAGGTTGGCTGTTGGTGAGGCTCCGACGCTGCGGATGAAGACGCTGGACCGGGCGGGCCGACACCGCACCCCCCCCCCCCCACCCCCCAGGCCTGGAGAAATGGGCACTCCCTTATGTTTCTAAACCATCCCGTGGGCCGGATTAGACCCCCTCACATATTCCCCCACCTGCAATGCAATATTCCACTACTTACCTGGAGTAGACACGAGGCATCGAGCTGAATGTGTGGAGTACAAATGGCAGTCTGACCCCGCCCGGGCCCACTGCACATGCGCGGAGAGACGGCGTCATTTTGCATCGCTTCCCCAACTGCGCAGGCATGGATGGTCGCATTTTTTTCTCCCAAATCATCCAGCGGCCAGAACCAGAATTTCGGGTGATATCCGACCAAGTGGAAAGCTGATTGCGCTACGAGTTAAAAAAAAAATTCTCGAGATTTATTTACTCTGGGAAAAAAAGGGGGGTACGGTCGCACCCAACACACACCCCCCCCCCCTTCGGACGCCCATGGATGGATACAAACAGATACAATACAAACATTGAATCCACAGAGAAGCCCTATATGACAGGCCTCAGATCAAAGCGACAGGTATCTCATTCGGGAAAAGCTATTAATATATAAAGGGGCTGTCCCACTGCGATGACCTAATTCCCGAGTTGAAGAATGCCTTCGACCTTCAAGCTCGAGGGCACTCACCTGGAAAACCTCGAGCTGGATCGACTGTCCGCATTGAAACCGCGAGCTGCATCGACCGACCACACACACACACACACACAAACACATCGCAAAGGCGGGGGCCAGGGAAAGCAGGGGAGCACTGTCTGAAATTCACACCCTCGATGAAGAGGAAGGTAAACGGCTGGCACAGTGTACGGTAAGCCCATTAGAGAGCGGGGTAGGGGAGGAGAAGGGGAGAGAAGGGGAGAGAGAGGCAGAGAAGGGGGGGATAAGGGGGGGAGAATGGGGGGAGAAATGGGGAGAAAGAGGGGAGAAGTAGGGCAGGAGATGAGGGGTAGAAGGGGGGGAGAAGGAGTGGAGACACTTTTACGAAGTCAGACAACGTTTAATAAAGTTTAGCGGGCATTTTACCTACCAGTCGGTTTCCCCTGGTCCTGAAAACGCCAATGAGCCAATCAAAATGCCCGGTCAGCGAAGGAGATTGCCTACGGCTGCCCTCGACTGCCTGTAACTACATAGCGACCCCACTCCACTGCACTGCGAGTCATAAAAGTGCTTGCGGAAATTTTTTCAACATGCTGAAAAAATTTCCGCGACCTAGCTGAGGCTATGATATTCAGGAACTTCCCTCGAGCATGAAGGAGAGTTCCAGTGACCTCATAGGACCTCCTAGGACCTCGTGTCGACCATGCTGCGAGTTTGAGTCGGGGGCAAACTCGTCTAAACTCGCAGATTAGGTCGCCGCAGTGGGGCAGCCCCTTTAGTTTGTTAATATCCAAACTATGTCTGTGGTTAGATACAAAATTCTGGAGTAACTCAGCGGGTCAAAGAATAGGTGACGTTTTGGGTCATGACCTTTCCTCAGACTGAAAGTAGAGATGGGTGGGGGGGGGAGGGGAGAAACTGGAGCTTTTTCTTCATCTCCAGTTTCCCCCCACCCCCTCCTACCTCTACTTTCAGAGTGAGGAAGGATTCCGACCCAAAATGCCACCTTTTCTATTCTCCAGAGAGCTGCATGACCCACTGAGTTACTCCAGAATTTTGTGTCTATCTTCGATATAAGCTAGCAGCTGCAGTTCCTTCCTACACACTAAGTCTGTGGTAGTGGTGCTGTGTCCGTCGAAACAATAACATTATTTATGTCAACTTTCCACTTCATTCAGTTGTGCCAAAATGTGCATATCAGCCATTTTGATGATACCAACATGCGGGACAGTGGAAAACATGGATCATTTTTCAGGAATTAGTTACTTGTGAAGGCAGAAGTTGACGATGAAGTTCACCATTGCTTTCAAAGCACTGCATGGCTTTAGTTGATGGAGGAAAAGTCCAGAAGATCGAGGTTTTTTTCTGGCACAATACTCATGGTCTGTGGGGCAGCAATGATCCCTGCCCTCCTCATAGCTTCAGAGACCCAAGCATCCCCCCGCGGGCACCTGAAGACACTGAAATATAACATTAACACAGTCTCCACAAAATGCTTCAAATGCACTCGAAGAATAAACAAACAGACATCAGTTGTCACTTCCAAACCACATCTCCAGCATCGAGGCCCTAATTTTATACTCGATTGGTTTAATTCGGCAGTCAACATTGGTTGCGTGCCCAACACTAGTTTCCCAACAAAGACATTCAGAGCTTTGTCATGGAAAGAAATTATCGGGTGGACAGATGAAAAAATTCAAGGATGCGCTCAAAGCTTCCCTTAGAAAATGCAAAATTCTCACTGACTCTTTGGTATTTCTTTCCCATGACCACTTAAAGCGGTGTAGGAGCATTGGGGATGGTGGTGAGGCCCACAAATCCACACATTTTATCCACACAGAAGGGTGGCGCGGTAGGGCAACCGCCTCACATTGCCAGGGACCCAGGTTGGATCCTGACTTCACGTGCTGTCTGTGTGTAGTTTGCACGTTTTCCCCGTGATTGTGTTGGTTTCCTCCGGGTGTTCCGGTTTCCTCCGTAAATTGCCCCTAGTGTATTGGAAGTGGGTGAGAAAGTTGCAAAACCTAGAACGAGTGTGAATGGGTGAGCAATTGCCAGCGTGGACTTGGTGGTCTGAAGGGCCCGTTTCCATGACATATCTCTAAAGCCTAAAAGAAGCCCTGCATAAAGGGTGGAAGGAGTTCAACACTACCCCCATGTTCAGACATTCTGCTGTCCCATCTGTGGAAGAGATATAGGCCTCATCAATCCCATCATAACACAAAAGAAGAAGGTCGCTCATCTTCGATCCTGCAAGGCTTCCTATTAAAAATAAGTCTGGGTCATGATTAATATTTTAGGGTAAGAACATCTTTAATCTGGTTTAGCTCATTTTTAATGGAATTTATACAGATCATTTACCACAGTACAGATAAGAAGTCCCAGAGTAAAAGAAGGTTAGATGGATTAAATTGATTATCCTATTGCAGATTACTTTGTCTGAACAAATGTGGGTCAGGTTTGACCTAGTTTATATGGTAATAAGATGTCTTTTGTAGATGAATAGTAAGATCTTTGTAAATCAGAAATAAATGCTTGCTTGTTCTACGCAACTGGAGGCAGGCATTAATATTTGAATCCAAGTCAAAACAATTTGCACCGCTTGCTTTGTTCAGTAACTATCTATACTGTGCCAAACTGAATGCCTGACTCAGGTTTTACTCAATCCATTTTACTCGTAAAATGAATTACATTTACATATCATTTTTTACATCCCTCTCAGAACATTCCAAAGCATTTTGTAATTAATGAACCAATGAACTGAATCACTGTTCAATTGTGGGACTTGTGGCAGTCAATTTGTTCATAGAGCCATAGAATCGTGCAACACAGAATCAACCCTTCAGCCCAACATGTCCATGCCAGCCTTATTACCCAACTGCACTATTCACAGATATAGCATCAACCTGCATTTTTGTGGTCAGTTGTGAGCGGGCCAGGTCTGCTACAGATTTTCAGACGTTAGTGTAAACTTCTCCTATTCACCTCCTTCAGTAGGAACTTGTGTTAAGAGTTTGGCCATCAGAGGGTCATTTGCGGTTGGATTCAATCATTTCCCACCCTGAAATTGCTGTAAAAGAAACCTCAACAGTCAAGGCCTAGTCAATTAAGGCAGATTAACAACTACGTGATTTTAGATTAGTTTAGTTTAGCTTAGTTTAATGTCGCATGTACTGAGGTACAGTGAAAAGCTTGTGTTACATGCTAACCAGTCAGCAGAAAAACAAACATGATAACAGTCGAGCCGTCCATAGTGGACAGATACATGATCGATACATACAGATTAGTAAGGGTGTCTGGAGTTGTGCTGAGAAGGCAGGAGAATGGGCTTGAGAGGGAAAGATAGAGCCACCATGATTGAATGGCAGAGTAGACTTGATGGGCTGAATGGCCTAACTCTGCTCCTATAAGGGGTCACAGTTTAAGGATAAGGGGGAAATCTTTTAGGACCGAGATGAGAAAAATATTTTTCACACAGAGAGTGGTGAATCTCTGGAATTCTCTGACAGAAGGTAGTTGAAGTCAGTTCATTGGCTATATTTAAGAGGGAGTTAGATGTGGCCCTTGTGGCTAAAGGGATCAGGGGGTATGGAGAGAAGGCAGGTACAGGATACTGAGTTGGATGATCAGCCATGATCATATTGAATGGCGGTGCAGGCTCGACGGGTCGAATGGCCTACTCCTGCACCTATTTTCTATGTTTCTATGTTTCTATAACTTAAACGAACTTATGAACAGGCAGCAAAGGCTATGTCATATCGCAGATATGTCATATCGCAAAGCTGTCAAGATTATGCATGCTCTGAATGTCTGAAATGACTGAAATAAACGTCATAAAGCTTCACAACCAAACATCAGTAAAAAATACCACCACAGTGTATGGATTTTTAATATATTTATTGTATAAATCCTCTCAGTTCCCAGTTAGATTTATATACCGATATTAGTTTTCTTAAGGTACTCTCTTTCCTCAGAAGTGTAAACTGAGCTGCCTCTGAATTCTTGGCTCATTTTCACCTTAGTCTTTGTTCTTGCTCTTTCATCTTTCACCTGCAATTGTGTGTGACAAACAACATCTTGTTTCAGACCTGCATTCAACTGATTAAAAATATACATGAATATCAATGAATAACTTTCCCATCCACCCATTTGTGCCGCCTTTATTTTTCTTTATCTTCAAACAACAGCTGAGAAAATGAAAATGTTCATATCTCAGTATAATGACAAATCAAGCTAAATACTATTTTCACATGTTTGGTTGTTTGATGAATTCAAGGACATTGCTGTATTTAACAGATGATCATTTGAATAATGCTGAGCCAACTTAATTTCCTCAGTAAAAAAAGCCAATTCAGTCAATAAAAGTGTTACCCTATTTCCTGTTCTCTCTTTAAAGCCACTGGGGCATCTTTTCCATTGCTTAAACTCACCGACACATTGTTTCCCGTATTCCCTTTAGATTTACCAGATTCCTGATTTTTTTTCTCTTTGCGAAAATATACTTCATTACTATATACACAGTAAACACAACAAGTACACATTGTTTTCATCATTCAAAGTAAGAGATTTTTCTACTGGGTGCAACCCAAGTTTGGTCTGGGTGGATCACATGTCCCAGAGAAGAACTGACTCGGTTGTTGAGAACCTTGAGCAGAATTCTATGATCCACATTCAACAGAGAAATGGTTGCCAATTTCTGATATTTTCCTTCTCCTCCTTCTGCTTGATTTCTTTCCCAATGGATCCTGAGGTGATATTAGCTTGAAACATATCACTCTACACAGGTCTGGGCCCATTCAGTTCCACAGAACCAAGTGCAATTCAGCTGGTAACCTGTTATTTCTGAAAGTTTTAATCATTTCAAGACAACGGAAGAAATGTCAACTCCTCCATGGTCAGAGGTTGGTCCAGAGTCTTCTGCGTGCTGTTATCCAAGACCCCTGAGGTAGTGGACACAACAGCCTGTGAGAGTGTGTAATATTTGGTCTGTCCGCTGTCAGGACAAGCATTGAGAGATTTGCAAACTTACAATAAGTCTCACCGTGATGATGCTACCAAGACAGACACTTCCTCAAGGCACATCTCATCCTGTTCCACAGACTGAACCCTCGATCAGAGGATGATCTTGGAATACTCCAAAATAAAGAGCGAGGCTTGCAGGCTCTTCACTTCTCAGAGTTCCTTCACTGCATCCATCCCCTCAACTAGAGCAGCAGCAGATTCTGCATGTCTTTCTGGAAATGACACAATTTCCTCTGACTTGGTTTTGCATTCCGAACTGCTTCAAGGGTGAAGAACTTCTTGATGTTCAGGGAATCAAAGAGGGGGTTTTTTTTAGTTAGTTTAGTTTAGTTTAGAATACAATGTTAGAAACAGGCTCTTTGGCCCGAGGCCACACCGACCAGTAATCGCCATACTCCAGAACGGTTCTACATGCTAGGGACAACTTAACAATTTTACTGGCCAGATAACCTACAAACTAAGGTAGGCACAAAATGCTGGAGTAACTCAACGGGTGAGGCAGCATCTATGGGGAAAAGGAATTGGTGAAGTTTCGGGCCGAAACGCTTCTTCAGACTGAAGAAGACGTTTTGGGTCGAGATCCCATGAGTCTGAAGAAGGGTCTCGACCCGAAATGTCGCCAATTCCTTCTCTCCATAGATGCTGCCTCACCCACTGAGTTACTCCAGCATTTTGTGTCTACCTTCGATTTTACCAGCATCTGTAGTTCTTCATACAGATAACCTAGAAACTATATCTTTGGAGTGTGGAAGGAAACCGTAGCACCCGGGGAAAATCTATGTGGTCACGAGGAGAACATACAAACTACATTCAGACAGTACCCGTAGTCAGGATCGAACCTGGGGCTCTGGCGCTGTAAGGCAGCAACTCTACCGCTGCACCACCATGCCGTCACAACCTGCATAATCATGTTTTAGTTCCCCCGGTATATTCTGGGGTTAACAGCTTGACCTTCACCATCCATGTCTAAATGCCATGCTTCTGGTCTTCCTGTAGATGGCCTAAGGAGGCAGTCATGAGAGAAGAGCACCAGCGTTGGTGGATCTGACTCAGGTGCCTTGGGCACAGAGAAGTGAACCTGAGATTGGGCTGAGTCTTCCAGTCTGGACCGGGTGAATTGCTGCGATATACCGTCTGCAGGGCTGCTGAAGATGTCACACTGCTTGGCATCTTTTACTGTATTCATTGATTCCTGGAGGTGATCTCCAAGATGCCGTCAGCTGTCAGTCACATGGATGATCCAGTTATGTCACCGGCTAGAATAACCAGCTGGGAAATTGCCAGCAGCCAAGGGAGGACATCCAGCCATTAGTTCTTCAGAGGCAGGCCGTTCACATTGATCAGCCAATATAACATTTCTTAAGCTACATCACCCAAGCTAAAGAGTGGAATTCATTGCTATAGACAACTGTGCAGGCCAAGTCATTGAGTATGGTGCCATGTACCATTAAAGTGGAGATCGATAGGTTTTTTATGAATAAGGGTGTCAAAGGTTACGGGGAGAAAGCAGGAGAATGGGGTTGAGAGGGAAAAATACTGTAGATCAGCCATGATTGAATGGCGGAACAGAATCGATGGGATATAGTACCCAGTCAGATGCATAAAGTAAAGGATAGTAGGAATTGGCCTACATGGTTTAATGTGCCATGTACCATTACTACCAATTGACGTCAATCCCCAAAACATCTCTCGGACGCAGCTGAGAATGTCCTTCACCTCTGATTTTCCTTCACTGCCTCCCCTTGACTGATTTTCCAGCATTCTGTAGGACATTCTGTAGCTTTTATACTTCCACATGCTGCAGGGAATTATGAAATGCCATTGTACAGGAGACTCTTTGGCCCATTGAATTAGTCGTGACGATTTCAGGGGGCATTTTCTCAACTCATTCCCTAGATCTTTGCAATTTTTGTTTCTTCAGCTATTTATCCACTTTTCTTTTGAAATCCATAGCCACTACCTTATAGCCACAGTTCATTCCAAATACTAACCAGCCATGGCATTAAAAATATTTTCCTCACATTATCCCCCTTTTTTTTAACTCATTAACTTATATCTGTGCAGTTTATTTATTCATGTGTGTATATATTTATATCATGGTATATGGACACATTTATCTGTACTGTAGTAAATGCCTTACTATTTTTCTGTGTGCTTAAGCAAAGCAAGAATTTCATTGTCCTATACAGGAACACATGACAATAAACTCACTTGAACTTGAACTTTGCTTATTATCCCTCCAGCTACTAGAAACTGTTTTCCTTTACTTATTCCACAAAAACTCTGCATATCAAATCTCTTCTTAGCGTTCTTAGCTCCAAGGAGAATCCAGTCTATCAGTGTACTGTATTTAACCCCTCTTTTTCCATTCAGCAATTTTCTTATGTGAGATAGAATCTTACTCCCTCTAGCCTTGTAGAAATGTTTTCTTTTAAATTCCTCTAAGTTCATGATGTTCTCCCTGATATTTATTTTTAATAATGGAAACTAAATAACTTAATGCTCTATCAAGATGCAGATCTCTGTACTTGACTGGCAAAATGATACACTGCAATCATTGGAAACACTCATATTATTCAAGTTGAAAAGCTTTCTTTTCACTGTCTTTACCAAAGATCATAGTTGAGCAAGATAGACCACTCCTCCGAAATCCAATGGACTGACGTGTAGTACGTGACGGAACGTCACGGCCGCCATTTTTTTAAGCGACACGCGACTTCCGGTATGCCACCCCCTGTGATCCAAAGCAAAGATTATAGAGCTCCTCTATAACCTTTGATCCGAAGCAAAGATCCTCGAGTATCTTGTAGCGGGAACAGCCCCCTCCTTTGCGTTGTATTGTGCAGTTTCACTTTAACACACACTGCACAAAATTAAATTTAACGTATATATATTTTATATATTTATATGAATGTGTGTCTGTGTGTGAGAGGCAAGTTAGAGATAATAAAGTTTATTCTCATGGATCAGAAGCAACTTTGATTTAAATAATCACTATTAATTCATTTGTCTTTTAAGATGATGTGCATAAACCATAAAGGCAATTATATATATAATTATATAGTAATAATAAATATATGCAGATATATATATTTATACACATACATATATATACACACATACACACGTATACACATACAAATGCACACATACATATGGATACATTTATATGTATACATACACACATATATAAACATATATATACATACATATATACACACATATACATATACATGCATATATACACATACATGCATATATACACATACATATATATTTATACATATGATCATTTTCCAACGATCAATAGATTTACGATCAGTTCCTGTGGATTGGAGGATAGCTAATGCTATCCCACTTTTCAAGAAAGGAGCGTGAGAGAAAACGGGGAATTACAGACCAGTTAGCCCGACTTTGGTGGTGTGAAAGATGCTGGAGTCAATTATTAAAGATGTAATAATGGGGCATTTGGATAGCAGTAAAAGAATTAGTCCAAGTCAACATGGATTTATGAAAGGGAAATCATGTTTGACTAATCTTCTGGATTTTTTTGCCGCAAGGCTTGGTGTTGGGGCCGCAACTGTTTACCATATATATTAATGATTTGGAAAAGGGAATTAGGAGCAAAACTAATGCATACATACCTACATATTTAAATTCATCTGATAAGTTGGTCAAATAACATGGGCACCTTCTTGCTTTTTTTGAGACATGGATTTTTTTAATGTGAATGTCTCATAGCAACACATTTGTGGGTCAGCAGTATTTTGTACCAACCCCCACAATTTCAAATAATTGTAAATTGAACTTCTTAAACAAGGAAAACAATTTTTATTTACATAATTTTGTGTGGCTGTCAAGGTGGCTGTGTTGACTGTAATTATGAGACTCGGCAGTATCACTGTGAATGGCGGTGGCTGTGTGTTTTAATGCAAGTGTGAAAAGGAGAGTAAATTTAAAGAGACAATGTGAGAACCATCAGGGTTTCATCCAAGAACCAATTTAAAGGCAATGTTCCATCAATTACAGTATTTTAATTGAAAATCTTACTCTTAATATTCTTCCTAATTAGGCTTTTTGTGTCCCCTCTTGAACCTTGTGTCTCCCAGAGCCTCTGGGGAGGTTCTGGAGATACAATAATCCAATCTTGAGGCAAATAACCATCTTTAAAACTGGCATTGCCTGCCTTTAATTCTACATTCTCCGAGGATGCTGGATGCCACGACAATCTCTTGCAAAAGTACAGAAAGGCATTCAACTGCAAAAAGATCAGAGAGGAAAGAGTATGGAAGGGAAAGGCTTTTCAGAATCATAATCAGATTTTATTTGCCATGTTTTGCAACATACGAGGAATTTCATTGGCCAGGTCAGTCATACAATTAAAAGCAACAGCACTCAAAAACACATTTTAATACGGACATTCACCACAGTGACTCCTACACATTCCTCACTGTGATGGAAAGCGAAATAAAGTTCAAGTCCCTTCCTTTTGTTCTTCCTCGGTCGGGGACCTCAAGCCCCCCGTTCAAACTCCGTTCAATGGTGAACTCCTCTTGGTCTCCAGGCCTATAGTGCTGCACAAATCACTGCACCACATGCATCTATTTATTCCCTTTTCACATGGTTCATGCAGCTCGATATTAACTTGCCGACATGGAAAGAGATGCAGTGAGCATTCAATAGCTCAGACTTCTGGGTGAATTAAGGGGCTGCTTGATGGGCTGAGGGTAATCGAGATTGTCTGATTGTCATTCTTTTGGAAGAACTGATGGAAGTTCTTATGGAAAAGCTGATGAATTGACTACGGGATGAGCTGTTGGGCTCGAGGATTGCTGGATGAGTGTTCTAGAAACATAGAAAATAGGTGCAGGAGGAGGCCATTTGGCCCTTCGAGCCAGCACCGCCATTCATTGTGATCATGGCTGATCAGCCCCAATCGATAACCCGTGCCTGCCTTCTCCCCATATCCCTTGATTCCACTAGCCCCTAGAGATCTATCTAACTCTCTCTTAAATCCACCCAGTGATTTGGCCTCCACTGCTCTCTGTGGCAGGGAATTCCACAAATTCACAACTCTCTGGGTGAAAAAGTTTTTTCTCACCTCAGTCTTAAATGGCCTCCCCTTTGTTCTAAGACTGTGGCCCCTGGTTCTGGACTCGCCCAACATTGGGAACATTTTTCCTGTATCTAGCTTGTTCAGTCCTTTTATTCATTTATATGTTTCTATAAGATCCCCTTGCATCTAACAAGAGTGTTTTATTGTCATGTAGAACAATTTCCTGCATCTAGCTTGTCCCAGATAGAACAATTAAATTCTTACTTTCAGCAGCACAACAGAATCTGTAAACATAGTACACTGTAGACAATATGATAAGTACCCCCTCATCCTTCTAAACTCCAGTGAATACAAGCCTAGTCTTTTAAATCTTTCCTCATATGACAGTTCTGTTAGGTTATTTGATGGTTAGGACAGGTTTAGAGGGGTATGGGTCAAATGCAGGCATGTGGGACTAGTGTAGATGGGACATGTTGGCCAGCATGGGCAAGTTGAGCTGAAGGGCCTGCTTCTACGCTGTGAGACTCTATGACTAGGTGATCTGTTGAGGCTGGTGGTATGCCATGAGGAACAATGGGCATGGACCTTTGTAAACCACCACCTGGTTGAGTCTCCTTGAGTCACCATCGGCATTGATAACATCAGTCAGGGGTTGATGATCTGCAAAAAACAAGTTGGTCTCATTCTTGTTCTCTCATGCGATACAGGCAGCAGATCTGAACTGCCTGTGTTTGCCCTCTTGGCTGTCTTGTCAAATTACGCTGGAGATTAGAGTCACCCCTGAAACAAACAGTGCCTTGTGATCCACAGGGGAAAAAATAAAATCTAAATGCAGAACAATGGATGGTTTAAATCAAAGAAAATGATACAAAGAGGCCATTAGAGCAATACCGATCTAGGAAACTGAGAGCAGATTTTACAATGCATTTAAACCTCTCCCATTTTTATGAGATGCATTCCTGGAATATGTAGGAAGTTTATTGTAACCTAGTGCCCTAGTGGATTAAGGGCGGCGTGGTGGTGCTGCGGTAAAGTTGCTGCCTTACAGTGGGTGCTGTCTGTACGGAGTTCGTAGGTTCTCTCCATGACTGAATGGGTGTTCTCCGAGATCTTCGGTTTCCTCCCACACTCCAAAGACATACAGGTTTGTAGGCTTGGTATAAGTTTAAATTGTCCCTAGTGTGTGTAGGATGGTGTTAGTGTGCGGGGATCGCTGGTCAAAGCGGACACGGTGGGCCAAAGGCCCTGTTTCCGCGCTGTATCTCTGTAAGAAATAAAAGCAAGGATAAGCCATCTAAGTTCACACCACCATCAGTAAGATTATTGTTGATCCTGCACCTCAACACCTTATTCCCACATTCTCTCCATTATCCTTCATCCTTTTCGTATTTGAAAAACAATATCTCTCCTTTCAAGGACTCGACTTCCACCATCTCACGCGATCAAGAATTCCAAGATTCCCAGCCCTTGAGTGAAGAAACTGCTCCTTGTCTCATTACTAAATATCATTACCCATATTCTGAGACTTTGGCCCTCGTTCTAGATCACCAGACCAGCCGCAATCTCCACCCACGAGTCCAATCTAAACAGAGATAGACACAAAATGCTGGAGTAACTCAGTGGGTCAGGCAGCATCTCTGGAGAAAAGGAATAGGTGACATTGCAGGTCGGAAGCCTTCTTCAGACTGCGTTCTGACACTTCTTCTTCTTCTTCTTGCGTATGGCGTGCACAGCCTAAAGTTGTAGGACAACTTGTTCTATTTGATCTTATTTGACTGTGCACACCGGGTTGATTGCATTTGTCGAAACAGGGCGGACCACGTGAAGGTTGCAATCTCACACCCCGCGTTCTGACACCAAAGAGCAAAATGTCCAACGTAGATACAATAATAAATATATCGCCATTTGCATTAGTTTTGTGCAGTTAACAAATCACAATTTCACACAATGTACATAAGAGGGCAGTTATTTGACAAATACTCTGCAGTTCGGTGCAGGAGATCTTGTCGACGAGTATTCTGGACCCACTGTTGACATCTGAAATTACAGGAGATATCATTTAGGATTAACTAATAAGAAAAAAGATGATCATAACTACATGCCTGAACAATGGATGATATATCATTTAAATGCAATTGTTTTCAGTTGTGTGGAGAGACCTGTATATTGAAGATGCTTTTTGCCTCTAATATGTCAATTTACCTTAAATGTAGAAGAGCTTATTAAAATCTTCTTACAAAGACCATTAAGTATTTTCTTTCTATCCTCTTTTGGACCCAAGGCATAGCAGAGCTGCCAACTCTCACGAAGAGGTAAGGGAGGGAGAGAGGGAAGGGAGGGAGAGAGGGAAGGGAGGGAGAGAGGGAAGGGAGGGAGAGAGGGAAGGGAGGGAGATCGAGAGAAGAGAGGGAGAGAGAGAGAGATCGAGAGAAGAGAGGGAGAGAGAGATCGAGAGAAGAGAGGGGAGAGAGAGATCGAGAGAAGAGAGAGATCGAGAGAAGAGAGGGAGAAGGGGAAAAGGGGGGAGAGGGAGAAGGGGGGAGAGGGAGAAGGGGAAAAGGGGGGAGAGGGAACAGGGGGGAGAGGGAGAAGGGGAAAAGGGGGGAAAGGGGGAGAGGGAGAAGGGGGGAGAGGGAGAAGGGGGGAGAGGGAGAAGGGGGGAGAGGGAGAAGGGGGGAGAGGGAGAAGGGGACAGGGAGAAGGGGGAGAGGGAGTGGAACGATAGCACATTATAACGTGCAGCCGTCCCATTCCGTCCAAAGATTATAGAGCAGAGCTCCTCTCGTACCTTTGATTGCGGCCGCCGCCTCCGAACCCCCCGGCCCACCATTGCACCCAGAGATGATAGAGCAGAGTTGTATAATATTTGATTGCACCCTTCTTCACGGCGGGCTTGTGATCTTTGCTTGTGATGTATCGACAATTCGAGGAATATAATGGGTAACAGCCGCCGCGTTCTCGGACTTGAATCTGAGCTCGAAAAATCTCGTGGTCACTGGGCCCAATGTGTCCCGCGGGCCATATTTTGGAGACCAATCCCTTACAAGAACAAAACCAAAAACGTACAGAAGTGTTAAAATTGTCTTTATTATAGTGGTAAGTAAATATCTATTAAAAATAAGTCTACTAACTTTCTAATGTACCGACAAGCCTAGTTTCACAATGGCCGTTGATGGGAGAACAGAAAATAACATTTTCATGACAGAATATCGACAAAAAATAATAATAATATTTTCTTACCTTTCTTTTTTATCAGGGAACCTAAAGAATGACAGGTCTGGTCGTTTAGATTTACGATTAGAACAATTGATTGCGGAGCAGTGAGATGAAGATTTACATGAGGACGCCATGACAGTATGGGGTAAGCCCAAAAAAATGCTCAATAAAATGGCGTCGACAATCACACACGTCATACTACGCGTTTTTCGAGGAGTGGTCTATCTTGCTCCTCTATGATCTTTGGTCTTTACCGTGAAGGTGGGAGAGAAGCAGCAGCCAGAAGCAGCGAGAGCTAGTATTGGCTAGAAGTTGGTGAGTCAGAGGGAAAGGCTGAAGATTGGCTGAGAGGTGAGCTCTTGGGAGTACTTTCAGTGTTTCTTTTCAGTAGTGGTTGATTTAAAAACCGGGTGGGACCAGCCTAGAACACATCAAAGATTCAAAGGTTCAAAGGTTCTTTATTAGTCACATACACCAATTGGTGTAGTGAAATGTGTATTGCCATTGCAGCACATAAAAAAGAATACAGACATAACAATAATAAAGAAATTTAACCTAAAAAACATCCCCCCACAGTGGTTTCCATTATGAGGGAAGGCACAAAGTCCAGTCCCCATCCCTATAGTCGGGCCTATTGTGGCCTCCGCAGTCGCCTTTACGGAGGCCCGATGTTCCAGGCTGTTCTCGCTGGATGATGGTGTTCCGGCATCGGGAGAATCCTCACAGCGACTTGGGATACCTGGAACGGCCGCTTCCTTACCGGAGACCGCAGCTTCCGAAGCCAATAGGCCGCGCTGGACGGTGCTCCACCACTGGTGATCTCAGCGAGAGATCCCAGGCTCCCGATGTTAAAGTCAACGGTGGCCGGTCCACAGTCCCGCAGCTCCCCAATGTTCATCGGTGGTCTTCAGCATGCCTGAGTTCCAGTGCGGCGACCCGGGCAAGGCATCGCCTGCTCCGCTCCGCGATAGCGCTCCGGCGCTACGCCGCCGCCGAAACCGAGGTTCTGGCCGGTCCCCTCAGGAAACGCCACTACAGGCCCACTGGTAGGCCGCGAGGACGGGTCGAAGGTACAGCCCGGAGAAAACCCGCCTCTCCGACCAGGTTGGGACCCTGAAAAGCAGTTTCCCCCTCCCCCCCCCCCCCCCCCCCCCCCCACATAAAAAAGAATAGAACTCCGAAAAACAAAAACAAAAAAAACTCAACTAACTAAAAATTAAAAAAAGAGATGAAGAAACGGACAGCTGCAGGCTGGGCAGCCATACCCGTACAGGACGGCAGCCATACCCGTACAGGACGGCACCATACCCGTACAGGACGGCACCATACCCGTACAGGACGGCTGCCGACCTTCAAGGTCGGCAGCAGGTGAAGGAATGCAGGGATTGGCTGAGGAATTTAATTCTCAAATTGGTAAATTGGCGAATTAGGCAATTAATCAGCTAATATAAGGAAGGTATGCTCTAGTGGAGTGGCCTGTCGTGGGAAGTGCCTTGTGAGAAAAGTGTGAGCCTTTGGCTCAAGAGTCTTCAGCGAGGAGGCTGAGGAGAGGAGACTACGCAAAAAGTTGGAGAGGATGAGACGTGGTGAAGATATGACAGGTAAGCTGATTCAGTGTGGTGCTTGCAGGATGTGGGAAGTCAAGGACACTGATGGTGCCCCTGGCTGCTATAACTGTGAAAAGTGTGTCCAGGTTCAGCTCTTGAAGGACTGTGTTGGGGCACTGGAGAGGCAACTAGATGACCTCAGGATCACCCGGGAAAACGAGAGTTTTCTGAACAGGACTTACAGCAAGATCTTTACACCAAAGATACCTAAAGAGAGAAGGGGAGTTACGATAAGGAAGGGAAGGAAGCTTTGAGTACAGGAGACCCTGGAGGACGTACCTCTTGAAAACAGGTTCACCCTCTTGGAAACTGTCGGGACAGAAGACACTGCCATTCTGAGTGGGGGACAGGTCTGCGAGTCAAAAGATGATGCTGAGGCAAAGCCAAAGAGACAGACTTCAGACAGAGCCGTGACAGTCGGGGACTTCATCGTGAGAGGTACAGACAGGGGTTTCTGTGGCAACAGGCGGGATTCAAGGATGCTGTGTTGCCTCCCTGGTGCCAGGATCCAGGATGTCACGGACCGATTGCAGGGCATCCTCAAGGGTGAAGGTGAGCAGCCGGAAGTGGTAGTGCATGTCGGCACAATTGACATAGAGAAAAAGAGGATTCTGCAGCGTGACTTCGGAGAACTCGGAAGAAGGCTGAAAAGTAGGACCTCCAGGGTGGCTATCTCCGATTTCACAGCGTTCCAAGCAGAGTGCAGGCCGCCATTCAGATTCACAGCATTCCAAGCAGAGTGCAGGCCGCCCAATTCACTTTCACAGCATTCCAAGCAGAGTGCAGGCCGCCCACTTCTATTTCACAGCGTTCCAAGCAGAGTGCAAGCCGCCAAATTCAATTTCATAGCATTTCAAGAAGAGTGCAGGCCGTCAAATTCAATTTCATAGCATTTCAAGCAGAATGCAGGTCGCCAAATTCAATTTCATAGCATTTCAAGCAGAGTGCAGGCCACCAAATTCAATTTCAGAGCATTTCAAGCAGAGTGCAGGCCACCAAATTGCCAAACAACTCATTGCATTGTCATTAAGGGCTAACAAATCATTTATTGCTAGTACATTGCAGACTCACAGTTCAGTTGATTCACAGCTTAGAATCACAGTTGTGGACTCTCCCTCGCGATCTTCCAGAGTGACTGACTCACGTCCAGGCATCTGGTGTTTTATAGTCCTGCCCCCCAGAAGGGGCATTACCTTCATCGTGGTGATTGACAGACGAGAGGACCAATCAGCTGATCTCAAGATTTTTGAAGCACTCATATCTTTTTTATATTTCATCGATCGGAAAAGTCCTCAGGGCTGCCTCAGCGGAGGAGGACTGTGAGTAAGATGGCCAAAAATCATAGAGATTTATGGTAGCGTTTTTTCTAAAATCAATATACAGCGCAGACAGGAAGTGGTCAAGATGAGACTTTTAGTTATATACATTATTATGTCTGTGAATCTCAGCATAGCACAGTATGAAAATAACCTAGAAATCTGAAATGTCCCAATTAAATTTGGTTTAAAATAAAGATGTGCAGTACACTTAGTTTTTCCCAACCCCCTTCAGGAGGACCTCCATAGGCCAGAGAGTTTCCCCATTGAAAATTGGTGTGATTGTTTACAGATCTATTTAATTTTGAGGTACCAAATATTTGGATGGACCTGACCAAAGTACATTTTGTTTACATGAACCACAAAGAAAAACTGGAAATTTGTGCATTGTCGATGATCTCCTGAATAAAATCAATTAACCCAGTTAAATAAATACTTCCAGGAGAAAGAACCAAGTTCAGTGAAATGCCATTGAATTGATGCTATTACAGAAGCTGTTTACATTGATTACAATGACCAAGGATGTATTTATTTTTGGAAGAGAGAATATTTTCCAGACTGTTGGCTAAAGTTTGAAGATGAAACATAATCATTATGAGTGTAGCATCATCAGTCATTGAGTGGGGTGTGCTACTGTGAGTGATTCAGCTTTACTGAATGTAATGGAAATGATGTAAGGGATCCAATGGTTAAATGAATGAATAAGTTTATTGGCCATGTATTCACATACAAGGAATTTGCCTTGGTGCTCTGCCAGCAAGTAACAACATGACATACAGTGACAATTAGGAATGACACATAAAACATTAAAGGGAATAAACAGGCATTTCTGTAGTTACAGATGAACCTACCGATTGTGGAATGCCGACTAGGCTTATATTCACTGGAATTTAGCAGATTGAGAGAGAATGTTATAGAAACATAAATTTCTTAAGGGTTTGGACAGGCTAGATGAAGGAAAAACTTTCCCCATGTTGGGGTAGTCCAGAACCAGGGTCACAGTTTAAGACTAAGGGGTAGGCCATTTAGGACTGAGATAAGGAAAAACTTAAGGCAGTGGAGGTCAATTGACAAGAGAGAGTTCCACCTAGCTCTTAGGGCTAACGGAATCAAGGGATATAGGGAGAAAGAAGGAACGGGGTACTGATTATGGATGATCAGCCATGATCATATTGAATGACGGTGCTGGCTCGAAGGACCGAACAACCTACTCCTGCACCTGTTTTATATGTTTATATATTTACAGAGCTACAGAAACAGAAGGATAGAACTGATGAGGCTAGAGAGATGGTGTAAGAGCAATTGCTTTAGATTGGTGAGACTGTAGAACACATTCACCACCATCTGGCTAAAGAAATTCCGCCTTATTTCCCGTCTAAAGATGCGTACTTTTATTCTGAGGCAGTGCCCTCTGGCCCTAGACTCTCTGAGGGGCAAGTGGGACGTCTATTATTCAGAGAGTTTGTATTGAAGTAGGGCTGGGACCAATATCCTTGCAAGGGGGTTTTATTAGTGTTGCCGGAGAAGGGTTAAGCTGGTTTAGCAGGGAGATGTGAACTTCAAACAGAATTCAGAAAGTGAGAAAAACAGAAAGGAAACTAAATAGATACCAAAAACAAAGTAGTGTGAAAAGAGGGTTAGAGTTAAAGTACCGATGTTAAAATGACAAAATTAAAGGCCCTGTATTTGAAAACCCATAGTTTTAACAACAAGTTAAAAAACTAAAGATATTTAAAAAATGCAGATGCTGGAATACTGAAAGAAAAAATATCAGGATAATGCTTAAACCCAGTAGACAAACAGTATTTGTTGAAACAAACACAAGTTAAGTTCCTGGCCCTGAAATGTTAAGTGCAGTAAACCCTTGTTTTAATGGACCACTTTACAGCGGATTTCGGTTTTAACGGATGAACCTACCATCAGCCACCTAAGCCACCCCGGCTCACACCGTCTCCCTTGCCACTAACGTAACGTCGACCACCAGCTCCACCCCCGGGTCATGCCTCTTCCAGGCTAGACCTATTGCTGCCACTGCAGGCCCACACAGCTTCCTCGACCACTTCCAGGCCGCGCCTGCCACCACCGCCGACCTTTGCCCGCAATCCGGCCATCTGCGAGCCGCGACCGTTGACTCCTCCAAACCACTCCTCAGTTAGCTGGGGGCGTCAACTCAACTGTATTTCAAGCCAAGTTCATGAGAATCGGAAGGTGGTTCTGGGCCGACACATCACCAATCCATGTTCTCCAGAGACACTGCCTAACCTGCGGAGTTAGTTATTCCAGCACTTTGTGTCCTTTTCTGTATCAATCAACAACTGCAGCTGTTTGTTTCTAATAGAATAGAATAGAATAGAATGCTATTTATTGTCATTCAAACCTAGGTTTGAACGAAATATCATTTCTACAGTTTTTTACATTACAAAACAATCCAAGACCCACACTTAACACAGTTTACATAAACATCCATCACAGTGAGTCTCCAACATCTCCTCACTGTGATGGAAGGCAAAGTCTTTATCTCTTCCCTTTGTTCCTTCTCCCGCGGTCCAGCAGTCCAACTGCAGTGTCGAGGCGAACTGGCGCTCCGATGTTAAAGCCCCTGGCGGGCGATGGTAAGTCCTGAGGCCGTTTAAGCCACGCCAGGCGATGTTAGGCCCCGGCTCCATGTCCTTTAAACCCGCGGTTCCAGTGGGAGAAGTCGCCGTTGCGGAGCTCGGAAAAGCGGTCTCCCACCAGGGACCTGCGAGCTCCCGATATTCCCGTCCACCGGGTCTGCGGCCGGTGCCTCCGAACTCCAAAGTCGGGTCGCAGCCGCACGCCACCACAGCTCTTCCCGCTCCGAAGTTGGCCAGCTCCGCGATCTCAGTTCCGCAGGCTCTGCAATTGGAGCCCTCAAGTTAGTCCCGGCCGGAGGTCGCCGCCGGCTCCACGATGTTAGGCCCAACGACATCCGAGACCCGACAGGGAATAGTCGGGTCCCCGCACGGGGAAGAGATTTAAAACGGTTTCCCCCACAGCACCCGCACCACCTATACACAGCTAAAAAAAAAATAATAAAAACTAACTCCAGACATACATTTAACAAGACAAAGATTAAAAAAGACAGACGACTGCAGTCGAGCCGCTGCCGTTAGGCGCCGCCACTCCCACTTGATATAATCCTGATATAATGATAATACTTTACTCGGTTATTGCGGACAATCAGTACTAATAACGGACATTCCACCCCCACCCCCACTTGTCCATTTTAACGAGGGTTCAGTGTATTTCTCTTTCCACGGGTGATGCCTGACCTGCTGAATATTGTCTGTTTTAATTTATACTACGTAAATTAAATATGCAAATGAGTATGATCTTATTGTCATTACAGAAACATGGGTGCACTGAACTAATCAATATGTGGTATTCACCATTCAGGAAGGACGGACAAGAATGAAACAAGCCCGAGTAGCATTATAAATATGAGAGTGGATTAGTGCTATGGTGAGAAAGTGACCCGGCATGGGGGGACGCCGGGAACGAGGGACCTGTGGTGGTGGTGGTGGTGGTATAGGGTTGTGGGAGATGAAGAAGGAACCAACAATAATTAAGGGTTCTTTGTGACTTGGTCTATGCCTTTTGGTGAGTCCTTTGTGTACTGTGTATGCAAAAGCAAAGAATTTCACTGTACCTTCACAGTACACGTGACAATAAAGTATCTATCTATCTATTTAATGTAACAGATCATGGTGTATAAATAGAATCAGTTTGGCTCAAGCTAAAAATTAGCAAAGGTAATTTGTAGGGTTTTTTATAAACCACCAAATAGTGGTTGTGCAGCAAATACCGTATCAGGAAATTAAAGACGCAAGCACAGGGGTAATATGGGATTCTATGGGATACATTAACAATAGATGGTCTAGACAAATCAAATTTGCTGTCATAAGATGCCAGATAAATTCATGGAATGCAACAAAAAGGAAAATCTATTTTGATTGTAATTTTCTGCTACGAGAAGAGGTCAATTGATAATCTGATGGTCAAGTGGCCTCTGGGAGAGAGTGACTGTAATACAATAATTACATTGGATTTAAAAGTGATGTCATGTAATATGTTACACGGGTCCTAAATCTAAACAGTAGACAGTAAAGGTGAGAGACAACAGTTCGATGTGACTGATTGGAAGAATATATTAAAAGGCGTAAAGGTGGGCACAAGTTATGAAAGAAATGCTCACCTTTACGGTGTGAAATACGCAACATTTTCTGTTTTGTATGGCAAAATCAAAGACAGTGAGGGGTTGACAGAGATGGCAGCAAGATAGAGCTGCATGTCTTATTAATTGAAGGACTTTTTATGTACTGTAGATGCTGCACTATTATATGCATACCCAGAAGCTGCAGTTCACAAAAGATAGACACAAAAAGCTGGAGTCCCTCAGCGGGTCAGACAGCATCTCTAGAGAAAAGGAATAGATGACCCTTCTTCTCATGCCAAAATGGCACCTTTTCCTTTTCTCCAGAGATGGTGTCTGGCCTGCTGAGTTACAGCACTTCAGCTTTTTGTGTCTATCTTTGGTTTAAACCAGTATCGGCAGCTCCTTCCTACACAGCTGCAGTTCACCCTTGGTCGCTAAGCACTTGCTGCTTTTTGCATTAAAACCCAGTCAGGTGACCCACAAAAAACAAAAATCAGCGAAAAAGCCTGCTGGAAAAATCATCCTGGCAGATTCCACTTTGAATCATGCTTTAAAGGCTTACATGCATGTTTCCCAAGGGAACCAGCCTGCAGAAATTGTGACTGCTGTGTCATTAAACTCAATAGCATCCACGGTACAACAGCATTACAGATTGCCATGGAAGTGAGGGGAATCTTGAAGGAAGAGGAGATAGACAAGGGAAACAGAATACTCCTCTGTGTCTGGGACCCCCACATGACCCAATGTCAACCCAATCCCACCACCAACACCGGCACCATGGCATCAAGTCGCTGGAAGCTACAGGTACATCAAGTGGCCGGCAATCTCAACAACCTGCATTGAGGTGATAATTGGCAGTGATGGCTGTGGACATGGGGCCATAGGCACATCATTGAATCTGAAAGGGGTTATAGGCATATCATTGAAGACCACATGGAGTACATCTCATTTGCAACTCTTCACCAACTTGCTGCAAGTTTTAATCAACAGTAGGTGAAAATGCGAGTCAATAGTCAAAATGTAGAATGTCTCAGACCTGTCTCATACCTTCCTTTCTTATCTCTGGTCTTTGTTCCAACCTTTGTTGTCTTAATGACATTTATTTGATTGTTGAAATCTCATCTATTACCCTCATATTCCATGCACCGTGAATAGTAAATGCTGAATTGTTAGCAAATTGAAATTGTAGCACTGAAATTTGATCCCTCAAAAGGGATTTCAAAACACTTTTTGATGACAATCTTTATGACCTTCAACATGCAATGGTCACTGGTGTGATCTAAAATTTGTAATATGGCTTCTATTTGCAACACACACACACACACACACACACACACACACACACACACACACACACACACACACACAGCATTAGTGTTTATTAATTTGCCAAAATATTCATATTTTGAGTAATATGTAAAGACAAACTCCAGCATCCACCATTTCATGTACAACTTGCATCAAATGAGTGAAATCTTATTAACATGAGAAAAGGACAATTGTTTGAAAACAAATTCTGTGAGACTGGCTCTGATCAATCCTAACTACGGGAACTGTATCCAAACTGCTTGATGAGGTTTGCCTGTGAAATAAACATGATTTGGGACAAATGTGAAACTAGAGGATAGTGTTATCACCCTGACCTGTTTAACCTCATCAAGAAAGCTCAATTTCCTGTTGTCCTCTCCCTTATCCTTTTCAATGAATCTTGGACCCATCAGAAGGAATTCAGTCACACAATCACATTTCCATCTGATTAATAAAACTGAAGGATTTATCCATTTTTAAAAGAAGGGAATTGCTCTGTGCTGCAGAGAAATTATAATTTTCTGTAGATTTTAGAGATATCTTCAGTAAATTCATCAATTGAACAAAATTAAACATTGACATCTTTAAATTTGAACATTATGTCTTATTTATCCAAATAATTAAACATCTCATCTATCTGGAAGATCATGAGTAAAATAATGTTTGTAACAGATGCAGGTATGAATAGTTGTAACTGCAATAAAAAATAATATTCTTACAAATTATAACCAAACATAAACCTCAAAGAAAACTGATTGAGGTGTTGATACATCCCAGATAATCTGGTGGTACACATAAAGCAGCAGCAAGGAAATGATGCCCACAAATTTGGTTTCTGTCTGACACCTTTCTCAGTTTCACACGTTCTTTTTCTTCATTCCACATAATTCTCTTTCTTTAAGGGCCTGTGCCACTTGGCTATTTTTTCAGCGGCTGCTGGTATCATTGACTGGCGTATCAGGTCACCCAAAAATACGCTGTGTGATGCGGCGTGATGCGGCATGACGGTATGACGCGGCGATGACGCGGCGTGATGACGTATGACTCACGGTCTTTTTTCAAGTGTCGCAAAATTTTTTTTGTTGCCGCTGGATTTTGAAAAGTTCAAAATCTTTTGGTGACACTGATATGACGCCGGCAAAATCGGCAAGTGGGACAGGCCCTTTATGCTGCTGTATTCATTCCAGCCATTTTCAGCCACTTAACTATTAGGGTCTGACAAGGTAAAACTGTACCTGTACTAAACTCAAATATACAGGCGACCTCTGGCAGAAGGAGGTGAGACCGAGGGCCCACGGAAACCCACCTGGGGGGCCGTTAAACAGAACGGCTACAGGAGGTAGTGTGGTGCCTTGACGGTGGAGTGGGTCGCTGGAGGCCCCGCAGCTGCCTGGGGCTCGGCTGATCTGGGCACCGCTCCAAGAGGCCGAGCACGTGGACAGTACACAGCCTACAGTGGTGGAGCAGCAAACAAGGACACCAACGGCTATGCTTGGTAAGGCCGACCCAGCAACGCTGCCAGGACAACAGACCTTCATGGTCAGATCAAGATCCCTTCACGTACAACAACTTGGACTTGAAAATGGTACCAAACTGGTGACTCTGTGTACTGTCTCAGTGTACTGCTGCTGTATACTTGTATTGTTTCTGAGATGCTTATCTAATATGTATCCATGTGCTTATATATAGTGATACTTGTACTGAACTGTATACAAAAATGAATTTCACTTTACCTCGGTACATGTGACACATACAGTACCTAGTACATTATAGCTTGATTGCATTTCCAGAAAACTGTCAGCATCATGATTGCCCGTAACACGAAACCCTATTTTCTACTGAATCCCATATTGTAAGGAGAGATACATCCCAAATGCATGTTCTTTTTCTCAACATTAATGATGAGATCCGCAATTGCTGGTTCACAGTGTGGGACCACTGAAAAGGTTTGCATTGGAAAAAGACAAGACATCCTCTTAAGATCGATCACACCTTCCCTAGCCAACAATGGGTCTACAGAGCACCACCCTGCTTGAGGTCATTTGTTGCCGGTCTTTTCTCACCTCCCACCCACCTGCCCCTCCCACCCGCTACTTTCAGTCTGAAGAAGGGTCCGAAGCCAAAACGTCAACCATCCTTTTTCTCCAGAGATGCTGCCTGACCTGCTAAGCTACGCCAGCTCTTTGTGTCTATCTTTGGCATAAACTAGCATTTGCAGTTCTACAGTTTCTACAAGGCATCCTCTTAAGTTTCTAGCAGCTGCATTTGGAGACACAAGTGCCTGTTCCAGTTCCACGTTCACGTTCCAGCTTTCAGTTTGAGTGGAGACAAACATTTTTAAGTGCATATCAAACATAGATAAGAGTTTATTGATATCTCAAAACAAATAGCAATGGTTGTTTAGAATTTCAACTTGCACTTAAAGATGTGTAGCAAGGAACTGCAGATGATGGTTTAAACCAAAGATAGACACAAAGTGCTGGGATAACTCAACAGGCCGGACAGTATCTCTGGAGAAAAGGAAAAAAATTAAAGTTGCTGGCACTGTTTCAGACATCTTGCAATTAAATAATATGGAAAGTTCTTGGAAATAAAACTGCTAGACTGTGTCACTCTCCTGCACTAAACCTATTATTCTTGAATATCAAGAAGTCCATCTAGGTGTCAGCTGCTCTACATCGGAGAAACCAAGCGTAGGCTTGGCAATCGCTTCACCCAACACCTCCGCTCGGTTCGCAATAACCAACCTGATCTCCCGGTGGCTCAGCACTTCAACTCCCCCTCCCATTCCGAATCCAACCTTTCTGTCCTGGGCCTCCTCCATGGCCAGAGTGAGGCCACCATAATTACATTGCAGCACCTCATATTTCGCTTGGGTAGTTTACACCCCAGCGGTATGAACATTGACTTCTCCAATTTTAGGTAATCCCTGCTTTCTCCTTTCCCCTCCCCTTCCCAGCTCTCCCACAGCCCACTGTCTCCGCCTCTTCCTTTCTTCTTCCCGCCCCCTCCCACCCCCACATCAGTCTGAATGAAGGGTCTCGACCCAAAACATTGCCTATTTCCTTCGCTCCATAGATGCTGCCTCACCCGCTGAATTTCTCCAGCAATTTTGTCTACCTTCGATTTTCCAGCACCTGCAGTTCCTTCTTAAACAAGAAGTCCATCTATCTCTGTTTTGAATGAACAATGACTCGGTCTCCACTGCCATTTGGGATAGAAATTTTCAAAGATTCAACACCCTCAAAGTGAATACATTTCCCCCACCTCAATGTGAAATGGTCTACCCCAAAATCTGAAACCCCAACTCTTATTTCAAAACTCTTCAGCGAACGGAAACATCTTTCTCCCCCCCCCCCCCCCCAAATGCTAGAAACACACACCTCGTATACTTAATCTCTCCCATCCCAGAATCTTCAATAATTAATCAGCGATCACGGTATAGAACCAGTGCATTGTCAAACTGTCCTGTGCTTCTTACAAGTCCTGGGTCACAAGGAGTCCATGCAACTTTATATACAAATATTTCTAGGCTTCCTCCGGGTGCTTTGCCACCTCTGTGAATGCTATGATTCTGATTTTGCTGCAGTTCAGTGCTCCTTGGGATTTCATGGTAGATTCAGTAACAGTGTAAATATCTGAAATTTTAGTGTACCTCATGGCCCCTCCATGTCTAAAATGCCAGGAATATAAATGGTTAAATGGCAGTGTATGGAAGTGGATTGAGAACATGGATCCTACACTCCCCCTACTATCCAGCATGGGTTGGCTGGGTTCATATCTAGTCCATTGAGGAAGTACTTCAATACATATCTAATATAAACAGGTCTCAATTCATGGAACAGTGAGAAAATAACAGTTTGAATAATTATATTGCATATCATAATTCTGAAATATACCCATCTCTAGTCATTTTTTGATCCCCTGTACGAAAGACACTTCGCATCAGGCACTGTAAATCTAAAATTCATGATGCTGACTCTGCTGTTTTCTCCTTATTAACTAATAAGTGCACTCAAAATAAAGCATTCTAAGAGCTTCTACTCTCCGGATTTTAAAAATAAACATGCCAGAGAGAAAGAGCATAAATTAAAATTAAAAAGTGATGTTTTTGTATCTTCAAATGAGATTAATGGCTTGGCACTGGTGCTAAGCAATCCTGAACGGGGCATTCATTACTGAATAAAAATGATAAACACTCTCCATCTAGTGTAATGCATTAGGATGCATTTGCAGTATTGCTTGCTAGTGCAATATTCTTTAATCCATTTGATAGCTGCTGACTTGAACGTTAGTCCAATGTTTAATTATAGCTATGGCAATTACTCAGGTAATAATCCCAGTAAAATGGCTGCACAGTTGCACATTGCTAGTCTTGCTGGTATTTCCAACATTTTCTTGGGTATACTTATACTTTGCAATTATACTTTCCAGAATTTAAAAGTAGAGGGATGCGTATTACAAACCTGTATAATTCAGTGTTTTTTTACTTCAAGTACACATCACACTGGGATCTTGCCAATTATCTCCCTTATTTCAATAGACTGGAGGCTGAAAATAAAATTTCCAGAGCATGCCATGAACACTGGGTTTTTTTCCAAAGCATTTTAGAGCACAAAGTCCTACAATAAAAATAAAGGAATACATTTTTTATTTTAAAAGCCCTAAACATTATCCTCAGTGTAAATACTCTCTTGCCTACCACCGAATCTTCTCTGCACCCAAACTGAATTACGTGGTTAAGAATCAAACTGCACTCCAATAATATGCCCAGAAACCAGAGACCCTGAATCCTGCATTTTATGACCTGATCATCGTAAATGTCCTTTATCTGCAAAGTTACCCTAGTTGTATTTAATATGTTAATATAGGGCTGTATGGTATGCGCTCAGTTTTTCATGCTTAACATAGAATAAACTTCTTTCTTCATTATCATTAGATATGTTTTGTGTTTTTCCACTGCAGTTTGAAAGCTGATCAACTAACTCACAAATCATACATACCAAGTATGTATGGACCAATGGATAGTATCAATAATGTTAGTGAGGGGCGGGGGGGTGGCATGAGTTGATAGAGATTGAAGGTGAACCACTGATCAAACTTTGATGCAAATTGACCATCTTTAAACCATGAAACTGATACCAACTTCATGATTTGCATACATGCACCTTGAGATCTAGATACTTAGAAATATATATCACTGGTTCATCATGATTTGGCAGACTGCATGGTAAGAATAGACTCCTTGTGGAGTTCATTTAGACCCTGAACTAATTGTCACCACTTATGGAAAAATCTCACCAAACAAATTGTACACTAGGTCTAACGAGGAGAAATAAGAAATAAGTTCCATGTTTTTAATATAAGTGAATTACTGCAATTTGTGGAAAGTTATTAATATTTTTTTTAAACTTTAATATCTATTATCATTTTACAGGAAGAATGATGAAGAAGATTGTGCAAACAGAACCCATAGAGGCCACTGTGGAGCCTGGATCACTGGAATGGTGGGACAGCTGAGAGATAGGTGCCTCCTATTGTGTTCACTCCTGCAGTCCAACTGTGCAGGTCCACACTCTGTGCAGTCCCCCCGCTGTCTTCTGCAATGCCCTGCTTAAAACATTCTAAAGCTGACTAAATGGGGGAATGAAGGGAGATGTTATATAAGTAGGAACGAGGAACTGCTTGTGCTGGTTTACACAAAAAAACACAAAGTGCTGGAGTAGCTCAACGGGTCAGGCACCATCTCCGGAAAACAAGGATCCGTGACGTTTCAGGTCGGGACCCTTCTTCAGACTGATTGTAGGGGGCAAGAAAGCTGGGAGGGAGGAGAGCTCTCACTCTCTCAATTGTTTCCGCCCCCCCCACCCCGCAAATCAATCTGAAGAAGGCTCCCGACATGAGAAGTCACCGATACATGTTCTCCAGAGATGCTGCCTGATCCACTAAGTTACCACAGCACTTTTTTCGGTCATTTAGTGTAAGTATATCTCTCAGAACTGAGTGTGCCATCTATCTATCTATCTATCTATCTATCTATCTATCTATCTATCTATCTATCTATCTATCTATCTATCTATCTATCTATCTATCTATCTATCTATCTATCTATCTATCTATCTATCTATCTATCTATCTTTCTATCTATCTATCTATCTATCTATCTATCTATCTATCTATCTATCTGTAAAACTCTGTGTGTGTGTGTGTGTGTGTGTGTGTGTGTGTGTGTGTGTGTGTGTGTGTGTGTGTGTGTGTGTGTGTGTGTGTGTGTGTGTGTGTGTGTGTGTGTGTGTGTGTGATTTTTCCTTTGAAACGTATTTCCTCGAAAACCAGATGCAAAAACGCAGAGATTTTTACATATGTCGGTAGGGATTTAATTTATAATCTCTAAATTCACTCAATTATTTCCCCAAATTTTGAATAAAATTGTTCACAAAACTCACTTTAAAAAAAATAATCACCGCTTGCCAGCTGCTAACATCACAATGCCCACATGCCCACCAATCAAGGCCCACCGGCCTCCTGCCCCCCCCCCCCCCCCCGCCGCTGTGGATTAATGCAGCTGCTGTCAACGCGCATGCGCAGTTTTCCACAAGGTGCATTACTCCACCCATCCCCCCCGTTCTTCAAAAGGCACAGAAAGAACGAGAATGTTCTGCAGCAAAGATCCGAGAGCTGCGCTCAGCTATAGGATCTTTGTTCTGCAGATCGCTCAAGCGCTGAACGAGGTTCTCCTCACTGTCGGCGCAGCTCATGAAGCACCGCCCCTCCCATACCCTGTGCGCTCATTCCAGCTGTGGGTTTCCAGAGAGTCAGAAGCCGCTTCTGTCTCTGCATTTTGCAGCACACTCACTCGCCCGGTTCCCCTCCACCTCCACGCCCCCCCCCCCCCCTCTTCTCACCTCCTCCCCTCTCCTCACTCCCTCTCTCCCCTCTCCCCTCTCCTCTCTACCCTCTACACAGGGGACGACCTCCTCTCAGGGGAGGCCCGATCGTCTGGCCCGGCCCGGCCCTGTCATGCTGGCGGGTGCGCTTACCTATGCGGAAGCCACGATCGGCTGGTCCCCCCGCTGCTTTTCACCGTCCTCAGATCGCTCCGTGCCTCACTCGGGCTGCCGCCCCGCCCCCCTCCTCTCTCCCCCCCTCTCTCTCTCTCTCTCTCTTCTCTCTCTCCCTCCCCCCTCTCTTCCTGCTCTCCTCTCTCTCATCTCTCTCTCCCTCCCCTTCTCTCACTCTCTTCCCGCTCTCTCTTTCACCCCCCCTCTCTCTCTCCCCTCTCTCTACCCCTCTCTCTCCCCCTTCCTCTCCCCCAACCCCCTGCCCTCCCCCACTCTCCCTCCCCTAAACCCTCTTCCCACCTCCCCTCCACCCCTCCCCTACCCCCTTCCCTCCACCCCCTCCTCTACCCCCTTCCCTCCACCTCCCCCTCCCTTCCCCCCACCTCTCCTCCTCCCTTCCCACACCCTCACCCCCTTCCCTTCCCCCCCTCTCAGCCCCCTTTCCCACTCTCTCTCCTCCCATCTCTCGCTCCCCTCCTCCCCCACCCTCCCCCCTCACCCACCCTCCCGCTCCTCCTCCCCTCCATCCCCCCTCTCCCTCTGTCTCTTGCCCTTCTGTCTCTGCCTCTCTCGCTGTCTCTCCCCATTCTCTCTCTGTCCTCACTCTCTACCCCCTCCCCCCCCCCTCTCTAGGCGCGCCTGCGAGTTGGGGGCTATGCGCCAGTGGATAGGGCGGTTATGGGGTAAAAGGAACAAATTAATAATATTAATATAAAATCAAAGGGGGTAGTTAGTGTGTGTGTGGGGGTGGTTAGTGTGTGTGGCACCACATGCGCGCGTTGGGGGAACAGAGGAATATTATAAAACTCTGATGTTGGATGTTTATGTACTTGTGTGTTTGCTTGTGTGTTTGATTGTCTTTTTCTGTGCTAACAGTGACATTTTTACATATTCCGGTAGAGATTTCCTCATGATCTCGAAAATCGCCTCATCTGAAAATTTGATTCATTATTTCTTGAGTTATTTCTTCAAATTCTTCACCAATCTGAGATCTTTTTTTGATCTGACGAGCTGATGACGTCACAATGGCTCTGCTCCTTGCGGCCAGCTGCGCAGAGTTTTCAACGCGCAGCCTGCTGGCCACTGTTTTCCACGAGCTGTGATGCAGACCTGAACAATAAAGATGCTTGTGCTTCAACCTGTGTGAGACTAAGGTATTTACATGTGTGGGATTAAGCTCTTTACATGGAGCTGACTTGCGGCTGCAGCTGTTGCTGTGAAACGGGCAAAGGTCATACCAATCAGGAACCTCGCTCCTACCTGGTCGGGGTTAGTAGCGTCCTCCACGAACGCAACTGTCAACATCACCTTCCTGTGAAGGAACATCGTCCAGCGCCCCCGAGTCTTAGTCCACCACCGCTCGTGTTCAAACCCGCGATTGTTGCAGTTGTTCGATCACCTGCCGCGAATGTGTCTGTCCACTCCCCACATCGGCCTGTCCCTACATTCCGGGTTGTAACCGGTTCCCTGGACCTCTTGCACCGATCTAACCCCTGTCCTCCCGCAGCGGCCTCCCCCTCCGTGTCCATTGGGTGTCCCGCGATGTTACCAACTCCAGCTTCCATTTTTTTGGAGGAAAAGGGATAAGACAGCCCCACCACATGAGGACCGGGTGGGTTAGCAGGACATTCATTATATATGGTGATTGTGTTTAATCCCAGTATTATTCCCAAATGTTGTAGATTGTAGATTGTTTATCAGCTTAAAATGCCTTAGCTGTTGTTTTCATTTATAGAGATGTAGATTAGCTACTGCATGTTAGCCAAACAGAATATTTAGTAATACTAGATATGGCGATTATTTTTAACCCCATTATTATTTACTCGCTACAGTTTGAAATGCCCTAATTGTTTTTTCATTTATACAAGAAGAGATGTAGATTGTCTATTGCATGTTAGTCAATCAGAATGCTTAGTAATTATAACTCCGCCTAATTGTAACATTTATACTGTAAGAACTCGCCCACTGCCTGCCAGTAGTAGCAGGAGTGAGAACGTATGATGTACTGCTTAGATGATGTAGACCTGAACAATAAAGGTGCTTGTGCTTCAACCCAAAGATCCTATAGCAAGCAAGATAGACCACTCCTTCTAAATGCAATGGGCTGACATGTAGTACGCAACAGAGCGGAACGTGGGCCTTTTTTTCATCCATTTCAGTAACCCGACCCGACCCCACCCGACTGGCAGTGTAATCAATGTTGCGGGGGGACAGCTTGTGTTAATAAATTATAATTCTGAAAATGAGAAGAAGATTTTCACTAAATAACTTTTTTTTAATGAGAATGTTTCCATAACCGGCTTCCGTCTCCGCACTAGTATACTATGGGATCTTTGGTCGTGTGTTGAGGGGACGGACTAGGTCTAGTGTGGTATAAATTTGATACAATGTTGCACCAGACCATTTTCTAATTGCTTCAATAAAGGATGATCTGTTTGTAGCTTAGAATCCAAATAAAATCTAAACACGCTGCACCAGTACTTATCTCACCAAAGCTATTAGCTCGAAGCTGACCACCGAATATAGTCCAATATTTCCAGGAGCAATAGAGTACGGCAGATATACTTTCAAAACTGGAAGGAAATGACCAGATTATTGACACAGTCACTCAAGATCAATTTAGAATTATGTGTTGGTGCACACAGCTGATCTCATCCTCTAATACATGGTCATCTCATTTATGTATGCACATGCAGGAAAAACCAAAAGGTCAAGGTTTTTAAACGCTGCTGTTGATTTTTAGCTTTTGAACTGTACGTGGAATATCTATAGGAAAATAATTACGCAGAACAGTTCCATTAAACAAAAAATTGCAACAGGACGTAGATTAAGACTACAAAAGAAGGTCATGCAGCTGACTTTAATTGTGCTGGCTCTTTAAAGAGGTAATCCAGTTTCTCTCTCTCAACCCCTTCACCAAAGCCATGAAAATGTTACCTCTCCAATTATACACTCTGTTTGAATGTTCTTAAATCTGCATCCACTGCTCCTTGTGTGTTCCACATCATAACACACTGCTGCTTGTAAAAAACTGCACCATCCCTCCTGTGGTTCTCTTGCCAATTAGCTTTGTGTCCTCTTGTTCCTGACCCTCCTGCCAGTTGAAATAGGTTTAATTATTCACTAACTGAAAATCCATTTGGTTTTGAAAGCAGCTACACAAAGCTCTGTACTTCCTCAAAAGGAAGCTTATTCTACATGAAGATCAGCCGCATGGAAGAAATTGGGGAAAAATTTGGGGAGCAATTTGATTGTCTTACAAAGATAGCTTTAGGAAATTCACATTTTTTTTATTTTCAAAAAAAGCATCTTAAGATTCCTCCACTCTGAACGTGTCAATCCATCAAACAGTGATAACACAAAATATTCTGTTCACGCATTTTGTAATTGTACTGGCTATATTACAATCACCACGTGGTTCACTTTTAATCAGCCAAGTCTAGTCCCTGATGCTACTTAATATTAACTGCTGTTTAATCAGGGAATGTGCCAAGTGAAAATACCTTCATCAATTTGATCCTGAAGCTGAGAAATGGTGAGCATTTTAAGTCAGGCATTTGCAACAAAGTATGATATCTGAAGAATGACAATTGTCTGTTTATGACTACACTTTGGATATTAAGTGTGGATATCCTCTCATAATTATTACAGTGCTGCTTTCTCCTTCGCTCCCATGTTAAATTTCTACCTTACATTATGAGGAGGGCACAGTGGGGAAGGACACATTTCTTGTGACAGATGAGAAGCAGTTTTCAATCATTGCCCAGTCTCTTTTTTTCTACCAACACGTTGCATTCCCTCGCATGCATTATTCTTTTTCCAACAACCATTATAGGAGACCCGAGCCGTACGTCCCTTGATCAACTGGTCCTCCCATTATTATCTTACAAACCCACCTTTTGCACACCCTGCAAAAACATCCTTCTATGGGACATCTTTTTATTTTTTACAATATCTCCTCCCAAAAAAAACAAAGACAAAAGAAATAGAACAGGACTTGACAGGTCATGTGATCTCCTGAAACTACTCTGCCACTCATAGGGACTATGTCGCCGACTTGAACGACTCACAAAGAAATCATCTCTCACAGTCCACCTTGAAGCTTACAAACTCCACCTCACTGACTACAAAGATGCCCTCATTGCTGCAAAATCTGCCTACCTCTCCTCCATATTCACCGATCCCTGCCTAAACCACAAAACCCTCTTCTCCACAGTGGGCAACCTCCTCAAGCCTCGAGCCAACACTCTCCCTACCTCTACTCCGGTTCTCTGCAACTCATTCCTCCACTTTTTCGCTGATAAAATCAGCACCATCTATCAATCTTTATCCCCTGTACCCGACTCCCCAGCATCTACTCCACCACCTACCAAGGCCCCTCCTTTCAAAATCTCCACTGACCTCCTTACCCCTCCTCCACACTGCTTCCTCTCCCAGTTTGACCTGGTCACCCCTATTGAAATCTCCAAACTCATCAGCTCTTCCAAACCCACTACCTGCTACCTCGACCCTCTCCCCACTCCCCTGCTGAAGTCCTGCCTCCCCGTTCTCTGCCCCTACCTCACTAATCTCTTCAACTCCTCATTGTCCCAAGGAATTGTCCCCTCCGCTTTCAAAACTGCTGCTGTTACACCAATCTTAAAGAAACCTGGTCTTGATCCCTCCTCTCTCATTAACTACCGCCCAATCTCAAACCTCCCCTTTCTTTCAAAAACCCTGGAGCGTATCATTGCGTCGCAACTTCATTCCCACCTCCTTGCGTATAACCTACTTGAACCCCTCCAATCTGACTTTCGCCCCCTCCATAGCACAGAAACTGCTCTCCTCAAAGTCCTCAACGACCTCCTCACCTCTGCTGACACTGGTTCCCTCAACATCCTCATCCTCCTCGACCTCAGCGCAGCTTTCGATACAGTGAACCATAACATCCTGCTCACCAGACTCAAAGACCTCGTCATTGAAGGCTCTGCACTCAGTTGGCTCCGTTCCTACCTTTCCAACAGATCCCACTTCATCTCTCTCCACAACCACACCTCTGCTACAGCCACAGTCACTCAAGGCGTTCCCCAAGGCTCCGTACTTGGCCCCCTCCTCTTCATCATCTACATCCTCCCCCTTGGTCAGATACTCCGCCACTTCAACCTGGACTTCCACTGTTACGCTGACGACACCCAGATCTACCTCGGCATCAAATCCCCCCACAACCCCCCCCCCCCCCCCCCCCTCTCCCATATCAACTCCTGTTTGTCAGCTATAAAAACCTGGATGCAACATAATTTCCTCAAACTCAACAGCGATAAGACAGAATTCCTACTCATAGGCTCCAAAGCCACACTCAGCAAAATCAATAACCCCACTCTCACCATCGACGGCACCACTGTCTCCCCATCTCCCCAGGCTCGCAACCTTGGCGTGATCTTTGATTCCACCCTCTCCCTTGAGCCTCACATCCGCCATGTCATTAAAACCTCCTTCTTTCATCTCCGCAACATTCCAAACTCAGACCCTCTCTCACACTTCCCGCTGCTGAAAGACTCATCCATGCATTCATCTCCTCCCGACTGGACTACTGCAACTCACTTCTCCTTGGCATCAGCTCCACCTACATCAACCGACTCCAACTGGTCCAGAACGCAGCCGCCCGACTCATCACCCACACCAAATCCTGGCATCACATCACTCCAGTCCTCAAACAACTTCACTGGCTTCCCATCTCCCACCGGATCAACTACAAAATCCTGATCCTCACCTACAAAGCCCTCCACCATCTGCCCCCCCCCCCCCCCCATATCTCACTGACCTCCTCTCCCCCTACCAACCCTCACGGTCCCTCAGATCCACATCAGCCGGTCTCCTCTCCATCCACAAGTCCAACCTCCGCAGTTTTGGGTACAGATCCTTCTCCAGGGCAGCTCCCAGGCTCTGGAACTCCCTCCCCCAACTGATCCACAATTCCGTGTCCCTCACCATCTTCCAGTCCCGCCTCAAGACCCATCTCTTCACCTCTCCCTATCCTTAGCCCCACGTCCCCCTCCCTTTTCATCTGTGCATTAATTGCCTCATATTGTGTTTTGTAGTGAATTCTGTCTTTACTTTGTGTGCTAGTCATGTCTCTACTATTTATGTCATTCCCCTTACATGTTTTTCCTCTACCTGCTAAATTTTTGTAAGGTGTCCTTGAGACTCTTGAAAGGCGGCCATAAATAAAATGTATTATTATTATTATTATTATGTCTGATCCTCGTGTAAGGAGGAACTGCAGATGCTGGTTTAAACCGAAGATAGACATAAAAAGCTGGAGTAACTCATAGCTGATCGTTGTGTCTGAGGTTCATTCAAAGCTCAATATCCTCATTTTCCATTATGTCAAAAAATCCATTGATTTCATCCTCAATGAAAATATATCCAAAAATGTCAGAAGTAAAGAATTTCAAAGATATCCAACTTCTTAGTGAAGAAATGTCTTTCTACTTCTGTGCTAAGTGGACAATCCCTTATCTCAAATTTATGCCCCCTGGTTCCAGAACCTTCTGCTAGAGGAAGCAGCCTCGCCACATCCATCCTGCCAGAATTTCACATGGTTCAGTGAGATCATTTTCATTCTTCGAACTCCAATTAATATAAGCTAAACGTAATGTCTCACGATACCACAATAGACAATAGGTGCAGGAGTAGGCCATTTGGCCTTTCGAGTCCGCACCGCCATTCAATGTGATCATGGCTAGTCATCCACAATCAGTACCCCGTTCCTGCCTTCTCCCCATATCCTTTGACTCCGCTATCTTTAAGAGCTCTACCTAACTCTCTCTTGAAAGCATCCAGAGAACCGGCCTCCACCGCCCTCTGAGGCAGAGAATTCACCAGACTCACAACTCTCTGTGTGAAAAGGTATTCTTCGTTCTAAATGGCTTACCCCTTATTCTTAAACTGTGGCCCCTGGTTCTGGACTCCCCCAACATCGGGAACATGTCTCCTGCCTCTAGCGTGTCCAAACCCTTAATAATTTTATATGTTTCAATAAGATACCCTCTCATCCTTCTCAATTCCAGAGTATTCAAGCCCAGCCGCTCCATTCTATCAACAAATGATAGTCCTGCCATCGCGGAATTAACCTCGTGAACCTACGCTGCATTCCCTCAATAGCAGGAAAATCTTCTCATCCTTCAATCAATCCAGTAAATATACATTACACTGGTTCTCCATTAAGTATATCGTTGTCCAAGTAAAGATGTTCTTAAGCCAACCCTGTAACCAGGTTAATGCTACCTATTGTTACCATCAAGTGAGCCACATCACAACTCTCTTCCTTTTAACATTGTTGAAGAAATGTTGCAATCATTTGCAATTGCTAAATTGCTATCATGATTTATCTTCTCAACCCTTATTAATTTGTGGGCATTGATAAATTTTCTCAGGCTTTCTAGTTTTCATGGAAACATTGTAAGCTTCTTTCAAAGGAATACTATTGTTATGCTCACTAATTAGCAATGATGGATCCGTTTTCTCATGTAGGTTTTATTTAATATAACCCACATTCATTCAGAATTTTGAAAATTCTTTAAATAATATTTATTAACAAACTGATTAATTCATCAACTACTGTAACAATTCACTCTTCACACCAATATAATTATTTATTTAAATTCTAAGCTTAAGTTTCACTCAAACTGCACATAAATATTTATTATATTGTGATACTTTTCTCTAAAAGCTCACTTAGGATAAAGTTACTAATTATGGCTTTCTCATTTCACAAGATTGAGTCTTATAACATTTGTTCCTTAGTTACTTCCATGACACTTCCGTGAACTGAATCAAATGCAATCTATGGCTTTTTAAGATGGCTCCAGAATATGGCAACTCGATGCCTTCTGACCCCACTGGATGCACTTAAATCTGTTATAAGCGTTCTATTCATTTATGTTTCTTTTCTAAGACCGTCTATTTTTTTTCCTGTTTTGCACAGTCCAATGTACTCACGTATGGTATGATTTGCCTGAATAGATACAATAGCATCTCTGTACACATGTCATTAATAATAAATCAATACCAATATTTGCCAATTCATACTTGATAATTTGATTTATTGAAGGACAGTGCACTTTAGGCTGTGCACGCCATACGCAAGAAGAACAACAACATTAATGTACAGAGGAGTCTTGTGGTCTAACTGTACAGCTCCTTGAATGTCGGAACACAAGTAGATAGAGTGGTAAAGAAGCATTACAATATATAGTTGCCTTCATCAGTCAGGGCATTGAGTATAAAAGTCATGAAGTCATGTTGCAGCGTTATAAAACACTGGTTATACTGCATTTGGGGTATTGTGTGCAGTTCAGGTCACCCCATTACAGAAAAAATGTAACCACTTTGGAGATGGTGCAGAAGAAGTCTACCAAGACTCACCTTGGATTAGAGAATATTAGATGTAAAGGGGCTGTCCTGCACCGGCGACCTAATCTGCGAGTTTAGATTCGCAGCATGGTCGACACAAGGTCCTACGAGGTCCTATGAGGTCACTGGAACTCTCCTTCATGCTCGAGGGAAGTTCCCGAATACTCGTAGCCTCAGCTAGTTCGCGGAAATTTTTCAGTGGAATGGGGTCGCTATGTAGTGACAGGCAGTCGAAGTCGAGGGCAGCAGTAGGCAGTGTGAGTGTGAGTGTGAGTGTGTGTGTGTGTGTGAGAGAAACCTCAGCAGACCCTTTAGGAGAGAGGTTGGATTATTTTCTCTGGAGTGGCGAAGGCTGAAGTGAGACCTGATAGAACTTTATAAATTTATGAGGCAAGATGGGTTAGAGAGTCAAAACCTTTTTTTCTGGGGTGGAAATGTAACATTTTCAAGGCCACAGCTTTAAGGTGAGAGGGAGAAAGTTAAAAGGATGGGGTTTTTACATGGAGAGAAGCAGATGGGTGCATGGAACTCCAATCAGGGGTGGTGGTGGATGCAGATACAATAGGGCATTTAGAAGGCTTTTAGATAGACACATGGATATGCAGGGAATGGAGTCTTACAAATTATGTACAGGCTGAGGAGATGAGTATAATTTCGCAACAGTATGTGTACTGTTCTATGAAGCAAACTATGTGAGCCCCCAAAATAATATCAGCAAAGCTTCAGTTGTAGCATGACTTGCCTCCTTTTGTATCCCATTCATATTTGCAATAAAGGCCATTTGAGACCTTTTTTTCCCATTTCTATCATGCGACCCTCTATTTTACTTCAAACTGCCTATTTTATCCTACTCCTCCCCATACACTATATCCAACACTGCTCCTATCACTCATACTGTGATATAAAACATTCTACCAAACATAGTGAAACAATATTGACAGGATTTACAGTACATATGCCCTTGGGTTGAACTGTCATCTTTCCAACCAAGTAAGTTAAAGCACACAAAGCAGAATAAATAAAACATATTGCTATGTTTTAAAAAATAATTTCTGGGTTTCAAGCTTAATGCAGAAACCTTCGCAAATAGAAGACGTCAGTGATTATGACCTGGATATAACCAAGAAAGAATTGTAGATGTTCAGGGATTTTTTCTTCTGAACATAATAGAATAACTCCTGAAAAGTAAACATTTGTAAGGTCTTCTTATTGAGTCCGCATCACAAGATTGGAAATTGTTCAGCTAGAGCTGAACACACTTCTCGGCATCTGCATAAAATGGCGTCTTGCGCTTTTTGTGCGTTGTGGTGGAAAGGTTGGTGGAAACAGTGCTGCGGCGTGAACGCTCTTTCCTTGACCCCATTTGTAAGGTGAATGAACAGGATCACAGTGGGTTGAAAAGGTCATAAGTTCGTAGGTGATAGGAGTAGAATTAGGCCATTCAATCATGGCTGATCTATCTCTCCCTCCTAACCCCATTCTCCTGCCTTCTTCCCATATTATAAGATGCATACAACACTCATACAACAATACATACAGCACTCATACCACTGGTCCCAATAGTTAACCATTACATTTCTAGCTTCCTATTCCAAATATCTTCCTGATTCACTTTTGCACGTTTTAGTAGTTGCTTTGAAAAGCTGGGTAATATTCTTGGCTGGAAGAGAAGCAGTTGAAATCCTGCAAAAATGTTTTTGGTACCTATCTGCTGAAGATTTTGTGGAAGATCAAGTTCAAGTTCAAGTAAGTTTATTGTCATGTCATGATAGGACAATGAAATTCTTGCTTTGCTGCAGCACAACAGAACATAGTAGGCATTGACTACAAAACAGATCAGTGTGTACCATTATACCATTATATAATTATACCATTATATAAATATTTACACACATGAATAAATAAACTGATAAAGTGCAAATAACAGATAATGGGCTATTAATGTTCATAGTTTTGTCCGAACCAAGTTTAATAGCCTGATGGCTGTGGGGAAGTAGCTATTCCTGAACCTGGTCGTTGCAGTCTTCAGGCTCCTGTACCTTCTACCTGAAGGTAGCAGGGAGATGAGTGTGTGGCCAGGATGGTGTGGATCCTTGATGATACTGCCAGCCTTTTTGAGGCAGCGACTGCGATAGATCCCCTCGATGGAAGGGAGGTCAGAGCCGATGATGGACTGGGCAGTGTTTACTACTCTTTGTAGTCTTTTCCTCTCCAGGACGCTCAAGTTGCCGAACCAAGCCACGATGCAACCGGTCAGCTCTCTCTACTGTGCACCTGTAGAAGTTAGAGAGAGTCCTCCTTGACAAACCGATTCTCCGTAATCTTCTCAGGAAGTAGAGGCGCTGATGTGCTTTCTTAATAGTAGCATCAGTGTTCTCGGACCAGGAAAGATCTTCAGAGATGTGCATGCCCAGGAATTTTTTTTTTAATTTATTTTTTTAAATATATATTTTTTAAATTAGAAATACAGTAAATTACAATAATATACATCAGATATATCTTATTACATTTGTTGTTCCACTTCGTTTTTCGAGCTTTAAAACAGATAGAAATAAAAGAGGTAAGGAAAGTGAGCAAGAATCGTGAAGGTGCAGGAAAGCCCCTTAGGGAAGAAGTTAGAGAAGGAAGTAAAGAAAGGAAATAAGACCCTAGAAAGAAAAGAAAAAAAAAGGAAAAACAATCGCCCTATTGTAACACAAAACTCGCAAAAAAGGATATACCAACCGTGTTTTCATTTTTTTTTAATTAGATCCTGGTACCATTTATATTTTAAATTACTATTGCACCTTATGCTTGTAATAGTTCCATAAATGCAGACCACGTCTTTTGGAAGTGGTCTGCTTTGCCTGCTAGGAGGAGTCTCATCTCTTCCAGATGTAATGTTTCGAACATGTTTGAAATCCACATTTTTATTGTTGGTATTGGAGCATTTTTCCAAAATTTGAGTATAAGCTTTTTTCCCATTATTAGCCCGTAATTAAGTAAGTTCTTTTGAAACACGTTTAATTCGGGGTTACCTTCCGATATTCCAAAAATGATCCATTCTGCTTTTGGTACGTTTTATTTTAAATTATTTTGTGAAGATTTCAAATATTTCGTTCCAAAATGTTTGAATTTTTATACAAAAAACAAAAGAGTGCGCTATGGTAGCTTCTTGTGACTGACATTTATCACAAATGGGTGAGACATTGGGGAAAAGTTTATTTATTTTAGTTTTTGAATAATATAGTCTATGTAATGTTTTATATTGAATTAGAGTATATCGTACATTGATCGAGCATTTATGCACATATAGTAAGTGTTTATCCCAGCTCACTTTTGAAATTTTTATAGCTAGTTCTTGTTCCCAGTCTCTTCTAATACCATCGGTTGTAGGTATTTCTATATTTAAAATAATGTTGTATAAGTATTGTAAAGAGCTTCAATAACGCACTGTTGTCTTTACTACTTTTATTTGTAACTCACAAACAATACTGCACTAGCTGTACGTGGTCCGTCACACGAGCTAGAGAGAGATCAAGGGGTGGGGACGTTGCATTTATACTTGTGATATAGGGAGTGGTTAGTAGTGGTGAGGTCACTATGTTAAAGGCACATCTACATCCTTTCCCTTGGAAACAAACAATACAGTAGTGACATAGCGACCACGTCTCATGCGCTACGAGCAGGTAGGCAAACAGTTAAACAAGCAGAGGAGCATACAGCTAAGCAAAATCACCATAACGGACAGGCGGCTTAACCAGTCGGCCGGACCGGGTCCGCAGCTCGCCATCTCCTCCCTCTGCAGGAAAAGCAGCAGCCGGAGCGGTGGAAGGAGCCGGGGAACCCGGAGGAGAAAGAGCCGGCGGAGGCAGAGGCGGGGACATAGTGGTGGAATCGGGTGGACGGGCAGGCGTGCCAGGGGAAGCAGGCGGCGAGTGAGGCTGAGAGAGCTGGGAGGGCAGGGAACGAGGCATTCGCGGGGCGGCAGGCAGAGTTTCGTTCAGGGGAGGGGAGAAAGGGACGGCAGGCGGCGGAGGAGGCTCGTTGACAGGCCGAAGATGTTGGCGGGTCCGCCGGTAAATGGTGCCGTCGTGGTTGACCAGGTAGGAGCGCGGCGATCCAGCATCACCGACAACGGTGGCAAGCTTAGAGGGACCTGAGGGGGACTGCATCCGGACGACTTGGCCGGGGAACAGACGCGGAAGGGGGCGGCAGGACTGGTCGTGGGAGCGCTTCTGCACTTCGTGCTTGTGAGCAATGCGCTCATGGACAGCAGCAGGCTGGAGGGGAGAGGGCACGAGGGACCGCTGGGTCACAGGGAGTGGAGGTCTCGTAGTGCGAGACATCAGCCGTTTGGCTGGCGAGCCTAGGGTAGCGTCGCGGGAGATGTTGCGGATATTAAGAAGGGCTAAGTAAAAATCGGATTCGGACAGTCTACAGTGTTCCAGCAAGTCCTTGGCACTGCGGACAGCGCGCTCCGCCAGGCCGTTACTCTGCGGGTACTCTGGACTGCTGGTGAAATGACGAAAGTTCCAGCTGGCAGCGAATCCCCAGAACTCGGCACTGGTGAACTGGCTGCCGTTGTCAGATTGGAGGGTTGCCGGTGAGCCGAAGGTTGCGAAGTGGCGGCGCAGCTTGCCAATGACGGCCGAAGAGGAGAGGGAGTGCAGCTGATCAACTTCGAACCAGCTGGAATAAGAATCAACAAGGACCAGAAAGTGCTTGCCACGCCACTCGAAAATGTCAGTGGCGAGGGCCATCCATGGAAGTTCAGGGGCAGGCTGTTGCAGAAGTGGCTGGCGTTGCGGACGGGGAGCGAGGCTATTGCAGGTAGCGCAGGCGGAGACCCTGTCCCGGATGTATTCGGCCATGCCGGGCCAGTAGAATTGACTCTGGGCGTGTGACAGAGTGGCTTCGGCCCCAGGATGACCGCGGTGGGCGGATTCGAAATAGTGAGCGTGCAGCGCAGCGGGCACGACCACCTTGTGTCCCTTCACCACCACGCCGGCGTGCAGGACGAGCTCATCGCGGACCAGGAAGTACGGATCAGCACCGGCAGGTAGAGATGAACGACGGTCTGGCCAGCCCTGCCTGATGACGTCGGCAAGCTGCTGCAGGGCAGGATCCAGGGCAGTGTGCTTGACCAGGGATTGCATCTACTGAGAAGGCACAATGTTAAGGTTAAGCACCATCAGGTCGGACGACTCGTACGGCTGTTGGGCAGTGGATAGCAGGGGTGCACGGGACAGCGTATCGGCCACAAACATGTCCTTGCCTTTTCGGTACACAATTTGAAAGGTGAAGCGTTGAAGCTGCAGCATCATACGCTGCAGGCGGGATGAGGCGGCGTGTATCGGCTTGTTCAGGATGGTGACCAGCGGCTGGTGGTCAGTCTCGATAACGAAGTTGTTGCCTAGGATGTAATCCTTGAACTTCGAGCAGGCAAACACCACGGCAAGGAGCTCCTTCTCGATCTGAGCATAACGCTGCTCAGCAGAGGTCATGGTTCGGGAAGCGTAGGAGACGGGTAGCTGCAGCTTGTCGTAGAGCTGCAGGCAGGCGGCACCGAGGCCGAACTTCGAGGCATCGCAAGTGAGGACGATGGGGCGCTTCAGGTCGAAAAATTTGAGAGTAGGTGCTCGGACCAACTGAGACTTCAGGGCTTCGAAAGCCGACTGATGGTGCGGGAACCAAACCCAGGCGACGTCCTTCTTGGTCAGTTCCCTCAAAGGCGCGCTCATTTCGCTGAGGTCGGGGATGAACTTCCCCAGGTAATTAACCATGCCCAGGAAACGCTGCAGACTTGGCACGTCGGTGGGCGCAGACATACTGGAGACGGCAGCCATTTTCTGCGGGTCGGGCTTCAGACCCGAGGCAGTGAAAACGTGCCCCACGTACGTGACCTCCGGGACGCGGAAACGGCACTTCTTGGGGTTGAGCTTGAGGTTTATATCACGAGCCCGGTCAAGGACCTGGCGGAGGTGGAGGTCATGCTCGGCTACGTCCTTCCCGTAGACCAGGATGTCGTCCACGATTATGGCACACGGCAGACCGGCAAACAGCTGCTCCATGGTCCGCTGGAACACCTCGCTGGCAGAGTTGATCCCGAATGGCATGCGGAGGAAACGGAAACGTCCAAAAGGCGTGCTGAAGGTGGTCAGGTAGGAGGATCGCTCATCCAGCGGTATCTGCCAGAACGAGCTCTTGGCGTCGAGGACTGAAAAGACAGTGGCCGGACCGACCTGTGCAGCGACGTCCTCTACAGTTCGCATAGGGTAGTGCGGTCGTTTGATCGCCAGGTTCAGGTCCTTGGGGTTGATACAAATGCGAATTTCACTTTGGTCCTTTTTCGCGGCAACGACCATGGTGGAGACCCACCGGGTGGGATCGCTCACCTCTTTGAGGATGCCCCAGGTGACCATGTCGCGCAGCGTTGATTCCACCTTGTCCTTCATGGCGAAGGAGACGCGGTGTGGCGGGCGGATCACAGGTTCGACATCGGGGTCGACGACAATCTTGTAGCAGCTGGGCAGCTTGCCCAGCTTGTCGTCGAAACGGTCGGGGTATTCCCGCAGGGGGTCCATGAGGGTCCGCACCTGGCGGATGTCACGGTGGAAGGAGACCAGGCCGAGGTCTTGACACGCCTGGGCACCCAGCAAGGTAACGTTGTCAGAGTCTAGCAGATAGAAAGTGAGGGGCCGAGAGGCCTGCAGGATCTTGCAGTGCAGGGTTGCCTTTCCCACGGGAACGAGAACCCCTCCCCCGTAGGCATGTAGGCGGGAGTTGTCAACAGTAACTTTCTCATCGGTTCTAATCTTTTTGAAAAGGCTTGTTGACATTACATTTGTAACTGCCCCCGTGTCTAGTTTCGCAGTGAAGGTCGAACCATTAACAGTAACTCTGACCGAAGGGTCTGCTATCAGGGCATGTGCATCTAAGAGCGAAAAGATGCCTGCCTCCCCCTGGGAGGAACTGGTATCAGACAAAGGGAGTTCTTCAGGCTGGTGCAGGGAACCAAACTCGCTATCAGCCTGTGCAATGATGTTTAACATTCTCCGTGGAGCGGGTACTGGCTTGCCCTTGGAGCGGCAAGCTGCAGAGAAATTGTTTCATTTCCTGCAAAAATTACATGTCTTTCCCAAAGCTGGGCACACATTAAACTGGTGGGAGGAAAAGTTGCAGTTGGGGCAACGCCGTGGGCTGCCGACGCCGGGTGCAGGGGAGACCTGTTGCCGTGGCGGGCCAGTGTACCGCCGGCGGGCAGCAGCACTGGCAAAGTTAATGTCATGACCGGCAGGCGACGAAGCCGAGGCGACAGCCTCAGCCATGCGTGCGGCGTGTAGAGCCTCGTCTAAGGACAGGTCGGGCTTCTGCAGAAGTTCAGCCCTAAGCTTATAGTCTGAAAGGCCATATACAAGAATATCCCTGGTCACTTGGTCTGGTGTGAGAGCGTCCAGGCGACAACGTCTGGCCATGTGTCGTAACGCGGCGATGTAGTTATCAACGGACTCGTCAATGATCTGACGCCGATTGAACAGTTTGAACCGCTCTAGAATACAGTTAGTGGGGATGTCGCACATCGCGGTGAACTTAGCCATAAGACATACCGGGTCTCGCGCATCTTCACCTGCAGCATAGACAAACGACTCGGATCGTTCCAGGGCAGCGGGGCCGGCTATGTTGAGGAGGAGAGACGCCCGCATCTCGGCGGTGGCTGCGGGATGGGCAATCGTCACGTAGTGCTGAAAGTCGCGTCTAAAGACATCCCAACGGTGGGCAATGTCCGAGTCGAAGACAAGAGGATCTGGTTTGAGGCACGAGGTAGCCATGGCACGGGAGATGGAAAAGGATAGGGAACTGGGTCAAATAAAAAAACAGGAAAACAGGAGGCGCAGAGTCACGATTGTGACCATGTAAAGAGCTTCAATAACGCACTGTTGTCTTTACTACTTTTATTTGTAACTCACAAACAATACTGCACTAGCTGTACGTGGTCCGTCACACGAGCTAGAGAGAGATCAAGGGGTGGGGAGGATGCATTTATACTTGTGATATAGGGAGTGGTTAGTAGTGGTGAGGTCACTATGTTAAAGGCACATCTACAAGTATGATATTAGATTTGCTGATTCAGCCTTTGTCTTCATGGCTTCATCCAATAAGTCTGGGGACATGTTATGATAGTCTTTTGTGTATTTTTTCAGATAGTCACGGATTTGAAGATATTTAAAATATTGATTATTTTTCAAATTATATTTCAGTTGTAATTGTTGAAATGATAATAATTTTCCTAATTCATACAAGTCTCCGAGCGTTTTAATTCCCATTCTTTCCCATTGTGTAAATGGTTTATCTATAATTGAAGGTTTAAACGACGGGTTATTGACTATTGGCATTAAAAGAGATAGATTTCTTAATTTTAGATTCTGTTTTATTTGTTTCCAAGTTCTAATTGTGCTATGTACCATTGGATTTTTATTATAATTTTTGTTATTCAGATTCATTGGTGAGAGGAGAGTCGCTCCTGTATTACACGGAGAGCAGTCCTCTCTCTCCGTTACAATCCAGTCCACCTGCTGGGCAGAATTGTCCAGCAGGTGAATCATATTTTTAATATTTACTGCCCAATTATAGTACATAAAATTAGGGAGCGCTAGACCACCCATCTCTTTTGATTTACTAAGGTGTGCTCTTTGTATTCTATGGGATTTATAATCCCATATAAAATTTGTAATGTCTGAGTCTAGTTTTTTGAAAAACTTTTTTGGAAGATATATTGGAATTGATTGAAATAAATATAGGATTTGTGGTAAAAAGATCATTTTTATAGCATTTATTCGACCTATTAAAGACCGGGAGCATTTTCCAGAATTTGATTAGATTATTTAGTTTCTTAAGGGGCTATAATTGGCGTTAAACATAGCGTGATAGTTTCTAGTGATTTCAATTCCTAAATATTTAAATTTTTCTGTGGCTATTTTAAAGGGGAATTTCAAGAGATGTGTTGAGTCTTTCGGTTTTATCGACATAATTTCACTTTTGTTCCAGTTTATTCTGTATCCTGAGAAAGATCCAAAGTCCTCAATTAGATTTAATATGTTTGGTATACTGATTTGGGGTTTTGTGATATACAGTAATGCATCGTCTGCATATAAGGATATTTTGTTATTTGAATATTTAGTATTATAACCGTAAATATCCGGGTGTGTTCTAATTTTTTCAGCTAAAGTTTCAATTACCAGAGCGAATAACAGCGGTGATAATGAACATCCTTGTCTATTGCCCCTTGTTAATTGGAATTTCGTAGATAGTATATTATTAGTTAATATTCTAGCCGTGGGTTTGTTATATAATAATTTTATCCATGCGATGAAGTTCTCTCCCATTCTACTTGATCAAACGCTTTTTCTGCGTCCAATGAAATGATAGCTAACTCTTGTTCTTGAGATTTGTGAGAGTGCATTATGTTAAGCAGACGTCTCAGGTTATTAAATGAATGTCTCTTAGGTATAAATCCCGTTTGATCCTCATTTATTAATTTACTAACATATTGACTTAGTCTTCTAGCTAGTGTTTTCGCTAATATTTTTTGGTCTGTATTTAACAAAGCAATAGCTCTATATGAGCCTGGTTCTTCTATATCTTTATCTTTTTTAAGTATTAATGTGATCGTTGATTCTGCTAGTGTTTCAGGTAAGATTTGGTCTTTAAAACGTATGTATACATTTTCTGTAGATGTGGTGTAACTATGTCGTAAAAACATTTATAAAATTCATTACTGAATCCGTCTGGTCCTGGTGTTTTTCCATTCTTAAGTGAGTATATTGTGTCTTCTATTTCCTTAGATGTAATTTGTGCTCCCAGTTCCTCTTGTTCCTTCAGTTCTAGTTTTGGAAGGTTACAATTGTCCAAAAATTCTGAAACTTTATTATTGTCTATTAGCGTTTTTGATGTGTATAAATTCTTGTAAAATTGAGCAAATCTTTTATTGATATCATTAGGAAGTGTTAATAATTACAATACAATTCAATTTATTGTCATTTGGACCCCTTGAGGTCCAAACGAAATGTCGTTTCTGCACCCATACATTACAAACAAAGAGACCCAAGACACAACATAATTTACATAAACATCCATCACATTGCTGTGATGGAAGGCCAAACAAACTTATCTCTCCACTGCACTCTCCCCCCCCGATGTCAGAGTCAAAGTCAAAGCCCCCGGCGGGCGATGGCGATTGTCCCGCGGCCATTAAAGCCACGCCGGGTGATGCAAGGTCGCACACCGGGTTCTTGATGTTAGAGCCCCCGGCGTGCGCTTGCAGAGTCCCGCAGCCATTCCAAGCCGCGCGGGGCGGTGATGTAGGCCCCGCTCCAGGAGCTCTTCAACCCCGCAACTCGGGCGGGAGAAGTCGCCGTTGCGGGAGCCCTGAAAAGCGGTCTCCCTCCAGGGACCCGCGGGCTCCCGGTGCCGCCGTCCGCCAAACCCGCAGTTGCAGCCTCCGAAACTCCGGGGGTCGGGTTGCAGCAGCGTCCACCACAGCTCCACCCGCTCCGGACTCGGCCAGCTCCGCGACGGTGAGGTGAGTAGTCGGCACCAGAGCCCCCGGTCTTCCTGTTGGAGGCCGCTCCTCGTTGCAGCCCCAACGACAACGGAGACCCGACAAAGAAAAGGTCGGGTCTCCCGTGCAGGGAGAGATTTAAAAGTTACCCCCACCCCCCCCACCCCCCCACACACACCACCCCCACCCCCCCACACACATACCCCAACAAAAAATAACAAAAACTACATAAAAACATAGACATAAAATAATAAAAACGCAGACGGACTGCAGAGGCCGCTGCTGACGAAAGTCGCGCCGCCCACCGCGAATAATTTGCGAATAATTCCCCTCTATCTGATTTAATCTTTAAAATTGCATGATCTTTTTCCCGTTTTTTCAGTTGGTGTGCCAAAAGTTTATGGGGTTTATCCCCAAATTCGAAATGTTCTTGTTTTGTAATTTGGAATAATCTTATAACCTTCTCTGATAATAATTTATTTAGCTTAAATTTCAGTATTAAAATTTTATTATGTTTATCCATAGTTGGATCTTTAGCATTATCTATATCTAGTTTTCTAATTTGTTCTTCTAATTGTCTTTGTTCATTCTTATTCTTTTTGTTTTGGAAAGCTTGATACGAGATAATGACTCCTCTAATAAATGCTTTGAAGGATTCCCATAATAAAGTGGGCGATATATCTGGTGTATCGTTTGTCTCAAAAAATAGGTCCATCTGTTTTTTTAGATATATACTCCCTTGTGGGTCTTTCAAAATTTGCGAGTTAAACCTCCAGAACGATTTGTTCGTAGACATTCCTTCTAATTTTAGAACGAAAGTTAGCGGAGAGTGATCTGAAATCGTATTGGTGTGATATTTAGGGTTCATAGTATAAGGGATTAGTTTTGTATCCACTAGGAAGTAGTCTATACGTGAGTATGTTTTGTGTACCATTGAATAAAACGAGTATTCCCTTCCAGTCGGATTCGCGATCCTCCAGACGTCTGCTATATTTGTATTTTTTATATATGTATTTAAGAGTACACTAGTTTTAGATTTCATATTACCTCTTTGTTTTTGCATCGATTTATCTAAGTACGGATCTAAAACACAGTTGAAGTCTCCTCCAATTATAACATTTTGATAGTTAAATTCTGCAATTATATTCAGGATTTTATTAAAAAATTGAGGATTATCAAAATTGGGCGCATATATGTTTACCAAGGTGATTGGCGTAGCATGGATCTCTCCTGTAACTATAAGATATCTCCCTTCCTTATCTGATATAATGTTCTTTAATTTGAATGGTATTCCTTTGCGAATAATGATTGCGGTGCCTCTGGATTTCGAAGTATATGAGGAGTGAAATGTTTGGCCTATCCAATTCGCCCTCGATCTCATCTGATCTTGATGTTTAAGGTGCGTTTCTTGTAGAAAAGTAATGTCCGTGTTATATGATTTCAACTGAGCTAGTATTTTGCCCCTTTTAATTGGTTCATTAATACCCCTTATATTCCAGCTACACAATGTGATTCCTCCCATTTTCTTTTGTTTATCATCTTGCATTTTCTCTGATTTTAATACCCTTATTTATTACGGTGCATCCATACCTCAGGACTCTGGATATTTGGGGGGCGTTTTTATTCCTAACTTCCTTGGTAGATCCCTTTTGCGATTTTCCTTGAAAAAAAAACACATAGTAGTGACATATTGTGATTTTTTTTTAAATTGAACAAGTAAAATTACAGTGTCTTAAGTATTTGACACTGTAGTGCATGTCCCACGCGTCTGTGGGGTTCGACATCTATTCGACTTCCGAAGTTGATGTTGTACAATTAGCTCCGCTCCTTTTATTACTCTAAACCTAGGAGAGCGGTACCATTTCAAAATCAATTATATTTCACCCAATTACACTATATATATATATATATATATATATATATATATATATATATATATATATATATATTTCATTCAGACTTATCAGATATGTGTTCAGCTACTGTGAAATTTATTTATCTAACACTTTCATCTACTAATTATTTATAATTGGTTATACTTTTGATAATAGTAAGCTGTTAGCTGTAAGGGTTAACCTGAAACCGGCTCCTGGAATGATGCCAGGTGCCTGAGTCTTCTCCCTTCCCCACACAAACTACATAAAACTTAAATATTCAGTATTATCTACTTTAATTCTAAAATTTGTTATCTCTATATACGCGCTAGTCAGTCTTTTTAGCACATTATTACATTTTGCCCATTATATAGTTCAGGTTAGTTTCCATTTATATTTCTATATTAGTATTGTTAATTATTGTTAATTCTCTATATTTTGTAAAGCTGTTTTAAGATCTTAAACCGCCATTTGTCCTTGTGATGTTTTCCAAATTCGGCTCTGCTGTTCGTCTCTGCGTTACTTATCAGTCTTTCCTTCGTTTTGAACAAAGAATGTCCTTGAGTTGAATTCCAAAGCGTCCAAAGGAGATAAGGTGTCTAGACCGGCGCACGTGGATATGATCTTCCATTTTAAACTTTTAGAGAATAGTATTTCTTCCCTTATCTTCAGGTGTTCTCTATAAAGTAATAAAAGGAAATAAATTGTCCATATCGTCCCGCTGCCTTGATTAATCTTCTGTTTCTGCCACAATCTCTTGGGCATATTTATAAGATGCGTCTGAATTAGTGAAAGTTTTCTCTTTTCCCTTGAAAGTAATGCGCATCCTGGCCGGATAAAAAACGCCACATCTGACATCTTTAACTCCGTGGAGAATCTGTCTTGTCTGTGCGAACTTTCTTCTCTTTTGCACGATCTCATAGGGATAATCCCGGAGGAGTTTGATAGTGTCGTTTCCAAAGGTCATCTTCACTCCATATTTGATTTTTTTCATCAGCTCTTCAAGTGCTGAAATGTCCCGAAGTTTGACTATGATCTGTCATGGGTGGGCTGGATCTGCTTGTGATCTTGGCTTAAATCTAGGTATTCGATGTGCCACTTCAATTTCCGGTTCCACAGGTAAATTGAGTACCTTTTTGATTAAGTTGGCAGTGAACTCACGGGCGTTATTTCCCTCTGCTCCTTCAGTTACTCCCAGTATTCGTAGATTTTGGCGCCTTGAGCGAGCTTCGAGATCAAGACATTTATCTGAGACTTTTGCCAGTTGACTCTTGAGGCTGTCTAGTTCTAGCTTCATTCCCTGCATATCTTCAGCCATTTGATCAACAACTGTTTCCATGTCTTTCATTGCAGTTACTTGTGAAGAAACAATTACATGCACAGCCTCAAACTTCTTCTTAGATTCTTCTTCCCCTTTATTAATTCTCCCCATTAGCTCTTCATGCACATCCTCAATTCGTTTTTGTATAATGCCAATGCAGTCAATAACTTTTTGATTACCAGCATTAATGTTCGACATATTTTCCATCAATTTAACATTAATATTTTCCATCATTTTTGAGTTTCCAGCCTCAATATCTTTTCTCAGTTCTCTTACCGAGTTCTTTATCTCCTCCATTTCATTTTTCTCCTTAGTAGCCAACTCAGTCTTGGCCCTTGTAGCCATTCCAGAATCCACTTCAGAGGTCTGTTCTTCAGTTTTCTGTGTTTTCAGCAGTTTTGAGATTGTTCTCTGAGGGCTCTGAGCTGAAGACGTTTTTTTCATTTAAATCCTTTTTCCCTCCGTTTTAAATTGCAGCGCTTACTGATGACGTCATCAGCGCGACGTCCCGGGGCTCCAGTGAGTTTTTGAATTGGTCCCGACCTCCAGACCCGATTTTAACGCGAAAAATCGTGATTTTACAGCAGCGGAGCTAAAAAGTTGCGACTGCTAGTCCAGCATGGCGCCACCGGAAGTCCACGCCCAGGAATTTAAAGCTCTTGACCCTTTCAACCATCAGCCCGTTGATATAAACGGGACTGTTGGTCCCCATCCTACTCCTTCCAAAGTCCACAATCAGTTCCTTGGTTTTGCTGGTGTTGAGGGCCACGTTATTGTGCTGGCACCATCTCTTCTATACTCTCACTCATCCCCATCAGTGATACGTCCCACAACAGTGATGTGATCAGCAAACTTGATGATGGAGTTCGCACTATGATTGGCTATGCAGTCATGAGTATAGAGTGAGTACAGCAGGGGGCTGAGCACGCAACCTTGAGCACCAACATAAATTCTACTTCATTAGAAAATGAAAATGGGACAAATATCAGTGAAACTGCATTATAGTAAGCATCTTTCAAGACTCTTACAACTGTATTGCAAATTTGTTTTAACTATAGAGCACTAAGGGAAATCTTGAAGTTGTGAAAGACACTACATTAATGAAAGTCTTTCTTTTGTCTCTTTCCAATTACCATGGTCTGCTGTGGCACTTGCGTACAAAGAAATGCACTGTGAAAGATTACCAACTGTGATCTAATTATTGCAAACTTACTGAATTATAATAGAAGTCATCTCTATTGTGGATAAATATCTCATGTCTGTAATTGGTGGTCGACTAGGTTGAATTTTACATTAAATTAATCAAAGGTGTTATGCATCATTTCCCAAATAGAAAATTGGCAATTAAACGAATAATGTGACAGGACAATATAAATTAAATTCAGGCATAATTTTGTGAATTTGCTTTTTAAGCCCTGGTATACATGCATTTAAAAGACATTAAAAATTGGGATTTAATCACTTCCCTTTTATTATATTGGAGGAGATTTGACCCAAGGTCGTCTCACATACCTTCAGCTGGATTATAATGACTCCTGTTGTTCAAAGTCCACACAGATATAATCACAGGGTTTGATAACCAGGCCTTATCTCTGATTGTAGATGAAAGGCAATTTCAGGTCATAATGTCACCCCATCTTAAAAAGTATGTGGTGCTCCAGGAATGACAAGAATTGCCTGTAACAGCCCATATCTGATTGTCACCTTGGTCTTTTACAAAAAGCCTCCTGAAAAGCTCAACCATGTTAGCAAACTGTCAGGGCACTTACTCCTGTACGAGAAAATCACAAACAAAAAATGGGTCGGGGTTACACGCTTGAACTGGGATACGGCTGTCATATTGGTTCAATTTCCCAATATTCACCCATCACATGATGTTAGAACATAAATTTATTACATTTTATTTGAAATTTCTGCTGAGCATGTATAGGTCATTGTTTATATTACAACAGGAGCCCATCGAATGATAGGTAAAGGGGCTGTCCCACTTAGGCGACCTAATTGGCGAGTTTAGAAGAGTTTTTTAAAAATGACATGTTGAAGACCTCCTTCGACTATGTAGAAGACCTCTTTCGACCTCCTTCAACTATGTTGAAGACTAGCTTCGACTAGCTACGACTCTAGCTACGACTAACATCGGGAAAATTGGACACCGAATAGTGGAGAGTGAAGCCAACCTCCTTTGATCTCCTTCGACTATGATGAAGACTATCTACGACTACCTTCGACTACCTTCGACCACCCTCGATTACCTACGACTAACATGCCGACGTACTACGACCTACTACGACTAAGCCTACGAGAAAAAAAAAACACCAATTTTTTCCATGGTGACCTTTTTTTTACTCGCTGGCATTTTTTAACATATTGAAAAAACGCCACAACCTAGCCGAGGCCTCGAGTAAGCGGATACCACTCTTGAGCATGAAGGAGAGTTACGAAGACCTCCTACGACCTTGTGTCGACCATGCTGCGAGTATGAGTCGAGGGCAAACTCGCCAGAACTCGCGGATTAGGTCGCCCAAATGTGGAAGGCCCTTAATTGAAGAACTAAGTGTGGAAGTATGGAAGGGTAGTTTAGGCACAAAAAGATGGAGTAACTCAGCGGGTCAGGCAGCATCTCTGGAGAAAAAGAATCAGTGATGTTTTGGGTTGGAACCCTTTGACCTGAAACATCACCTATTCTCTTTCTCCAGAGATAATGCTTGACCCGTTGATTTATTCCAGCTCTTAGTGTCTATCTTCAGCATCTAACTTCAGCATCTGCAGTTCTTTCCTGCACAGGATAGTTTTGATATGGATATTTGACAGATGTGGTTTGTCCTTTTAAGAAATGTTGCATCTGTAACATCTGATGCTCTAGTCTCGCTTCTTACAGTGTTGTTTCTGCAAATATCTCTGTCCATGAGTGATGCTGGCCATCATGACCCAAGGATTCAGGGGCTTGTCCTTGTGGTCTTGCGGCTATTTTAACCTTCAAACCAGGTTGACACAAATTACATCGATAAAATAGGATTGGGTCAATCCTCATATTCCACTGGTACTGCACTTGGAAACTGATGATTTGAAAAAGGAATTAATCATCATGCCAGGTTAAGTGGTAGGCCTACCAGAAACACTTGTCACATTATCACTCATCAGGACTTTTGTATTGGATATAGATTCCAAAACATGGCTGTTGTATATGGTTAAGGAGAATGAGATTTATCAGAGCCAAAAATGCTGCAATGGAGGTGCTAATAATTTTCTAATTACCTATTTTTAATGCTATATCATTAGGATCGAATGGATTATGCACACAATATTATTTTGTAATAGCCATTTTAATAGAATAGATAGCTGTTTATTATACTTTTATATTGCTCATTACTACAATAATATTTACTTCACAGCTCTTTCACGAGGCTGGTTTATAGAGGGTTATGATTGTCAAGTCAATTATTGTGCTTCTTGCTCAATGGATGGATTTGATATGTTAAATGCTGGCCAGATGTAACATTTGTAACTAAACTGTGCGCGTTGAGATTCAGTTGTCAGCAGAGTGTTTCTCTAAACTTTAACCCTAATTTCACAGATCAGACACCTCATTAATTTCAATCATATGGGCAAGATGCTGGATCTGTTATCTGGTTTAGATACAATCAGATTTTTTTAAAGTTGATTTTAAAGACCTTTGTTTTGAGCTTAGATAGAAAGTCATATCTAGAAAATTCAAGATTCAAGAATCTTGAGAGTCAAGAACATTTAATTGTCATATGTACCAAAACGGAACAATGAAATGGAACAATGGAAAGGTAGGTCAAGAGGAAACACCATCTTCCTTCAAGCAATATTAGATGGTGTTTCCACAAATAAATCATTTAATTCCCCAAGATACTTTTAGTTCAGTTTAGAGATACAGCATGAAAACAGGCCTTTCGTCCCATCGATCATCGACCAACTCTCTTTACATCGATCACCCATTCACACAAGTTCTATGTTATCCCACCTTCTCATCCATTTCAACACATTAGGGGCAATTTTATAGGGGCCAATTAACCTACAAATCTGCACTTCTTTGGGATGTGGGAGGAAACTGTAGCACCTGGAGGAAGATCATGGGAGATCACAGGGAGAACGTGCAAACTCCACACAGCCAGCAACAAAGGTTAGAAATGAACCCGATTAACTGGATCTGTGAAGCAGCAGCTTTACCAGCTGCACCACTGTGGAATTCACGTTAAATTCAATTCAATTCAATTCAATTCAACTTTATTGTCATTGCACAGATACAAGTATAGGTACAACAAAATGCAGTTTAGCATCTGGTCATAGTCATAGTGCAAGATAGGAAAAAAAACACACAGAAAAATACAGAACCAGCATACATTAGAGTAAGAAGAGTACTGGTTAACAATGTGGATGGAGAGACCAAAGATATCTAGCGACGGGACTCCGAGTTCAGCAATGTAAGTGTTTTGTTGAAAAAGCTGTTCCTCATCCTGCTAGTTCGAGACCTGAGGCTCCTGATGGGAGGAGGGCAAACAGTCCATGGTTAGGGTGAGAGGGGTCCTTGATGATCTTCCTGGCCCGTCTTAGACACCGTTTTCGGTGGAGGGCATCCATGGCAGGGAGCGGGGCACCGATGATGTGCTGAGCGGTTTTCACCACCCGTTGTAGTGCCTTCCTATCCGCTGCGGTGCAACTGCTGTACCATACCGTGAAGCAGGTGGTCAGGATGCTTTCGATGGTACAGCGGTAAACGTTGGTCAGGATCTGGGGGGACAGGTGAACAGTAAGAAAGGAAAACCACCAAGAGACTGTGGAATAAATTTAAAAACATAGTTTGAGTTTAATATTTTGCTCTCCGAGTAGTGGGGCGGCATGGTGGGGCAGCGGTAGAGTTGTTGCTTCACAGCGCTAACAGCACCGAAGACCCTGGTTCAACCCCCACTACGGGTGCTGTCTGTATGGAATTTGTACGTTCTCCCCATGACCTGCATGAGTTTTCTCTAAGATCTTCGGTTTCCTCCCACACTCCAAAGACATACAGGTTTGTAGGTTAATTGGCTTGGTATAAATGTAAATTGTCCCTAGTGTGTGTAGGATAGTATTAGTGTGCGGGGATCGCTGGTCAGTGTGGACTCAGTGGACTGAAAGGGCTTGTTTTCGGACTGTATCTCTAAACCTAAAACTAAAAAACTAGTGACAAAAAAGAATTGTACAAACCTCCATCATGCCTCACCTTGTGATGGAACAAAGAACATGGATGAAGTAGCTGAAGATGACTAGGTTAAGGCTACTGCTCTGAAGAACTGCAGTGATGTCCTGGAGCTGGGATGATTGACTATCAACAATAATAACCATTTTTCTTTATGTGTAAATTGAGTCAGGCGAGTGGATATTTTTTCCAGGGCTTCTGATGTCACACTCGGTCAAATTCTGCCTTGCTGTAATGGACTGTTACTATCACCTCACCATTGGAACTCAGCTCTTTTATTTACCTTTGGACCAGTCGCCATTGAGGTATAAACTAGGTGACCATAGCAAAACCCAAACCGGTAATCAAGTGGAAATGATATGAGTAAGTGCCAATGAACAGCATGTCAATAATACCTTCCATTAATCATTGAGGATGGCCTGTTTAGGTGCTAATTAGCTGCAATGGATTTGTCCATTTTCTTTGTGGATGGGGCTTAACAATGTTGAAAATTGCCAATTGCATATTGACATTCCATTCTCAGCAGGACAACTTGCCTATTTTTACAAGTGGTTCTGGAGTGCAAGTCTCAGCAATGCATTTGGATCGTTGATTTGGCTGAATGGCAGAAGACAAAGAGTGGCAATAAAATGGGCTTTTTCTGGTTGGCTGCCAGTGATTAGCGGTGTTCCGCAGGGCTTGGTGCTGGGGTCGCTACTGCTCACTCCTAGACGATCCCCTCGCTCTCTGCTGGCTCTCCTCATGGTATACATCAATGATTTGGATGAGGGAATTGAAGGCTTTGTTGCCAAGTTTGTAGATGATACGAACATAGGTGGAGGGGAAGGTAGTGCAGAGACTCTGCAGAAGGACTTGGACAGGTTGGGAGAGTGGGCTGAATAGTGACAGGTGGAATTCAGAAATCAGAGGTGCAAAGGGATTTGGGAGTGCTGATGCAGGATTCCCCAAAAGTTAATTTGCAAGTCAAATCAGTAGTAAGGAAGGCTAATGCAATTCTAGCATTTATTTTGAGAACTAGAATATATTTTAAAAAAGGAAGTAATGCTAAGATCAGCCATGATTGAATGACAGAGTAGACTTGGTGGGTCGAATGGCAATCTTTGCAACTATTTTCATTTTTCAAGGTTAACAAGAACAATTTTTTTCTGCACTTCTAATGCCGCAATATATTGAAGTATGTGAGGAAGAGGATTTCGGTAAAAAATACTAATGTTTGGGATGCAAAATATTTGAAATCATTCACTGTATTGAACCTAGCCAGTGGATAAATTAATCACCTTTGGGATCATCAAGCTTGTTTATCTACCCCAACTGTTCTGATTTGGCTGCATTCTGCCACTACAGACAGCAGAAGCTTGAAATATTTATTTTGCTTCCCTAGGGACAAGCTTTGCAGCATATTAGGATTTTCACCCACCATTACCCCCATGCTTAGAACTGTCCAATATTTAAATAAGCGAGTGGTTAAGATCTAAATACTTTCCATCGCTTCTCATTTCAATTCCGCACCCATTCCCATTCCATCCCCTCTGTCTTCAGCTACCTACATTGTTTCAAAGATGTACATCATTGTACTAATGATGCTCAATCTAAATTTAAAGGAAGCAGCCTATCATTTGGCAGAATGTGTTGTAGCCTTCATGACAATATTGAGTTTTGCAATTTCAATAACCAGGTTTTTCTTCTCCACATATAAAACTGTGCATTTCAATTTCAATGTGTTACTTTGCTTTTGTTTCTATTCTGCATTTAGCCTCCAGAAGTTAGTATAATTACTACTTTGACAGCTTTAGTAATTTTGGTCTCCATCTTTTCACAAGCATTCCTTCTCCAACCCCCACCACCATGCAACTTGAAATATGTTTACCTTCCAGTTCTTGTCCTGAAATGTTGATTCTGTTTGTTTTCCCATGGGTGCTGTCAGACTTGCTGTGTGCTTCCAGCATTTCCACTGTTAATTTTGGATTTCAATGGCATAACAAAAGAAAATCTTTTATTCTCACTCATTTATTTTCCAAACACCTTCACTGAGCTACCAGGTGAATAAACAAGTCAATTTACCTAGATTACTTACTTGAAAAACTTAATTACTATTCCTATTTCCTTGGTAGACAAAAATCCTGGAGAAACTCAGCGGGTGAGACAGCATCTATGGAGCGAAGGAATAGGTGACGGATAGACGGATCCATAGATGCTGCCTCACCCGCTGAGTTTCTCCAGCATTTTTGTCTACCTTTGATTTTTCCAGCATCTGCAGTTCTTTCTTAAACATTCCTATTTCCTTGCTCTGTCCAACATGAAAATATTCACTACAACTTAGCAATTTATTCCTCAAGTCTAAAGCATGAGGAGAGCCAGCAGAGAGCGAGGGGATCGTCTAGGAGTGAGCAGTGGCAACGGAGAGTGACGAAGGCCGCCGAGACCGGGGGGGGGGAGCTGCTGCCACGTGCAGCGGCAGGCAGTAGATAGGAATGTTCGGTGAAATATCTTAACTTTGTCACTCTGTGCCAAAGCTTGGCGACACTTGTCCAAAGCTTGGGTGAGGTCTGCTCCTGTTTTGCCAGGTTGTATACAAAACAAAGCCGTTCACTGTACCTAGGTATCTTTGAATCACTGAAGCATTGAATCAAGTTTCTTGGGTGGTTCCAAAGTCACCACAGCATACAGTGACCAGGAATTCTGGACTAGCTTTAACTATGTGAACAATCAAACAATGGGCTTAGCTAAGTCTATAATTATATAATCATGAGCAACTCTGGCCGCAATACCAAAGAGACGTTATGATTAATGGGCCAGTCCACTTAGGCGACTTTTTTGGCGACTGCGGGAGACTTTGCGGTCGCCACATGTTCGCGGGTGGTTGCTGGGGAGTCGCCTTCACGGTAGTGAGGAGTTCCCGCATTCTGGGACCTAGTCGCGGCCTCATTATGGTCACCGTGAATTTTTCAACCTGTTGAAAAATTACCGGCGATTAGAATGAAGCCGCCATGGAGATTAGCGAGAATTCTCGAGCCGTAGGTGGGTTGCCAGGAGATCTTAATAGGTTGGCAGGAGGTCGAAGGTTCTCGGAGCTTCTCGTAGATTGTAGCCGGTGCTGACCGGTGAATCTCATTGGCTCATTGTGAAAAAATAAGGTAAGCAGTGGTTTTCAGAACCAAGGATAACCAACCGGTAATGTTAAATGTCCGCCGAGCTTTTTAGCCTTGTATCTCTGGCTTCTTAAAAGTTGTCTCCACTTTTTCTCCCCCCTTCTCCCCGCGCTCACCTCCACCCCCCCCCCCTCCCCTCCCCACCCCACCCCACCCCCACCCACCCCCCCTCCCCCCCCTTTTAAAGGACTTACCATACACTGTGCTTTTGCTGTGTTTTTACAGCGCCAACCTCTGGTTTTCGAGCCGAAACGTTGCCTATTTCCTTCGCTCCATAGATGCTGCCTCACCCGCTGAGTTTCTCCAGCATTTTGTCTACCTTCCTGTGCATCGCTTCCTGTGTGTGTCTGTTTCACCTTGGCTTCGTACCATGTGATTTTTTTAGATAGCGCTCCCCCCGCTTGCCCTGTCCCCCACCTGCATAACGGGCTGGTGAAGGAAGCAATGTGTTTGTGTGTGTGTGTATGTTCCACTCTGACAGTCACCATTCCAGTAGCCGTTTTTTCAGCTGAGTCCGCTGAAAAATCACCTAAGTGGGACAGGCCCTTAAGCCAGAGAAGGTGCAAAAACATTCACGGGAATATTTTCTGGACTGGAAGGCTTGAGTTATAAGGTGAGAACTATTGGAGTTATAAGATGAGGACTATTTTCCCTGGAGCAAAGGAGGGAGGGTGATCTTGTTGTGGTTAATACAATTATGAGGGGCACGGATAGGGTAGATAATCACAATCTTTTCCACAGGATAGGGAGTACCAAACTAGAGAACATAGATTTTATGTGAGAGGCAAAAGATGAGACCTGAGGTTTTTCACACAGTAAGTAAGTAGGTAAGTAAGTAAGTTTATTGGCCAAGTATTCACAAACAAGGAACGTACAGTGGGTGGTAAGTTTATGAAGCGAGGTACCAGAGGAAGCAGTAGAGTTGGATACAATTACAAAGTTTAAAAGACATTTGGGCAGTGACATTGATAGAAAAGGTTTAAAGTGATATGGCTCAAATGTAGACAAGTAGGAATAACACAGATAGGCATCTTGGTCAGCATGGACAAGTTGGGCTGAAGGGCCTGCTGCCATGCTCTTTATCTCTATGAATCTTCAAATGATGATGATCTATGATGATGATAGTGGAGCAAGGAAGAGTCAAGTACTATTTACTTACAATGTTCTTGAAAAATCCAATAAACTTGGCCGATACCAATGCTTCTAAATGCAAAGGGTACTTCAGATTTCTACTGCAAAATATGAAGTGCCAGAGCATTACGCCTTCCAAAGACTGTCAGTAAAAATGTGCAATTTATCCCCACTGATGTGAAATGAGAGAGGCAGTTTAGTCTATAACATGGATGAAGGAAGAAGGAGGCAAGATTTTTCTTTCTTCCTTTAGCTTAGTCTCTTCTGCCACTTGCTTTACCAACCTGGATGTCATCTCATTTCAGTATCCTGTCCTACACAAAGTCCTACTGCAGTTGTAGATCCACAAGTTCCCAACATATATGGTCGGCACTCAGGGTCCAACTCTGGGGTCACTGCTTGATATTATTAGCTCTGTGAGGAGAATGTGGAGTTCACAAGTTCACAAGTTATAGGAATAGAATTAGGCCATTCGGTCCATCTGCCAATAAATCATGGCTTGATGATTCAATCATGAATTGAGTTTTCCCGCCATCCAAAATAAACTAGAATCAGAAAAGGTCTAACGCAACTGGGAACCTGATATTTGCAAGTGAGTTCTGTTCAACTCCACTCTGTTAGAACAGGAAGCAATGTGCAGGTCCTGGTGCAGATCCAGAAGGAATATGGGCATGGGTGCCTAGGTAAACTATCATCCTTGGAGCTGCTCTTCACAGAGAGTGTTTGCCTTTAACTATGGGACCTGTAAACATTGGGACGGTATGGACTTGTCAATGCTATGACAAATAGATGAAATTTCACAATTCATAATAGTCTCCAGACACAACTCAATACAAGATGCCACAGGAGAACAGGATAACAGCATTTGTTCAGGGTAAATAAAGAATAATAGTGCCAAAAGAGGATAAATGTAATTTTGGCATTGCACAAATATTTTCGATCCTCGTGAATGTTCCCATCTCAAACACAGAAGGGCTGTTCATCTCTGTCAGCTTCCGCAGCCCAGCAAGCTTTACATTGCGCAAAAGGTGCTGTAGTTGCTAATTAAGAGTCTTTCCCCCGATAATATATTGAGGTCTTTCCTTTCGGAATTTCTTACGATATATTCCCTGCTTTCTGTGTTACAGTCTGTGTGCCCATAAAAATAATCCAATTCAACGGCTCGGGTTCTGAACTGAAAAAGCACTAACTTGCCACTCGCTGAATAAATCACCGGAGCAGTCCCTTCCCTTTGATGTCTGCTTCCACATTCCTGCTGAATATCACTCTTTCTGTAATAAAGTGAAGGACCCACTGAGGGAGTGCACTGAGGGACGTCACCTTCAGGTTTTAGATGCCAAGGCATATTTTCGGAACTAATTTATTTATAATTCAGGGTAAGTGAAAATTATTTCAGTTTAGAAATGCACCATGGAAACATAAGTTCACAACAGGCCCTGAGTCCACACTTGGCTTACTGAGTCCACATTGTCTATTAATTACGTGGGAATATTTTGGAAACCAGTAACTATATATCAATGAGTAACAGAGACAGGGAGTGACATCTCAGAAAAGTGGGCTCCTTGTTTCAACAGCTTCTATTTTAAGTAGAGAACATCGCTCATCGTTAGCAACTAAAATACTGAGAGATAAAAAATATTCCAGCTAGAAATTGGCCAGGTCTCAACCTGAAATGTTTATCCATTCCATCCACAGATGCCTGACTGGTTGAGTTGCTCCAACGAATTGATTTTTGCTTAAGATTCCATTTAGTCTAGATTTTTTTCCCCACGATCCTTCAGAAAATTGGACTGATATCTATTCTATATCTCTTCAAAATGCTGACCAACCCATATATTTTCCCATCAAAACACTTTGGTGTAATATTGGTCAACGCACCAAACAGGATGTCATTCCTGTGACCTAACTGTGAGAATGAACCATTTCTAAGATTTATACCAGATATGCAATGTTAATACCAAATTGGAACATTCCGTTGTAGTGGGAGAGAAGGGGTAGGATCTATTTACTGTCATACGTGCAGTTTTAATCATCAACAAAGTTCCATTTAGGTGCCAACCAGCAAATGCAAGGGAATTGTAGACAGGATTGATCACTCATACACATAGGAAGAAACTCTTGCAGTGATCTTCAGGATAAGTAGTGCTCATCATCAACTAGAGCTAGAAAGAACCGTGCATGTGTATGCTATTGGGAGTTAAAGATAACTATGTATTAAAGCCATTAGAAGGTTCATATATATATATATATATATGAACATTAAACTGTAGGAGGAGAATAATTAAAAAATGAAGATGCCAGAATCCATCAACAGGTCGGGCAGTATCTGTGTAAAGAGAGACAGTCAACATTTCAGGTACAGGATCCATTTCAGAACTGGGAAACAAGTTAGGTTTCAGTAGCCTAGAAGATAGTGGAGGGAAGGATAGAAAAAACGGAATGCCTCTGATTTGGTGAGACCGTATGGGTTAAAGGGAACAATAACGGTAGCAATTAGAAACATATTATGCTTCTTTGGTTGTGCAACGTATTATTAATTATGAGAATCTTGGACATACCCAACAGGCAAGATGAGAAGTAGAAATGGGCTGTCCTGATAGAGACAGAAAAAGTGAGATGTCTGAAGTTGAAGATTCTCTGCCTCGGAGGGCGGTGGAGGCCGGTTCTCTGGATACTTTCAAGAGCGAGCTAGATAGGGTTCTTGAAGATAGCGGAGTCAGGGGATATAATGAGAAGGCAGGAACGGGGTACTGATTGTGGATGATCAGCCATGATCACATTGAATGGCGGTGTTGGCTTGAAGGGCTGAATGGCCTACTCCTGCACCTATTGTCTTTTGTCTAACGTGAGTTTGAAACAGTGCCATGTGCCCAGATGGAAGGAGAGTTCTGATTTCTCAAACTTCCATTGGGCATCATTTTTACATTACAGGAGGCCGCAGGAAGAAAAGTCAGAGTGGGAGTAGGAAGGTGAATTATCGTGGTTGCCTGAACTGCTGGGTATTTCCAGCATTTTATTTTTCTCAGATTGAGATTAGTTTATTGTCTGATACATCATGTAAAGCTCACGGTGAACAGTATACAAATTGTAACGATAGATACAACAGTAAATATAAATAAAATGCTAGATGAGCTCTGTGAGTCAGACAGCAGTTGTAGAAGGAATGGATAGGCGATGTATCGGGTCAAGACTCTTCCTCAGACTGATTGGAGTAGACGGGAAGAAAGTATGAAAAAGGAGATGGTGGGATAAAGCAGAAAAAGGTGCAGACAGAGAGATTGAGAAAGGGGAGAGAGCTATTGATGTCTTTTCTATTACACCTCTTTCCCCTTTCTTAACTCCCTGTCTCAATTGGCTGACATCTACTACAAACGTATCGACTCCTACAGCTATCTTGATTATATCTCCTCCCACTCTTCCTCTTGCAAGGGCTCCGTCCTTTATTCTCAATTTATCTGTCTCCACCGCATCTGCTCCCAAGATGAGACTTTCCACTTAAAAGCATCAAAGATGTCCTCTTTCTCCACTGAATGTGGTTGCCCCGCCCCTCTGCTGTTATTGATGGCCCTCATATGTGCCTCCTCTGTGTTCTGCAGTTCTGCTCTTGCTCCCTCTCCCCCTCCCCCCCACACAAACAATGTTCACCTGATCCTCACCTATCACCCCATCAGCCACCGCATCCAATACATTACTTTACGACATTTCCAGTATCTTTCACACGATCCCACCACCAGTCACACCTTTCCATCCCCACTCCTTTATCTTTTCTGTAGAGACCACTCTCTCCGCAATTCTTTGGTTCATTCATCCCTTTCCACCCAACCCACCCCCCCTCCCCAGGTACTTTCTCTGCAACCGTGGGAGCTATAACAGCTGTCTGAACACCTCCTCTCTCACTTCCATCCAAGGACCGCAGCAGCCTTTCCGGGTGAGACAAAGGTTCTGTGCATATCTTCCAATCTCGTCAACTATGTTCCGTGCTCCCACCCTGCACTCTTTTACATCGGCGAGACCAAGCACAGACGAGGCCACCATTTCACTGAATACTTATGCTCTGAGCACTGAGGCCTGCAAGATTTCCTGGTTGCTAACCATTTTAATTCCTCTTCCCAATCCCATTCTGACTTTTCTGTCCTTGGCTTCCTCCGTTGCCGTAGTGAGAACACATGCAAACTGGAAGAACATAACCTTATATTCCAATTTGAAGAGCTTACAACCAATGCTACGAAAATTGAATTCTCCAGTTTACGTTACATACCTCCATGCCACCTTCCCCTTTCCCCTGCCTTCACTCCCTACATCAATGTGCAAACATTTCTCCCACCACCCCAGTCACCCTACATCTTTCCCCTCCTCCATACACTCATCTTCCATCCCCATTACATATTTCCCTGTTATTCCCCTCTTTTGCCCCTTTGACTAATATCTCTCTTTCTGGCTTTACATTTCACACCACCACTTTTCTCCGTACTGACACTTTGTTTCACTTTCACCTCTAACTTTTGTTGCCCCGTGAAGCAAATACATCATCAATGGAAAGTGAAATTTAAGTTTAATTATCAGATCAATGTTCTGACAAATGGTCATTAATTTGAAATATCAACTCTGCATTTCTCTCTCCATGTGTCACATGCCCCGTGAGGTGTTCCCATTATATTCCGTTTTTTCTTCAGAGCTTTGCTATTTGCAGCAGGTTTCCTTCAGTTTTAACAGCACACATTGCCTTCATTCAGCCACTTGAACTGGACAAGTGACTTTGTTGCACAGACGATAGACACAAATTGCTGGAGTAACTCAGCGGGTCAGACAGCATCTCAGGAAAAAAGGAATAGGTGGCGTTTCGGGTTGAGACCCTTCTTCAGACTCGAGTAGAACCAGCATCTGCAATTCATTCTACATATTTTGTTGCACAGATATGCATTGAATTTCTCTTCAGGTTTAGTGGGAGCGCTGCGAGACAGCTGCCCTGCCAGCAGCGTGTTCGTTATTTCTGCTTTTTTTGTCTTTTTTAGTGTGTCTAGTGTTAGTTTGGGTGCCTCTCGGTATGTCTTATGTGGGGGGTGGTGGGGATGGGTAAGGAGGAAACTGCTTTCGGACGCCTCCATGGAGAGGCGACTTTTCCATGTTGCGTCCCTCGCGGCCTAACACCATGGATCGGAGCGGCCTTTCTCAGAATCAGGCCTGAAGCATCGGCAGCAGGCGCAGCGTGGACTTTCCATTGTGGAGCGGGCGAACCCTTGCCGGGGTCGCCAGAGAGGAGTGCTCCAATCGCTGGCCTGGTGACTTTGGCATCGTGGGGACTGTGGTCCGCAGAGCTTCTAGCCGCGGGCATGGAGTGAACTTACCATCCGGAGCCTGGGATCCCTCACCGGGGATCGGCGGAGAAGAGCTCCGACTGCCGGCCCGTGGCCTTCTTTGCTCAGAGAGTGGTGGCTGTGTGGAATGAGCTTCCAGTGAAGGTGGTGGAGGCAGGTTCGTTTTTATCATTTAAAAATAAATTGGATAGTTATATGGACGGGAAAGGAATGGAGGGTTATAGTCTGAGCGCAGGTATATGGGACTAGGGGAGAATACGTGTTCGGCACGGACTAGAAGGGTCGAGATGGCCTGTTTCCGTGCTGTAATTGTTATATGTTATATGGTTATATGGTTATATGGCCTATAACATCCTGAAGCCGCGGTCTCCGAAGGAAAGTGCCGATTCAGGACATCCAAGCCGCGGAGTGTGTTCCATCGTCTGTACATCGGGCCGTCTGTAGCGGCGACTATGGAGGGTCTAAGGCCCCGACCAAGGGTGAACAAAGGAGGATGACTGGCTGAACTTTGTGCCTTCCACCGCAGTGAAGAATGCTGTGGTGGATGTTTGTGTTAAATTTTTTATTGTGTGTTCTTTTAAGTGTACCGCTGCTGGCAAATTCATTTCACTGCATGTGATGAGCATGTGACGAATAAAATTAACTTTGACTTTGGCTTTGTATTTTCGGAATTAACTACTTTATATATATATACAGAATAAGGTCGAATTCATCTATTATAATTTTTCTGTACTGCTATTGAAAATATTTTCTGAACCATTTTAAAAGTCTATTAAAAGTATCCTCTGTGTAAGTGCTATCAGTGAGCTTTCAGTACACATGGCCCAAGGCCTGGTTGCTCACAACCAGCCACTGAAGAGTAGCCACCAGCTTAGTTACACCCACTTGGTCCACACTGGGTTACTGCTGCAATTGTGCAAGCCTGGATGAATATGAGCTGACAATATTGCCATTTCAGATTCATGATTCGTACTACTAACTTTTGGCCTAGATCTGAGATGTTAACAAACCCTACTGACCAATGCAGCAACTTTTTTGAATAAAATATGGAGAGAATTATGAGTTTCAAACAAGAGTCAAGGGTAGACACAAAAAGCTGGAGTAACTCAACGGATCTGACAGCATTCTGGAGACCCTTCTTCAGACTCCAAACCAGCATCCGCAGTTCCTTCCTACACAAGAGCCAAGGGTGTTTAATTGCCATGTATACCTTGGAACTATGAAATTCTTACTTTTATTGCAAAGACGAATAAGCATAACTTGCACTGGCAGGTTTCTTGTTCAGTTTCTAAGTCATGCCTGAGAACTTGATAAACAAACCATAGAATCCATTGAACTCTTTTAAGAATAAAGGGCCTGTTCCCATTAGCGATTTGTTTCGGAGACTGCCGGCATCATATCAGGGTCGCCAAAAGATTTTGAACATTTCAAAATTCAGCGGCGACAAAATAAATGTTGCGACACTTGAAAAAGCACCGCGCGTCATACATCATCATGCCTCGTTACCGCTGTGTCACGCCACATCACACCTCGTCACGCCGTATCACGCCCCGAATTTTTCAGTGACCTGATACGTCAGTCAATGATGCCGGCAGTCGCCGAAAAAATCGCCAAGTGGGACAGGCCCTTAAGATGTTCGGACTCTAGTGAAAACTGACGAGTTAATTTCATGTGTTAAAATCCTGCTAATGCAGTATTGACGACCCCGGTAGCAGCAAAAAGGACTACTTGTCTGAAACCCCCCGTGATAGACCACCTTATAAATAGTATATTGCAAAAAGTGTTAGCAGTAACATCATCCAGCTTTCAACTATTCATATTTTCTTCTTTACAATTATCTGACAAATCATTCCAAACCTTTTTAAGAATTTAATTGATTGCACTATGAAGTCAGCAGGAAATGCGGAGAAAAAGTGGCACTAAAATCTTATGAAAGGAATCGGTCAAAGCCAGGAAAGTGCTTTTCGCTTAGGTTTGAAATTTTTCCACTAATCACTTCTTTTTCCCTTTATGTATCCCCTCAGGGTAGTAACACTGAAGTACAATTACCTAATTAAATACTTAACCAAGTAATTATTCCTCACATGATCATCGACTACCCACTCCAACCCACATCACTCAACATATCGTCATCTTCATCTTCATCTGTAAAAATACATTCACCTTTTTCAGATATTACATAATCTTGATCAAGAGTAGGAATCTCCCCATCAAATGAAGATTCAGAAGAGGGTCTAGCCTTTATCCTGACTGCCATTCTAAGTAGGAGGACATTGAGTCTGTTTCACATGTTTGCCATTCAAAGGCAATTCACAATTTTTTTCTCCAATACAAACAAAATCATATATCTAAGTAGGAAAGGCAGAAAAAATGCCACTAAAATCTTATGAAAGGATTTGGTTAAAGCCAGGAAAATGCTTTTTGCCCAGGATTCGTAATTTTGCCACTAATCGATTATTTCTCTCTTTATACATCTCCTCAGGCATTTGCATTTCAAACCTTGGTGATTGAAAAATAGAGCATGGAAACAGAACCTCTAGCCCAAAAGGTTAGCGCTGACCATCAATCACCCATTCACACTATTTCCATGTTATCCCACTTTTGCATTAGCTCACTATACAATAGGGGGAATTGATCTACAAACCTGCATGTCTTTAGGATGTGGGAGGAAACCAGAGCATCCAGAGGAAACCTGGCTTGGATAGAGTGGATGAGGAGAGGATGTTTCCACTAGTGAGAAATACTAGGATAGGGCTAGAAGTCATAGCCTCAGATCATAGCCTCAGAATTAAAGGACATTCTTTTTAGGAATGAGATGAGGAAGAATTTATTTAGTCAGTGGGTGATGAATCTGTGGAACTCTTTGCCACAGAAGGCTGTGGAGGCCAAGTCAGTGGATATATTTAAGGCAGAGATTCTTGATTAGTACAGGTGACAGAGGTTATGTGGGGAAGGCAGGAGAATGGGGTTAGGAGGGAGATAAGATCAGCCATGATTGAATGGTGGAATAGACTTGATGGGCAAATGGCCTAATTCTGCTCCAATCACTGATGATCTTATGATCTTATGAAACCCAAGTGGTCAAATGGAGAATGTGCAAATCCACACAGAGTAGTTGTTGTGTATCTGGATGCTTGGAACAGACTTTAATAAGGCTCGGACACGGGAGTAAACTAACAAGCTCTTTATTCCAGGATGCCACCTTGAGACTCCCCCGCACACGCGTACTTGCACAAGATATCACAAGACATCACATATACTAATTACATATGCTAATTATATCACATACCCAACAGTAGTCAAGGCCAGGATCGAACCTGGGTCTCTGGCAGTGTGAGGCAGTGTGAACCTGGGTCTCTGGCAGTGCATTACCTGTTGTGTCACTGTGCTGCTGGCAATAGCTTTGGCATTAGTAAAAGACATATGACCTTCCTTGCACTTTGTAATAGTTCCATACACCTGACTAACTCGTCAAATATTGACACGTGGATACAAATACGTAGACCAATTAGTCTGAAGAAATGTCGCGACCCGAAATGTCTTCAATCCATATCCTCCAGAGATGCTGCCTGACCCATTGAGTTAGTCCAGCTGTTTGTATCTTCTTTTTTTTTTAATCAAATATCTATATTTTAAGTTTCTAAGCCTCAGCCCAACTAATAAGGACATTGTACAACAGGGTGAAATTTCTCTCTATGGAGAACTAATCTTTGTAATTATTTAATGATTCAATAGTTTTAATACAGCTGTTATGCATTAACATAAAGCTGTATTCAGGCTTGATGCATACAGTGCATTCAGAGAGTATTCAGACCCCTTCACTTTTTCCACATTTTGTTACATTACAGCCTTATTTTAAAATTGATTAAATTCATTTTTTGTATCATCAATCTACACACAATACCCTAGAATGAAGAAGCAAAGAGAGGTGTTTTGAAATGTTTGCAAAGTAATTAAAAAGAAATAACTGAAATATTACATTTATATAAGTATTCAGCCCCTTTGCTACGACACTCAACATTGAGCTCTGGTGCATCCTGTTTCCATTGATTATCCTTGAGATGTTTCTACAACTTGATTGGAGTCCACAAGTGGTAAATTAAATTGATTGGACATGATTCGGAAAGGTACACACCTGTCTATATAAGGTCCAACAGTTGACAGTGCATTTCAGAGCAAAAACCAAGCCATGAAGATGAAGGAATTGCCCGTAGACCTCTGAGACAGGATTGTGTCGAGACGCAATCTGAGAAGGGTATAAAACAATTTCTGCAGCATTGCAGGTCCCGAAGAGCACAGTGGCCTCGTCATTCTTAAATTGAAGAACTTTGAAACCACCAGGACTCTTCATAGAGCTGGCCACCCGGCCAAACTTAGCAATCGGGGGAGAAGGGCCTTGGTCAGGGAAGTGACCAAGAACCCAATGGTCACTCTGACAGAGCTCCAGAGTTCCTCTGTGGAGATGAGAGAAACTTCCAGAAGGACAACTATATCTGCAGCACTCCACCAATCAGGCCTTTATGTAGAGTGGCCAGACGGAAGCCACTCCTTAGTAAAAGGCATATGACAGCCCAGTTGGAGTTATCCAAAAGGCACCTAAACAAGATTCTCTTGTCTGATGAAATCAAGATTGAACTCTTTTGCCTGAATGCCAAGCATCATATCTGAAGGAAACCAGGCACTGCTCATCACCTGGCCAATGCCATACCTACGCTGAAGCATCATGTTGTGGGGATGTTTTTCAGTGGCAGGAACTGGGAGACTAGTCTGGATCAAGGGAAAGATGAACAGAGCAAAGTACAGAGAGATCCTTGATGAAAACTTGCTCCAGAGCGTTTAGGATCTCAGACTGGTGCAGAGGTTCACCTTCCAACAGGACAATGACCCACACAGCCAAGACAACGCAGGAGTGGCTTCGTGACAAGTCTGTGAATGTCCTTGAGTGTCTCGGCCAGAGCCCGTATTTGAACCCAATGAAATATCTCTGGAGGGACCTGAAAATAGCTGTGCATCGACGCTCCCCATTCAATCTGACAGAGCTTGAGAGGATCTTCAGAGAAGAATGGGTGAAATTACCCAAATACGGGTGTGCAAAGCATATAGTGTCATGCCCAAGAAGACATGAGGCTGTAATCACTGCCAAAGGTGCCTCAACAAAGTATTGAATGAAGGGTCTGAATACTTACGTAAATGTGATATTTCAGTTATATATATTTAATTATTTTGCAAACATTTCTAAACATCTGTTTTCGCTTTTTTATTATGGGGTATTGTGTATAGATTGATGATTTAAAAAAAACATTTAATCCAAGTTTAAAGCTGTAACGTAACAAAATGTGGAAAAAGTGAAGGGGTCTGAATACTTTCTGAATGCACTGTTTATTAGTACGACAGGACAAGATTCTTCCCACAGAACAACCATACATATACAGTTGGCCCATTGCTACTATTTGATAATGAAAGGTTTGATATATGTTACCAACAGGAAAGATTTATGGACAACATTTTAGACACAGAGATAAAAGATTTTGTGGAGTAGTAACAATTGTGGCTGAAAGGCTGAAAATAAAAGAACTGGCATCATCAAATCCACAGGATTGATCAAATCATCAAATCCACAGGATTGATTAATATTGTTGATTCATTGATTAAAAGATACAGCATGGAAATAGGCCCTTTGGCCCACCAAGTCCACACCGACCATTGATCATCCAAACACGTTAGTTCTACATTATCCCACTTTCTCATCCACTCCCTACATACTTGCGGCAACTTACAGACGTCAAATGACCCACAAATCCACACGTCTTGAGAATGTGGGAGGAAACTGGGGGAAACCCTCTTGGTCTCAGGGAGAACGTACAAACTCGACACAGACGACACTTAAGGTCAGGATCTAACCCGGGTCTTTGGCGCTATGAGGCAGCGGCTCTACCAGCTGCACCACTGGGCTGCTCTTGAGTAAGAATCTTGCGGAGATGTTAAACAAGCAAAACATTTAATATCCTCACCAGCAGATTTCTGTTTATAACGTATTACACTACCACTGAGAGACCATGAACAGGCCATTAAGTGTGTTCTCCAGAGATATTTATGTTATTTCATTTTTGCAAAATATGTCCTTCAATATCAGCACTAAATAGTGAACATTGTCAGTTGTACAAGAGCATGATAGTGTCCAGGATTTGTGTCCAGGATTTGAGTATAAGAGCAGGGAGGTTCTACTGCAGTTGTGCAGGGTCTTGGTGAGACCACACCTGGAGTATTGCTTACAGTTTTGGTCTCCTAATCTGAGGAAAGACATTCTTGCCATAGAGGGAGTACAGAGAAGGTTCACCAGACTGATTCCTGGGATGTCAGGACTTTCATATGAAGAAAGACTGGATAGACTCGGCTTGTACTCGCTAGAATTTAGAAGATTAAGGGGGTATCTTATAGAAACTTACAAAATTCTTAAGGGGTTGGACAGGCTAGATGCAGGAAGATTATTCCCGATGTTGGGGAAGTCTAGAACAAGGGGTCACAGTTTAAGTATAAGGGGGAAGTCATTTAGGACCGAGATGAGAGAAAAAAAATGTCACAGAGAGTAGTGAATCTGTGGAATTGTCTGCCACAGAAGGTAGTTGAGGCCAGTTCATTTGGCTATATTTAAGAGGGAGTTAGATGTGGCCCTTGTGGCTAAAGGGATCAGGGGGTATGGAGAGAAGGCAGGTACAGGATACTGAGTTGAATGATCAGCCATGATCATACTGAATGGCGGTGCAAGCTCGAAGGGCTGAATGGCCTACTCCTGCACCTATTTTCTATGTTTCTATGTTTCTATGTTAAATAAATAAATATGACATTTAAATGTCTAACCATGATGATAGAGCAAATCTGAAAAGGAAGAATAGCCGAAATGTCACCCATTCCTTCTCTCCAGAGATGCTGCCTGTCCCGCTGTTACTCCAGCTATTTATGTCTATCTTCGGTTTAAACCAGCATCTGCAGTTCCTTCTTACACAAGGAAGAATAGTCATTGTACCAATCCCTGATATATGCAGTGATATGTTCTATCAATTCAATGGTAGCCCTGGGAAAGGTTCATTATAGTTAAGTCTTAAATATTTAATTGCCTCACTTCTGTTCTGTACTTTGAATTTAATACCATAGCACACATTATTCAGATTTATTTTGGTGAATGGTATTTTATCCATTAAATATAATATTTGATATAATATTTAAGAACTTGAATTTGTGTGAAATGAGCATGATATGGTATTTTTGATATATTATTGCACAGTTCAGTGTATGTAATTTAACAGAAGCTCTGATAAAAAGATCTCTTTTCATAAAAGAGAAAAAATATATTTTTTAATTAGTTTTTCTTTTACCTTTAAATCACCGAGGCCAAGAACAATTGGCTTACCAAAAATATTACTCGTTCTGGGGCTATCCTGATTAACAGGCTTTTGATTATACTAATATAAAATGTCTGAAAGGTGTGGAATTAGATCCATCAGCAACTTCAGATACATGCATGATCTGAAATAATATGACAAAATAGATCTGTCACATTCAGTAATTATCAACAACTAAATGCTTACGGATAAATGCATTTTGACATGTATTCAAAGCTTCAAAGTATTCAAAATGTTTACCTCTGAATGTTTAATTATTTTAATACCTGGGTGCCAGAATTATTTAGTCACAGGAGGGCATAGTCTGGGTGGATTAAAAGAAAGAGACAAGGTGTGGAATTCATGTCACGTTGAATCTGGTCCTGCAGATATCCACACTCGAGCTCAGATTCAGTTGTGGATGGATCATGAGGGTGGTGCGGTGACTGAGAGTGGACAGGCTATCTGCTTGTTGGTTAGATTTCCAGACAAACCTCAAGCAATTATTTAAAGGCAATCAGGAATTCTACACTGTATTTGATACTGTATTAGACAAATTACACCATGACTTGAGACAGCAATTCAAATGCATAGAAACTAACGAGGCTGCAGAGAGTTGTGGAGTAAGCCCAGTCCATCATGGACACAGCCCTTCCCACCATTGAACACATCTACAAGAGGCACAGCTGCAAGAAGGCGGCATCTATCATTAACGATCCACACCATCCAGGCCATGCCCTTTTCTTGCTGCTATCATCGGGCAGGGAATATTCAAGAACAGCCACTTTCCTGCAACTAACACCACTTGAACCAAGCTGCACAACCCTAACCTTACCTCAGCAAAAGGAACACTACAGACCACTATGGGCTTTTTTCCCCAATTATTAACATTAATCCCTTGTTTTACTGTCTTTGTTTCAGTGTTTTGTATAAGTTATGTATAATCTATGTTTCTATGTGTGGTCTGTGTCTATATGTTTGTGATGCTGCCGCAAAGAGTTTCATTGCACCTGCACCTCACCATACTTGTACATATGACAATAAATTAAATTTGTGTTGACTTGACTGCTTCATAGAAAGTTCTACATCCATTAAGATCAGGAGATAATGTACTGGAAAGAAAGAAGGCACCATGATTTATAATGGGAAAAGATACCTTTAAAACCTGACCTAACTATTAATATTTGGGGAATGGACCTTCTCAAGTCCTTCCTCACCTTTGTGATCCATCTCAAAGATCATGAAAAGCTGCTTCAACATCAACTATCTTTTAGTGATGGGAACCCTTGTTGCATCCCTTGGATGCATCCTGCCTACAGAATTACAGAAATCAATCCAGACTCGGTAATATGAGCCGAGGTTTGGTCAGAAGAAAGGTTTGCTCCACTTCCAGTGACAAAGCAGGGTTTTGGTAATTTGATACAAATGCTCTGAATCATTTGAATCATCGAATTGCTATAGAATCTGTCTCGATAAATGACAGTGGTCAAACTAGTGGAAATGTGCAGAGATCCAAATAATTAATTAAAATAAATATATTTTCAATTCCAAACTCGACTTTTTCTGAGCCAAGAGTCATTTCTAGGTGAAGAGCATTCTGGTGTATATAAATTAATGTATAAATCGCAATGTTACAAAATTTTGAGATTAAAAAAATGAAGTCTGCAATTTATCCCATCAGATAAAGCATAAAAAGAAGTTTAATTTGAGACTGGACTGGCGGAGAGACATTCTCAGCAACTGCGCTCAGACAGACCCACACCTCATCCGCAGCCAGGATCGAACCCGGGACCCCGGCGCCGCAAGCGCTGCCGAACCGCCACAGGACCGCCTTCCCCCCCACCGAGTGTCCCATCCACACGCCCAGGGGGGGGGGAGGCGGCCGAAGGCGTCCGGGGTGACCCTGAACCGACAGAACAACGGCCCACCGGCCCACAGCCAGAACGGAGAAGAAGTGCCAACTGCAGCTCAACCCCGCTTCAACACCCGAGGAACCGGCTCCCCAATGGGCCGGGGACCACCAGCCGCACCGCCCGTCCCACCCAGCGGCCGCTGGCCAACCGCCCCTGCGCCGGCGAAAGCCAAGCACCAGCCATCAATGGGGATATGCACAAAATGCTGCAGCAACTCAGCGGTACAGGCAGCATCCCTGGAGAAAAGTAATGGGTGACGATTTGGGTCGAGACCCTTCTCCAGAGATGTTGCCTAACCTGCTGAGCCACCGCAGCACCCTGTGTGCATCCCCGCCGATGAACGGCGCTCGGCTCCCGCCAGCACCGAGGGGGCCAACTGACAGCCATTGGACAAGGCGAGAGACGTAGCCGACGGTCCCCCCATGTGCCAGAGCCGAGCTGGAGCCAGCGCCTCCCCCCGTGGGAATCAGGAAATTTCCTGATTCCCACGCGCCGGCCCGCCAACCCAGGGCCACCCCGGGCACCTCCGGCAGCCCCTGGACGGGGACGGACCAGTAGCGACTCAACAGTGCCCGCAGCGCCGGAGACCCGGGCCCGATATATTTAAGGCAGAGATAGTTAGACTCTTGATTAGTACAGGTGTCAGAGGTTATGGGCAGGAGAATGGGGTTAGGAGGGAGAGATAGATCAACCGTGATTGAATGGAGGAATAGACTTGATGGGCCGAATACCTTAATTCTGCTCCTATCATTTATGATCATAACCATTCTCTATCCCTCCATATTCCATGGCCAGTTACGTGATCAGCCATTTCCTGATTCCCACGGTCCTGGACCCAGGACCTCCATTACAGCCTCCAACAGTCAAAACTCCATGACTGGCCTATCATCCCTCTGCACCGTTATTCATGCCCAACTCTGCATGTGTCCCAATATTAATTAATCTGCCCCTTTCAGAGAAGGCTTCATACTGATATCTGATTGAGGAAAGTGGAGCGAACACTGAAAACAGATGTGCTTTCAAAAATAAGTCCCTTTTCTTTAAAATTCCACAATTATTTTTTTCAAAGCTGCCTCCTAAACCACATCTGGAATGATGACTACATTTGTTTGAAGTAGCAACTTGCCAATCTATCAAATCTGATGAGTACTTTTCTTCACAAGAAATCATATCTATTTTCTTGGTAACTATGACATGATTAAATTGCTTACCTTTTAAAGTACATTTATGCTTCTATCTTTTACATTCACGACTGATATCAGTAAAGAAAAATGTTACTTGTTAATGCACACATTTTTGAGTTGATGATATGAAGATCTTCTGTTGCACTGAAAGATGTTTGGGTATAAAATAGTGTCTGGATTTAATATGAGCCTAAAAAAAGTCAGTGACCTTGCCTTAGAACTAGTGCAATGCCCAAGCATCTGGAGGTTGTTTCCAGCTTTAATCAATTATCCCATTGGGATGAATTTCATCAGGATGTTATAACCTTGATGAAACATCTACTGGTCTTCTGTTATGAGACCAATATTACTTGTGGCATCCCTGACAGATTGATAAAAATGTCATTCATGTCAACATATTAATCCACTTTAAAAAGCACAATAGTTTAGTAGAGCCACTGTTGGCTGTTAACAGCATATAGCTAGGCCAAGATGGTTTTGCAGATAATGTCTTGGTACCTGCACCACAGGCACAAAATCTATAAAGAAGCATCCTTGGAAAAGGGGGCTGCGAGTACATCTCTGTTATGAAGTGTCTGCATGTTCAATTAAGTTAATGACTATGTTTATTCATGTGATGAATTGTACACTGGGTACAATTACAGGAATAAATTGCTTCTGTTTTTAAAGACTACATTTCTACCAAAAACAGATTTAGTGCATCAGAGAACGGCGCAGCCAAATGTCAATGTTATATACTTTTAGTAATTTCCCTTTGAATTTCGTGTAAATAAAAACACATTGATAATAGACTTATCCTAAACCATTATTTTCTCTGAGTTCGAGCCCAATTTCTATTTTCAGTGGCTTGATTCTAAGAGTAATATGACAAATAAAGATGCAGACTAGAAAATAATGAGATTAGATTTGACTTTACTTGGGAGCCATAACAACAGGGAACGACACAAAGCAATAATTGTGACACGTTTCATTTTTTAAATGCCATTGCAATAAAGTAATAATCTCATGGGGTCCATTTAGGGTCCAAGGAGAAAAAAAAGGCACCAATTTAAAAAGAGAAAAAGATTCCAAATAATCCATGATGTTACATAGAAACATAGAAATTAGGTGCAGGAGTAGGCCATTCGGCCCTTCGAGCCTGCACCGCCATTTAATATGATCATGGCTGATCATCCAACTCAGTATCCCGTACCTGCCTTCTCTCCATACCCTCTGATCCCCTTAGCCACAAGGGCCACATCTAACTCCCTCTTAAATATAGCCAATGAACAGGCCTCGACTACCCTCTGTGGCAGAGAGTTCCAGAGATTCACCACTCTCTGTGTGAAAAAAGTACTTCTCATCTCGGTTTTAAAGGATTTCCCCCTTATCCTTAAGCTGTGACCCCTTGTCCTGGACTTCCCCAACATCGGGAGCAATCTTCCTGCATCTAGCCTGTCCAACCCCTTAAGAATTTTGTAAGTTTCTATAAGATCCCCTCTCAATCTCCTAAATTCTAGAGAGTATAAACCAAGTTTATCCAGTCTTTCGTCATAAGACAGTCCTGACATCCCAGGAATCAGTCTGGTGAACCTTCTCTGCACTCCCTCTAGGGCAATAATGTCCTTCCTCAGATTTGGAGACCAAAACTGTACGCAATACTCCAGGCGTGGTCTCACCAAGACCCTGTACAACTGCAGTAGAACCTCCCTGCTCCTATACTCAAATCCTTTTGCTATGAAAGCTAACATACCATTCGCTTTCTTCACTGCCTGCTGCACCTGCATGCCTACTTTCCATGACTGGTGTACCATGACACCCAGGTCTCGCTGCATCTCCCCTTTTCCTAGTCGGCCACCATTTAGATAATAGTCTGCTTTCCTGTTTTTGCCACCAAAATGGATAACCTCACATTTATCCACATTATACTGCATCTGCCAAACATTTGCCCACTCACCCAGCCTATCCAAGTCACCTTGCAGTCTCCTAGCATCGTCCTCACAGTTAACACTGCCCCCCAGCTTAGTGTCATCCGCAAACTTGGAGATATTGCCTTCAATTCCCTCATCCAGATCATTAATATATATTGTAAATAGCTGGGGTCCCAGCACTGAGCCTTGCGGTACCCCACTAGTCACTGCCTGCCATTGTGAAAAGGATCCGTTTACTCCTACTCTTTGCTTCCTGTTTGCCAGCCAGTTCTCTATCCACATCAATACTGAACCCCCAAAGCCGTGTGCTTTAAGTTTGTATACTAATCTTTTATGTGGGACCTTGTCGAAAGCCTTCTGGAAGTCCAGATACACCACATCCACTGGTTATCCCCTATCCACGCTACTAGTTACATCCTCGAAAAATTCTATAAGATTCGTCAGACATGATTTACCTTTCGTAAATCCATGCTGACTTTGTCCAATGATTTCACCACTTTCCAAATGTGCTGCTATCCGATCTTTAATAACTGACTCTAGCAGTTTCCCCACTACCGATGTTAGACTAACTGGTCTGTAATTCCCCGTTTTCTCTCTCCCTCCCTTCTTAAAAAGTGGGGTTACGTTTGCTACCCGCCAATCCTCAGGAACTACTCCAGAATCTAAAGAGTTTTGAAAGATTATTACTAATGCATCCACTATTTCTGGAGCTACTTCCTTAAGTACTCTGGGATGCAGCCTATCTGGCCCTGGGGATTTATCGGCCTTTAATCCATTCAATTTACCCAACACCACTTCCCGGCTAACCTGGATTTCACTCAATTCCTCCAACTCCTTTGACCCGCGGTCCCCTGCTATTTCCGGCAGATTATTTATGTCTTCCTTAGTGAAGACGGAACCAAAGTAGTTATTCAATTGGTCCGCCATATCCTTGTTCCCCATGATCAACTCACCTGTTTCTGACTGCAAGGGACCTACATTTGTTTTAACTAATCTCTTTCTTTTCACATATCTATAAAAACTTTTGCAGTCAGTTTTTATGTTCCCTGCCAGTTTTCTTTCATAATCTATTTTTCCTTTACTGTACACATAAACATATGACCTAATGCAAAATGTATGCCAGAATGGGTAGCCAACAATGTAGTAACTACTCAATTATAATAGATATTTTTGGCTATAAGATTGGGCTGTTTAGTGTCTCTTTGTTTGCGAATTGTTCGTGCCCATTTGCTTCCACACTAGTGTAGGGTGGAACTGCAAATGCTGGTTTAAATTGAAGATAGACACAAAATGCTGGATTAACTCAGCAGGAGACGGGCAGCATCTCTGGAGAGATGGAATGGGTGACGTTTTGGGTTGAACATTGACTTCTCAAACTCCAAGTAGCCCTTGCTTTCCTCTCCCTCTCCCCATCCCCTCCCCCTTCCCAGTTCGACCAGTCTTATTGTCGCCGACTACATTCTATCTCTGTTTGCTTTGTCGTTACCTTCTCCCAACTAACAATGATCTATTCTACATTTCCTTGATCTCATTTCCCTTTGTCCTGTTTTCACACCTTACAATTCTTTATCTATACACTTCCTTATCTTTGTACTGCACACTCACCTGATGTCAGTCTGAAAAAGTGTCTCGACCCAAAACTTCAACCATTCCTTCTCTCCAGAAATGCTGCCATCCCGCTGAGTTGCTCCAGCATTTTGTGTCTATCTTTGCTTCCAAACTAGTATCCAATTGTTCAAGTTCAAGTGAGTTTATTGTCATGTGTCCCTGATAGGACAATGAAATTCTTGCTTTGCTTCAGCACACAGAACATAGTAGGCATGAACCATGCTAAATGTTATTGTGCTGTATCCAATGTGTGGGCATAATATTCCCTATGTATGTATAAGCCAGGCCATTGATCCCACGGAACTGGAAACACTGCTGTTAGTTAGAGAGATGGAGAGAGAGAGATAAAACATGGAAGGAACAAGGAAATGCAGATGCTGTTTTATACCAAAAATAGACACAGGGTGCTGGAGCAATTCAACGTATCAGACAGCATCTCTGGAGAAAAAAGATGGGTGATGTTTTGGATGTAGTGCTGGGGGTTGAAATTTCCTGACCATTATGTTAACAATGATCCCTGTCGTTCAGAGATTTCTCTCCACCAAAAATGTCCCTCACAAGCTGAACCGCGAATATTGGTTCTCACATGTTGTGCCATGACTTGTACTAATCTGCAACCACATCCAAAATGACTTGCATATCTTGCTGCAGCGACAATGTGCCCCTCCTTCAACTAAGCTGGAACTTGTGCTGGCCATTCATATCAGCTGTGCAGTTAGCATGTCTGCGTAATGAGCAAGCTATGTGTACTGCCTGCTCCAAGATGAATGGACAAATTTTAATCGTGCATCTTCATGCCTATTATCTGAGATATTCCATTTTAAGGTTTCAAAGGTTTCAAAGGTCTTTTATTGTAATGTACCAATTAAGATACAGTGATATGCAAATTACCATACAGCCATACGGGGGGGGAAACCCTCAAGAAATAAGAAAGGCACCACTGGAATAGCCAGTTTTCTCTAGCTATTATCCTGATTCCCTGGCTAGCCAAATTTCTCTATAGATAGTCTTTGCAAATACATCTAAGAAGATATGCTGTGCTAGATTTGTGTTACCGTGTTGTGAATCAGCCGTTGTGAAATAGTCTTGTCTTCATCAGTTAAAAATCAAGATCATAAAATAATACATTTTGATACTAAAACCCTGATTACTATTTTTTATTACTATAATTTAAAAAAGTAATTGTCTAGATTGATCATTTAAAAATTGCCAACACGATGCACTTCTATCATGCATTATGAAGAAACAATAGAATATGCCAAAGTTACTAAATTTGTGAAATATGTGCACAGCTCTGACTACATTTATCAATGTTCTTTTGACAGATGTCACTAATGCAACGGGATACTACGGGAACATCTTTCTATAATGATAGCACATAAATAGCATGATGATGGCCCATGAAAGAAATGCAATCAATGATATTGCACCACACTGCATGGAACAGCTTTTGCAATGGAATGAAATGGTTTCATTGTATTCTGGAAATACTCTATTATAGTAATTTACTATAATGCTGTTTATTTCCTTGTGAGCACATCAACTTGGTTTGACTTATATAAGTGGAGAAGATTGTTTTGAAAATAGAGCATGTATTTACAAGCAAGTGATTGTGGATCGTTTAACTACATACACGCTGTGATGGATTGACGTCTCAGAGCTCATACATCAATATTATAAACTACATTAAGATTCCAGAGATGCCTGATGGCTTCTGTCAAAAAGCTACTTATCAAGCCATGTAATGTCAACTGGTTCATATGGTTAAAACATTGTGACCAGAATACAATCTCATCCAAGAATATTGTGACTGAGAGGTTTAACCTAGAAGCTTAATGAAGGATAAAACATTTCAAACTTTGAAAAGCATTACATTATTTCTCTTCCAGGTCATTACCACCACATCAGCACACAGTACTCAAGCAGGAACTGAAGTGAAAGGACTACATGTGAGTATTTTCACAAATTTATTTGCATCAAGGCCGAGGCAAATAACGGTATCACTGTGCCTATCCTAAAATAACATTAAATGTTAAAGTATCCTTGCATTTGAAAATAAATTTAATTTCATGCTTATCGTACTTAAATGAAACTGAAGTAAATGCTTAAATAGTTTAGTTTAGTTTAGAGATACAGTGCGGAATCAGGCCCTTCAACCCACCGAGTACGCTGACCAGCGATCTCAATAGACAATAGACAATATTATTAAAGCTTTATTTCAGACACAGGTCCATATAACACATCAAACAGTACAAAGAATTACAAAGATACATTAAAAAATTGCATATTAGCCTAAAATATATATAAGCTATTGCACCAATGCTGTCTTAGCCTAGAAGTGAATCTATAGCAGCTTTTCAGAGGGCTGACTAGGGCTTCAATTATGTGGTTCTCTGACTTGTCCAGGCGACACATAAAACTAAACATCAGCTGTCTTAAGAGTGCCTCACAGGTTGGCACTGTAGTAGACACAAACAATTGACTGGCACTATGCCATCTAGGGACACGATGTAGCAACCTCATTGCATCATTGTATGCTACCTTGAGCCTCTGCATACTCTTTTTCTTATAATTAGACCACAATTGAGCAGTATATAACGGTGTGATGTAGGTTCTGAACAGGGAGCACTTCACAGAGTCAGAGCACATATAAAACTTCCTTATAAGCATGTTGGCTTGAAGATAAATTTTACAGCGCTGTCGGTAGAGGTCTTTGTCATCCTTCCAGTCATCAGATATGACATGACCTAAGTATTTAATTTCCTCACACACTGCAAGAGGACTGTCTGACAAATAAAAGGTCGGAAAAGTTGATTCCCTGTCCTCAGCGCTTCTAACTACCATTATGCGGCTTTTCTTAGCGTTGTACTTAATGTCATAATCAAGGCCATACTGAGAGCACACCTTCAGCATCTGCTGCAGCCCAGCACTATATGGACAGAGCAGGACCAGGTCGGCTGCATACATCAGATGATTAACAATAGTGTTGCCCACAAGACAGCCAGTTTTTAGCCTATTTAACTGATTTGACAATTCGTCCATATAGACATTAAATAAAATAGGAGACAAAATTCCTCCTTGCCGCACTCCGTTACTAACACAGAATGGAGCAGATACAACATTGTCCCATTTAACCTGAAACGTTTGATGGGCATACCAGAACACTAAAATTCTCACTAAGAATTTAGGGGCACCTCTATTTAGCAATTTTACAAACAATTGTTCATGATTAATCCTATCAAATGCCTTGGACGCATCAATAAAACATAGAAATACAGATGAATTCAGGCTTGTGTACCTGAACACAATCTCTTTAAGAGCATAGATACACAGGTCAGTTCCATGTTTTCTTTTGAACCCAAACTGATTGTCAGTAGTAAGGACATACATTTCTAGCTTTGTCAACACAATAGGCAATAGGTGCAGGAGTAGGCCATTCGGCCCTTTGAGCCAGCACTGCCATTCAATGTGATCATGGCTGATCATCCCCAATCAGTACCCCGTTCCTGCCTTCTCCCCATATCCCCTGATTATTTTTAAGAGCCCTATCTAGCTCTCTCTTGAAAGCATCCAGAGAACCCGCCTCCACCGCCCTCTGAGGCAGAGAATTCCACAGACTCACCACTCTGTGAGAAAAAGTGTTTCCTCATCTCCATTCTAAATGGCTTACTCTTTATTCTTAAACTGTGGCCGCTGGTTCTGGACTCCGTACACTAGCACTAACCTACAAACCTATACGTCTTTGAAGTGTTGGAGGAAACCAGAGCACCTGGAGAAAACCCATGTGGTCACGGGAAGAACATACAATCTCTGTACAGCCAGCACCCGTAGTGAGGATCAAACTCGGGTCTCTGGTCCTGTAAGGCAACAACTCCACAGCTGCACCACCGTGCTGCCCCAAATACTTATAATTTAGCCTTGACTACGGCTAATGTTTGGCCATAGATTTCTGCAATAAAACTCTTCTCATCCTTCTGTTGCAAGCATTACAACAGATATCCTTCATTCTTCAATGCCATAATGATGGATTCAAGCAAGTTATCTATTCAAAAAGTTGGATTATTTGGATTATATTCAATTCATCATTTTAAATGTGCCTCATGCACATTTCCTGCATCAAACAGTTACCATAGCTGTATTAACTGATGCCCAGAGCCCTGATTTCGGTTTAGAGGCAGCATGATGTGGATGAAAGAAATGTATGCTTACGATGACACCAGCTAATAAATCAGTGGACTTAGTGAGGGTTGGGGGGGAGGTAGGATGTGAGACCAAAGATGTGATTAGAGGGTGCATTCAACTGTGATAATCTTCATGGCCAACTGACCTTGGGCGGCACTACCCTTGTGAGATGCAGGGTGCCCAAACCTCTTCAATTATTGCACTGCATCGAGTTGCTCATCATCTCATTTTGCATAAGAGAATTGAATGTGTGCATGTTGTCCTCGGTGTTTAAACAATGTGGTTGGCACTTGACTCAAATGGGAGAGTTGTTGCCTCCAAACTGCAGTGACATGAGTGAGCTCATTCCTGATATGTGTAGTTTGCGTGCTCTCTCTGTGTCTGTATGAGTTTCCCCAGGTACTCAGGTTTCATCTCAAGAGGTCCCTGGTTCTTGATTAGAACGGGTGTTAGAGGTTATGGGGAGAAGGCAGAAAAATTGGGTTAGGATAGTGAGATAGATCAGCCCTGATTGAATGGTGCAGTAGACTTGATGGGCCAAATGGCCTAATTCAACTCCTATCACCTATGACCTTATCAACCACTGTGATCCTGTTCATTCACCTTACAAATGGGGTCACAGAAAGAGCCTAATTCTACTCTTACCACATGATCTTATGAGCTCACATCTGAAGGATCTGTCTTCAGCACTAATGTGTTCAGGGGGTGGTATATGTTCTAAGTTGTGATGCAGGGATTGAGACCTGATTGAGAGAGATTGTTGTTAGATGAGTCATTGGGACTATTTGAACACGCCTAAGTCCAACACAGCCCTCGGCAGGTTATGGCAGATGAAGTCATTGAATGTAATTCCCCTGTGAGCACAATGAACCTCTTCAGTGCTGAATATGAATCCTTGGGCTGACATTCCAAAACCTTTTTCTTCCACTGTATTCAGACTATGTGTTTGATGGGCCATCCAGCTGCCTACAGTTATTCATCATGTCAATTTTCCAGGACAGCTTCAGTTCTTTACTCGGGGACACAGAGCTGGCTCCAATTCCAGCCACCATCACCTCCTCGGTAATCAATTTTGCCTACCTTTGAGCAGTGCTGCCTAATATTAGTGGAATTAGCCAAGCATAACATTGCACCCTTCCAATAGATACAGTCCAGGTTATCACTGGCCAAGTGCTGTACTCGTGGGCAAGAGCAAGGTATACCAAGCTGAAGTAGGTAATTAAGGGCGGCACGGTAGAGTTGCTGCTTTACAGCAACAGGGACCCGAATTCAATCCTGACCACGGGTGCTTGTCTGTACTGAGTTTGTACGTTCTCCCCGTGAACTGCGTGGGTTTTCTCCTAAAACTTCAGTTTCCTCCCACACTCCAAAGAAGTATAGGTTTGGAGGTTAAATAACTTGGTAAAAATGTAAATTGTTCCAAGTGTGTGTAGGATAGTGTAAGTGTGCGGGGATCGCTGGTCAGTGCTGACTCGGTGGGCCGAAGGGCTTGTTTCCGCGCTGTATCTCTCAATTAAACTAAACTAAAAACTAATTGCAAAATATGATTCAACTTTACTTTAGAGATACAGGGCAGAAACAGGTCGTTCGGCCCACCAAGTCCGCGCCGACCAATGATCATCCCATGTACTCGCACTATCCTACACACTCGGGACAAGTTACAATTTTACAGAAGCCAATTAACCTACAACCCTGTACGTCTTTAGAGTGTGGGAGGAAACCGGAGCACCCAGAGAAACCCAATATGGTCACAGGGCAAATATGCACACTCCATACATACAGCACCCATAGTCAAGATTGAACCCAGGTCTTTGGTGCTGTAAGGCAACAGCTCCACTGTGTATGCCAGTGTGCTGCCAGCTTTGATTGTGCTTCATTCAGTCTGATTATGGGGCTATTAAATTTAGCTCCCATGAAACGCAATGGTATATTCATTTTTGCACATTCATTCTATTCCCACACTATTCACTGCACAGTTACTTTGATGGAGGTGGAAATCCTGCTGCCTGCAACCAGAATTCACTGAATTAGGCTGAGTCCTGAAAGCCTGACCAATCAATAGAACATACAACATGGAACAGTACAACACAGGAACAGGCCCTTCCGCCCATATTGTCCCTGCCAACATGATGCAAGATTAACCTAATCTCCTCTGCCTGCAAATGATCCATACCCCTCGATTTCCTGTATATCCATGCGCCTATCTAAAAGCATTTTAAACACTACTTTTGGATCAGGTTCCACCACCACCTCTGGCAGCGTGTTCCAGCATTCTCTGTGTAAATAAATTGCCCCACATATCTTCTTTAAATATTGCCCCTCTCAACTTAAGGCTATGCACTCTAGTCTTTGATATTTCCACCCTGTTTATATCAATGAGACAATGGTGGAGAGAGTCAAAAACTTCAAATTCCTGGGCGTGCATATTTCTGAAGATCTTTCCTGGACCCAGCACAATGATGCAATTATAAATAAAGCACATCAACGCCTCTACTTCTGAGAAGATTACGGAGATTTGGTATGTCAGAGAGGATTCTCTTGAACTTCTACATATGTACAGTAGAGAGCATGTACTGTACTGTAGAGTACTGGTAATGTAAATCCTGGCCGAAAAGGAACAGGAATAGAACCAAAATTTAGTGAAGGATTCATGCATTTCTAAGCCATTTTGGTCAAGTCTGTGTTTCAGTATGTAAAAAGAGAAGCTGCTGAATGGTGCCAGTAGGTCTAGGTCCCAGATCAATGTTGCAAATAAGAAATGTATGAGTATCTCTTCAATTGACAGAATGAATGAGATTTCTGCAGAGGACTTCCAAATAATTATAAAAGCATGAAGTTGATTGCATTACTGCAAACGAATTGTAAATAATGTTGTGCGACAGTTACCTTGTTATTTTTTGATTGGTCAAAAGTGTTAAGTTTTGGAATGTTTGTTTGAATTCCATGGTAAATGTTGCATTATTCAGTAAAGTTAGCTTTCTTCTCGAAGCTTCTCCTTGAAACAATGTAGGGGAGACTCTGTTTTTGGGTTGGTGAACTGTCAATAATGTATTGATGTAATTAATATGTTTGATTGGATTGTAAAGAGACCACCCCTATGTAGTACGGCACCTCAAGGTTTGTGGACCTATAAAAGGTAGCTCCTTCTTAGATCGGTGTCAATGTTCTGGAGGAACGCTTGGGACTGCGTGACCTTTTGGAGTGTTTCTGCTTGCACGAGGCTGAAAGGTTTGGCCAGGCAGATACAAGGATTGAACCCGCGGTGATTTAGGTATCATATACGGGAATTTGCTGTTCAATCTAAAAATAAAGTTTAGTTGTTCCAGTGCTTGACTCAGCGGTTTTTGACTGAACTAGACTGGGGGATAAGCTTTAGAAGAGCGTATTTACAGTTGCATCATCGCCTGGTTCAGCAAATTGAAAGCACAGGAGCGGAAAAGACTGCAAAAAGTTGTCAACACTGCCCAGTCCATCACTGGCTCTGACCTCCCCACCATCGAAGGGATTTATCGGAATCGCTGCCTCAAAAAGGCAGTCAGCATCGTCAGGGATCCACACAACCCTGGCCACACACTTATTTCATCCCTGCCATTGGGAAGAAGGTAGAGGAGCCTGAAAACTGTAACGTCCAGGTTCAGGAACAGCTTCTTCCCTAGTCATCAGGCAATTAAACACAACAACCTCAAATAAGCTCTGAACTACAATAGACTAATATTATTATTATTATTATTATTATTATTATTATTATTATTATTATTATTATTATTACACTACTATTGTTTGTTTTTTGAGTATGTGTGTGTGTGTATATATATTGTTTTCAATTTATTGTATTGTATTCAATTTATTGTCATTATCTCATAAGAGACAACAAAATGGATTTTCCTTACAGTCATGTAACATAAAAAATAAATAATAAATAAATAAATAAATATTTAGAGGGGAAAAAAAGCACAAACACAGAAGTCCACGACACAACATAACCCCACAGCGGCACCAAAGTTGAGGAAGGTACCATAGTCCAGCCAGCCTCCCCGCCGATCTTCCCAGATGTTCATCCGTGATCAGGGCCTCCCGAGCACCCGCAGTTGCCGTCACGGGCGGCCTGATGCTCAGGCCCTCTCACCGGGAATGATGGAACCCCGACGCCAAACCCCGACGGAGAACATCCTCAGCGGCCCGGACCTCCAAATCAGCCACCTCCCACCGGAGTCCACAGTTCCCGAAGTCCACAGGTCGAGCCGGGCGGTGTCGCAGGACTCCGCGATGTTGGTCAGCTCCGGCCGCGTTGGGAGTTCCGTGATGTCGGTGCAGCAGGCCCAGAACTCCGGAGCTCCAAACAGCGATCCCTGGTAAGGCATCGCCCACCCGGCGATGTATCCAGCGCTGCGCCGCTGCTGCTGGAGCTCTGGTCGGTCCCGGCAGGAAAGGTAGGTGGGGGCGAGGATGCAACTCGAAAAATAGTTGCATCCTCTCCAGGAAGCGACTGAAGGATGGTATCCCCTTTACTGTACCCTCTTCCCCCCACATAAAGACAAAAAAAACACAAAAAATGCTCTTCAAACATAACAAAAAAAACAAAAACTGAAGGCGGAGGCAGCTAGCAACAGCGCCACCGGATGTCCAAAGATATATATAAATATATATATATGTTCTCACACACACACACACACACACATATATATATATATTACTGATGGGCTGAAGGGACTCCTCCTGGGCTAGTGCATGCCTGATGGGCCGAAGGGACTTAAAAAATATAATTTCCCCTTCGTAAATCCATGCTGACTCGGACCAATCCTGTTACTGCTATCCAAATGTGCTGCTGTTTCATCTTTTATGATTGACTCCATCATCTTCCCCACCACCAATGTCAGGCTAACTGGTCTATAATTCCCTGTTTTCTCTCTACGGCCTTTCTTAAAAAGTGGGATAACATTAGCTACCCTCCAATCCACAGTATTATGTTCATTCCTGCAGTAGGTGCCAGGGAAGGTATAAAGGCTCTAGAAAGCAGGGATGAGTTTTACCCAGACGATTCCTGGAATGAGGAATTGTGAACAGAGTGGAGAAGCACATTGTCCTTGGAACAGAGGAGTTTAGGAGGGAATTTGAGAGGACTATTTGAAATCATGAAGGATACGGGCAGAGTAGATAGGATGAAAAATTTCTCAATGGCAGAGAGGTCAAGAACCAAAAGAAATAAACCGAAGGTGATGAGCAAAGGCACAAAAGGTGGCCTGGGAATTTTCTCAAACATTGAATTGTAGGGATAGAAATGTAGTGTTCAAAGGTTAGCCAGATAATTCTCTGCAAGGAAGTATTTGCATACACAACTGAAGGGCTGAATGGCCACCTTTCTCTCTAAGCCCATCTGTGTTTCTGTAAATTATGTAATGTTAAACTGATAAAGATACTTCCACAGCTTTCTTTGTGTTTTGACAATCTGCAAAGTAGAAATGTTTTTTTTTCAATTCTCCCAATTATTAATTGCAATTGGCATCTTTGCTTAATATTTGAAAGTGGTGCTATATAAATAATAATTCTAGTGTTTCTGTAATTCTCTAATGAATTTTCACACTGTTAATCGGTGCTCATTGATGCAGACAAGGGATGAGCAAAGTCACCCATTATTTACACTGCCCTACCGGCATTGAATGTCAAAGACTCCCAAGTAGTTATTTATGTGCACTCCACAGGGAAATCCATTTAGCCAAACATTGCAACATGTTGGCAAATTACTACATTAGCGTAAAAGGTAAGTAAGGACAAGGCAGTTTAAAACAGATACAAGAAAAGATGAGAAATCAGTCTTCTGCTTTATTCATTCATGGCTGGAGTTGTATTTTAACTGTTAAAACATGCACTGCCTCTATGTTTATATTCCACTAAAGTGCATAACGTTCATCACCTGACATAAACAAATGTTTTACCTGAGTTTAGTGGGACCTGGATCCTAATCTGTGTAGAATTAATTGATCTGTAGAAAGCAGTAGCAGGTGTAAGAGCATTATTGATTGACCTAAGAATAACTGCATTAAAATCACTAAAATAAAAATAGTTTGCACATGCTATTCTAGTTGAAAATCAGCAGCGGCTCGACCCTCTCCGGAGACTAAGGAAAGCAGGTCTCCCTACTGCTCATCTAAGAACCTTCTACAGGGGCACAATCGAAAGCATAATGACCTACGGCACCACTTCAACAGGATAGTGAAGACCGCCAGCAGGATCATTGGTGCCTCACTCCCTTTCCTGTTGGAGATATACAAGAAGCGGAGCATCAGTAGAGCCATCTCCATCATCCAGGACCCCTACCACCCATCACACCACATCTCTATTCTGCCATCTGGGAAGAGGTACAGGAGCATCAGCTGCAAAACCAGCAGGATGCTCCACAGCTTCTTCCCACAGGCAATAAGACTGATTAACGGACTTTGTCCCCTACCCAAATATCGCTCACCAACACATTCAACCTCGTCCATACTTTGACAGTTAGGCACCTGTCAAAGTAAAGCCACTGTCGGTCGGAATGTCTGTTTTTATTCTATTGTAAATGTTAGGCCTACTTTCTGTTTTTAGACATGGTAATTTCAATTTGTTTTTAAAGCTCTATGTATTTATCCTTTTTTATTAACTACACTGAATGGAAACTGATCGAGATACGTTTTTTCGTTTCCTCTGTGTATGCGAGTACTAGTGAAAATGATATTAAAGAAATACTGAATACTGACTGATACTGTTGGATTGGGAATAATTTTGGCACTCTTTTTTCTCCACAATTTTAAATTGCCCAGGTTCAGGTACTGGGAATCCTGCCCTCCCCAGTGTACATGTGCGTGTGTCTGTGTCTTGTCTGTCTGTCTGTGTCTAGTCTCTGTCTGCCTTGTCTCTATGCGTTAATGTTTGTGTGTGTGTGTGTCAGGGTGGGGGTGGAGGATTAAATCACAGGCCTAATTTCTAAGTCACGTCCTGAATGTATTAACTGGGGTACTCGCCAGTTTTACCACAGTTAATGCTCACACTTACATCAATCTGTAAGCAAACATTTGTTCATCAATGTCCTCGGACACAAGAGGCCATTTAAGTTCCGGAAGTGGCGGCGCTGTGATACAGCTGCGGCTCGCCTGCAGTCTGTCTGTTTTTACTTTTTATGTCGTTTTTTTTTGTCTAGTTTAGTAATTTTTTTGGTTATTAGGTGGTGTTATGTGTGTGGGGGGAGGGTGAAACAGAGCTTTCTGTCTCTCCCTTCGGGGGAATGCGACTTTTTGTCGTATCCCCTTTCTCTTCCCCCGTCTGCGCTGAGGCCAAATGGCGGAGCTGGCAGCCTCCAACCTGCGACCGACCTCGAGGGTCCGGAGGTAGAGCCAGCCAGGACTCACCAACGCGAGGCTGGCCGTCTTCGAGCTGCGGCGGCGTTCGGGTAGCGGCACGACTCGGCGCTCCGGTGAGGGCGGACGGTGCGGAGCTGAGACACTCCCGTGCGGCCGGCACGGCTACTGGCTGGAAGGCGCTCCCGTGTGAGCAGCCTGGTGCGGGGCTGAGACGCTGCCTTGTGGGCGGCCCGGTGCGGAGCGGAGACGGTGCTACGGCGGCTGAGGCGGCGGCGACCTGGATCCTGGGCTCGGCCGCGGGCCGGTGGAGGACAATGTCGGGAGCTCGCAGGTCACAGGCTGGTGCCTGTTTTCCGGAGCACCCGTTGCAACAGCTGCGGGCAGCTTCGACCACCCCCGGGCCGCCATCGCCCGGTGGGGTATCGCCTCGGCGCAGAGGGAGAAGAGGAGGGAAGAGACAGTAACTCTAAGACTTTTGCCTCCATCACAGTGAGGAGGTGTTTGGTGAACTCACTGTGGTGGATGTTAATTTGTGTTCATTGTGTTTTGTTATTATTACATGTATGGCTGCAGGCAACAGCATTTCGTTCAGACCGAAAGGTCTGAATGACAAATAAAGGATTCAATTCAATTCAAGTGTTTCTTTTTTAAGACAATAAATGTTCTTAGAAGTGCACTGTGGATCTGGAAGAGCAGCAGAATATGTGGACAAGAACACCTTAAGGCTTTCCACCTCTCCAAATCACAAAGTTGCTGTTTCCTCATCCCACTCCCTTAGCTTTCCAATGGTCATACTGTGCCATCCCAGCATATTGAGACTCTATCCACAAACAGAGGCATCAGGAGACTTGGAGGCTGAGGGAAGACTTGATAGAAGTAGATAAAATGATGAGAGGCATAGATAGGGTAAACAGTCAGAAGATAAGACACACAAAAAAAAACTCAGTGGGACAGGCAGCATCTCTGGAGAGAAGGAATGGGTGACGTTTTGTGTCGAGACCCTTCTTCAGGCCATTTTTCCCAGGGTGGAAATGTCAAACTCTAGAGTGTGTAACTTTAAGATCATAAGGGGATAGTTTAAGGAGATATGTGGGGCAAGGTTTTTACTAAGAGTGGTATGTGGTGGAATCGTGCATTTAGATCGACACAAGAATATGTAGGGACTGAGTGGATATGGATCATGCGCAGACATAAAGGATTAGTTTTGTATGGCATCATGTTCAGCATAAACATTGTGAGGTGAAGGGTCTGTTCTTGTACCATACTGTTCAAAGTTCTAGGTTCTGTGTTAGTTGTGTTTCAATGTAGGGGAGCAGTAAAAACCTGAGCACTAACTTATAATGATTAAATCAAATGCTACTTTATGATATAATGCATTGAAGTTCCATTCAAACATTTCAGGCTATAGAGGAAAAAAGCAGAGCAAATCAATTTGAATCAATGTCACTCTTAGCATCCAGAATTCGTTAGAAGTGACAACCTAGGAGAAAGTGACCTTTTAGCCAACAAGGGCATGCAACACAAAAAAAAATATCATAATGTACAGTTAGCAGTAAACAGGAAAATGGCTGGAATAAACCAATCCTACCTACGACCACAGAGTCTCTGACGCTCACCCGACGATAAGTTGTCTGTAAACTCTCTCAGTGTTAGTTGGAAGAGACCTGGAAAAGGGGAGAGAAATTGGCGGAGAACAAGGATTGAAATATGCAAAAGTAAACAGGACTATTTTTAAATTCTGTGTAATATCATTTGTAAAAAAAAACACACATAAAGCTGTGAAAATATTAAAACAAAAGCAATCAGTTATTTCCAGGTTACATATGTTTCAGCATGACCATCTTCAATGAAGTAAAGAAATGTATACTTAAAGTATTAGGGATTAGCAAATGGACTACATTGTGCTCAATTCGGTTACAGCCAGTAACAGTCAGTCTCTTCTCTGTTCCTTTGGCCACACTGCCCTTCACACTGTCCTCCACACTGATTGTTCTGGAGGACATCCCTCAAGGTATTGCAATCCATGGAAGGCAATGGGTCACCCAAAATGCCTTTAAAGCCCTTTCTCAAGAAGGGTCTCGACCCGAAACGTCACCCATTCCTTCTCTACATAGATGCTGCCTGTCCTGCTGAGCCACTCCAGTTTTTTGTGTCTATCTTCGGTTTCCTTCCTACACATGAAGCTAGTTTTAAAACCCTACTAGACATGGTGCAGACCCGTTGGACCCCGTCCCCCAAGGCAATATTCCACCACTGACCCATAGCCCACAACTGCGAAGGCGCGGCAGAGGGGTTCCCGTTGTGATGACAGAGATCCCCGTTGTGATGCGAGTCACGGCAACACTCCATTAACTGCGCTTCACCATCCCTCTTCCTACCCCTATCCTCTTCCATTCCCCCTCATCCCCAGCACTCCTCCCCCTCCTCTTCACCTTCTCTCTTCTTTCCCCTCTATTCCTCCCCTCCCCCACTCCCTCCCTCACCTCTCCCCTACCCTCAGTCACTCCCTTCCTCCCTCCATACCCTCCATAATCCCTCTCCTTTCCCTACCCTCCTCCTATCCCTCTATCCCCCCCCCCCCCCCCACCTCCCCCCCCCCCCCCCTCTCCCTCCTCACCTCCCAAACTGCCCTCCTCTCCCTCTATCCCCCACTCCCTACCTATCCCACTCCCCCCCTCCTCTCCCTATATCCCCCACTCCCTACCTACCCCACTCCCCCCCTCCTCTCCCTATCCCCCCTCCACCTCCACTCTGTCTCCTCACTTCCCCCACTTTCCCCTCCCTCTCCCCTCCCTATCCCCCTCCTCTCCCTTTCTCCCTACTCCCCCACTCAACTGCTCCCTATCCCACTCCCGACAATGAAAATCTCGATGTTTTTTTGTAAATGACATCTGCCCCCGAGAAATTAATTAAAATGAAGTTTTTTGAAAATCATTGCTTTTTATGTAAATGATTATCGGGATCCAATTGTGACGTAGAAAAGTGGAAAAGTGATTTTTGTAAAAGTGGTTTTTGTAGTTTAAAATATGAATAACGTAAAATATACCATCAATCTGAACAAAACTTCCACAGCACACCACAGGACAATGGTGAGTAAGGTGGGCCAAAAATTGTAGCGCTATCATGTACTGTTTTGGGGTAGTTTCGGGATCACACACGCACGCAAAAAACAAACAAGATGAGGTTTTAGTAATATACTAGATTAAGTCAGACCTGTTGGGTCCCAGCATCATGCGGGAGGGCTGGTCCCCCAACGTAATATTCTACCTCTCCACCAATTCCACCAATTTCTGGAGTGCTAGTAAGGGTGTTGTGGGCTGAAGGGACTGGTTTCCAGAGGGCTAGTATGGACATTGTGGGCCGAATCGATTCTTGGGCTGGTGGCTCTCTCACTCAAGCCTGTTGTGCTGGCAGCTCACTCACTCACAGCTGGTGGGCTGGCAGTTGACTCACTGCCATCCCTTGAAATTCCATTTCAAGCAAGGTGGAAGGCCACCAAATTCAAATGCAGTTTCTTACCACTTCAAGCAGGGTGCAAGGCCACTAAAGACACCGAGTTGTGACTTCTCCATCTTGCAGAGACTGAGCCAAGCCCACTCTTCTGGGTTTTATAGTCCCTCCCCCCTCCCACCAGAAGGGGCTTGGCCTTCATGGCATGATTGACAGGAGACAGAATCTCAACATTTTTTAAACACTAATAACTCTTTTATTTTTCATCGATGCGAAAAATCCTTGGCACCTGATGAGCGGAGGGGGACTGAGTAAGATGGCCAAAAATCACAGCTGTACGTGGTAGCATCTTTTCTAAAATCAATATAAAGCGCAAACAGGAAGTGGTCAAGATTAGACTTTTAATTATATAGAAAGCTAGGCAACTTTAATTAGGCAAGGCGACTTTAATTAGGCAAGACAACTTTAAATAGGCAAGGTAACTTTAATTAGGCAAGGCAACTTTAATTGGGCAAGGCAACTTTAATTAGGCAAGGCAACTTTAATTAGGCAAGACAACTTTAATAAGGCAAGACAAAACAAAATGTTTGTTGGAGGTCTTCTTTTATAGGGAGGGTGGGGGGAGGGTAATGGGAAACTTTATTTCCTAGTCCCTACCTGGTCGGAGAGGCGGCTTCCCTCCGAGCTGCTTCTTCGCCCCTTCCTCGCAGCCTACCATTGGACTGGAGCGGCGTTTCCAGTTGGGATCGGACGGGACAACAGCTTCGGCGGCGGCACAGTGCTGGGACACCATCACGGAGCGGGAGATGCCTTACCGGTTCGGCGTGCGGTAAGCTCCGGAGTGCTGTGACCGCCGACTCCAACATCCGAGGAGCTGTGGCTGCGGAGCGTCCTTTCTGATGCCTTTCCCTACAGTGGAAAATTTTGATTCTGTTGTGGGGGGACGTTCATGTTGAATTCTATAATGTGTTGTGTCATTTTTCTTTTTATAAATTTTTCTATGGATGTACGGAAACTTAATTATTTTTTCTATGTAAATCACTTTGGTTTCAACGCGAGTTGATTTAAACGTGCTATATAAATAAAATTTACTTACTTACTTACTTACTTACTTACTTACTTACTTACTTACTTAGTTACTTACTTACTTACTTACTTACTTACTTACTTACTTACTTACTTACTTACTTACTTACTTACTTACTTACTTACTTACTTACTTACTTACTTACTTACTTACTTACTTACTTACTTACTTACTTACTAAGAAAACTTTAATTAGGCAAGGCAACTTTAATTACGCAACACAGCTTTAGCATTCCGGAAGTGGCGGCGCTGTGAAACGGCTGCGGCTCGCCTGCAGTCTGTCTGTTTTCACTTTTTTTGTGCTGTTTTTTTTTGTCTTGTTCAGTTAAACTTTTGGTTATTAGGTTGTGTTATGTGTGGGGGGGGCGGGGGGGCTGAAACAGGGCTTTCTGTCTCTCCCTTCGGGGGAATGCGACTTTCTTGCCGTATCCCCCTTCTCTTCCCCCGTCTGAGCTGAGGCCTAATGGCGGAGCTGGCGGCCTCCAACCTGCGACCGACCTTGAGGCTCCGGAGGTAGAGCCAGCCCGGACTTACCAACGCGAGGCTGGCTGTCTTCCAGCTGCGGCGGCGTTCGGGCAGCGGTGGATCTCAGTGCCCGGTCGGGGACTCGCCGCTCCGGTGAGGGCGGACGGCGCGGGGCTGAGACACTCCTGTGAGGGCGGCCTGGCTCCCGGCGGGATGGCGCTCCCGTGTGGGCGGCCCGGCTCCCGGCTGGAAGGCGCTCCCGTGTGGGCGGCCCGGCTCCCGGCTGGAAGACGCTCCCGTGTGGGCGGCCCGGTGCGGGGCTGAGATGCTCCCGTGAGGGCGGCCTGGTACGGAGCGGAGACGGTGCTCTGGTGGTTGAGGCGGCATTCTGGCGGCGGCGACCTGAATCCGGGGCTCGGCCGCGGGCCAGTGGACGACATCGTCGGGAGCTCGCAGGTCACAGGCTGGTGCCTGTTTTCCGGAGCTCCCGTGGCAACAGCTGCATCCGCTGGACTGGAGGGCGGCAGCTTCGACCACCCCCGGGCCGTGGAGCTTGAACCGCGGGACTGACTTACCATCGCCCGGCGGGGTATCGCCTCAGCGCAGAGGGAGAAGAGGAGGGAAGAGACAGTAACCCTAAGACGTTTGCCTCCATTACAGTGAGGAGGTGCTTGATGAACTCACTGTGGTGGATGTTAATGTGTGTTTATTGTGTGTTGTTTATTATTACATGTATGGCTGCAGGCAACGACATTTTGTTCAGACCGAAAGGTCTGAATGACAAATAAAGGATTCAATTCAATTCATTTCCAAACCAAAGGCAACACAGCTTTAGAATTTCCAAACCAAAGGCAACACAGCTTTAGAATTTCAAAACCAAAGGCAACACAGCTTTAGCATTTCCAAACTATATTTTCAAACCACATTAAGGACACTGACAGGTCAGTAAAACCACTCACAGGCGCAGGCAGGCCCCGAGGAAGCAAATGTGGCTGTGGTATCGAGTCTGGGTAAGGGTGTGGTCGTACAGTTGGAGGGCAGGGGGGATCACAGAGGGTGTGCAGTTAGAGAGGAGGTTGTGAAACTGTCTCCGGAGAGATGATGAACTTCTTCAAAGTAGGCATACCTTGAGGAGATATCGCAGTGGAGTAGACAAAGTGTTCAAAAAGGAACTGCAGATGCTGGAATATCGAAGGTACACAAAATTGCTGGGGAAACTCAGCGGGTGCAGCAGCATCTATGGAGCGAAGGAAATAGGCGACGTTTCGGGCCGAAACCCTTCCTCAGACTGATGGGGGGTGGGGGGGGGGAGAAGGAAGGAAAAGGGGAGGAGGAGGAGGAGCCCGAGGGCGGGCGGATGGGAGGGTGGGAGGAGACAGCTAGAGGGTTAAGGAAGGGGAGGAGACAGCAAGGGCTAGCAAAATTGGGAGAATTCAATGTTAATACCATCCGGACGCAAGGTCCCCAGACGGAGTATGAGGTGCTGTTCCTCCAATTTCCGCTGTTGCTCACTCTGGCAATGGAGGAGACCCAGGACAGAGAGGTCGGATTGGGAATGGGAGGGGGAGTTGAAGTGCTGAGCCACCGGGAGTTCAGGTAGGTTATTGCGGACTGAGCGGAGGTGTTCGGCGAAACGATCGCCCAACCTACGCTTAGTCTCCCCGATGTAAATCAGCTGACATCTAGAGCAGCGGATGCAGTAGATGAGGTTGGAGGAGTTACAGGTGAACCTTTGTCGCACCTGGAACGACTGCTTGGGTCCTTGAATGGAGTCGAGGGGGGAGGTGAAGGGACAGGTGTTGCATTTCTTGCGGTTGCAACGGAAAGTGCCCGGGGAGGGGGTGGTGCGGGAGGGAAGGGAAGAATTGACGAGGGAGTTGCGGAGGGAGCGGTCTTTGCGGAAGGCAGACATGGGGGGAGATGGGAAGATGTGGCGAGTGGTGGGGTCACGTTGGAGGTGGCGGAAATGGCGGAGGATTATGTGTTGTATTTGCCGGCTGGTGGGGTGAAAGGTGAGGACCAGAGGGACTCTGCCCTTGTTGCGAGTGCGGGGATGGGGAGAGAGAGCAGTGTTACGGGGTATGGATGAGACCCTGGTGTGAGCCTCATCTATGGTGGCGGAGGGGAATCCCCGTTCCCTGAAGAACGAGGACATTTCCGATGCCCTGGTATGGAATGTCTCATCCTGGGAACAGATGCGGCCTAGGCGGAGGAATTGGGAGTAGGGGTTGGAGTCTTTACAGGGGGCAGGGTGGGAAGACGTGTAGTCCAGATAGCCATGTGAGTCAGTGGGTTTGTAATGTATGTCGGTCAGGAGTCTGTCCCCTGCGATGGAGATGGTGAGGTCAAGGAATTGTAGGGAAGTGTCGGAAATCGTCCAGGTGTATTGGAGTGCCGGATGGAAGTTGGTGATGAAGTGGATGAAGTCAGTCAGTTGTGTGTAGGTGCAGGAGGTGGCCCCAAAGCAGTCGTCAATGTAACAGAGGTAGAGGTCGGGGATGGGGCCCTGGTACGTCTCGAACGAGGATTGTTCAACGTACCCGACAAAGAGGCAGGCGTAGCTGGGGCCCATGCATGTGCCCATAGCTACGCCTTGTGTTTGGAGGAAATGGGAGGAGTCAAATGTAAAGTTGTTGAGGGTGAGGACCAACTCCGCTAAGCGGAGGAGAGTGTCAGTGGCTGGGTATAGGTTGCTCCTCTGGTCGAGGAAGAACCGGAGGGTTCCGAGGCCATCCTGGTGGGGGATGGAGGTGTAGAGTGACCGGACATCCATGGTGAAGATGAGGGGGTGAGGGCCCAGAGAGTGGAATGCGTGGAGGCGGCGGAGAGTGTCTGAGGTGTCTAGAACATAGATGGGGAGGGATTTGACCAAGGGGGATAGGATGGAGTCAAGGTATGTGGAGATGAGTTCGGTGGGGCACGAACACGCAGAGACAATGGGTCTGCCAAGGAGAGCCGGGTTTGTGGATTTTGGGGAGAAGGTAAAAACGGGCCGTGCGGGGCTGGGAAACGATGAGGTTGGAAGCTTGGTCGGGCAGGGCGTGGGAATTGATGAAGTCGGTGATGGTGCTAGAAATGGTGGCCTGGTGCTCGTCAGTGGGGTCATGGTCCAAGGGTAAGTAGGAGGAGGTGTCCGAGAGTTGGCGCGTGGCCTCAGCTTTGTAGAGATCGACGCGCCAGACTACCACGGCACCTCCCTTGTCGGCTGGTTTGATGACCCAATCTGGGTTTTTGCGGAGTGATTCAATGGCAGTGCGTTCAGAGGGGGAAAGATTAGAGTGAGACAGGGAAGTGGCGAAGTTGATGCGGTTGACGTCGCGGCGGCAGTTCTGGATAAAGAGTTCCAGAGCCGGGACTTTATGAGAGGGGTTCCACGAGGAGGGGGTGCGTTGGAGACGGGAAAAGGGGTCATCATTGGGGGGCGAGGACTCCTTCCCATGGAAGTGCGCTGTGAGGCGGAGATGATGGTAGAAGCGCTCCAAGTCATGGTGGGCGCGGAACTCATTGAGATGGGGACGGAGGGGGACAAAGGTAAGACTTCTGCTGAGGACAGACCGTTGGGTGGGGGAGAGGGGGAGGTCGGGGGGGATGGTGAACACCCGGCAGGGGTGGGAGTTGGGGCCAGAGGAAGGCAGGTGGGTGGACTGGGGACGGGGCGATGTGTGGGGGGGGGGGGGGTTGTGGGTGTTGGAGGAGTGGTGGGTGGTCAGGGGGTGGGGGGGAGAGAGGGCTGTAATGTAGGTGGGGAAGAGCGGGGATGACATGGTTGGGGGTGGATGGGGAGGGTCAGTGGAGCAGCCACTGAGGTTGGTAAGGCTGGGCAGACGGGCGCTAGGACCCAGTGGAGTTAAGTACAGTAGAGTGGGAGTAAGCAGCGTGGAGGCTCCAGGCCCAGTGCAGAGTCCAGGCTCCAGGTAAGGCGACGGCTGTGGGTTGCTGGAGGGGGGTGGAGTGGCGCGGGTCACCGGACCCAATGGTCGTAGTCCAGTGGTGGTTGAGTCGGGGTCCGCGGGCGATGCGTGGGTGGTCCCGGTGGGCGGAAGGTCGGGGGGTCGGCGGCGAGATGAATCGGGTGCGTTGCGGCGGCCATGTTGGGGGCGCCCCGGTTCGGCGGCGATGTCGGGTAGGTCGGGTCCGGCGGCGATGTCGGAGGAATCGGCGAGGGGGAGAAAGTCCGAGTTACCGTAGAAGCTGCGAGGCTGGGCGTCATCGGTCGGCAGGTGAGGGTCAGCGGCGGCATCGATGTGGAGGTCGGGGAAGGCTGCGTCCCGGTGAGTATGGAAGTCGCTCCTAGTGGCCAAGATGGCGTCGCGGGACTCGGGCAGGCGATGCGGGCCAGAGTTGGGGCACAGAGTCTGCGGGCGGTCGAGTCGCGGAGTGTAGGCGTCGGGAGCGGCCTGGAGTTGGGATAATTTAAGGTCCTTAGTGGAATTAAGGTAGGCCAGGAATTTTTTATTAAAGAGGTGGATCTTCCGGCGGATGAAATACAGCTGGGGTCCGTTGCAGGTCTGGGTTAGTGAGGCCTGAAGCACAGGGAGCGTCGATGTGAGGTCCTGTTGGTGCCGGCGCATTGCGACCAGGGTGGATCTCAGTGCCCGGTTGGAGAATTGCTGGGTATGCCAGTGGATAGCCAGTCGGTACCGATGATCCGGTTGGGGTCCGAACTGGGAGGTAGGGAACTGGAGCTGGAAGCCATGGGGTATGAGATGGAGGCGCAGGCAGGCCCCGAGGAAGCAAATGTGGCTGTGGTATCGAGTCTGGGTAAGGATGTGGTCGTACAGTTGGAGGGCAGGGGGGATCACAGAAGGTGTGCAGTTAGAGAGGAGGTTGTGAAACTGTCTCCGGAGAGATGATGAACTTCTTCAAAGTAGGCATACCTTGAGGAGATATCGCAGTGGAGTAGACAAAGTGTTCAAAAAGGAACTGCAGATGCTGGAATATCGAAGGTACACAAAATTGCTGGGGAAACTCAGCGGGTGCAGCAGCATCTATGGTGCGAAGGAAATAGGCGACGTTTCGGGCCGAAACCCTTCCTCAGACTGATGGGGGGTGGGGGGGGGGGAGAAGGAAGGAAAAGGGGAGGAGGAGGAGGAGCCCGAGGGCGGGCGGATGGGAGGGTTGGAGGAGACAGCTAGAGGGTTAAGGAAGGGGAGGAGACAGCAAGGGCTAGCAAAATTGGGAGAATTCAATGTCAATGCCATCCGGACGCAAGGTCCCCAGACGGAATATGAGGTGCTGTTCCTCCAATTTCCGCTGTTGCTCACTCTGGCAATGGAGGAGACCCAGGACAGAGAGGTCGGATTGGGAATGGGAGGGGGAGTTGAAGTGCTGAGCCACCGGGAGTTCAGGTAGGTTATTGCGGACTGAGCGGAGGTGTTCGGCGAAACGATCGCCCAACCTACGCTTAGTCTCCCCGATGTAAATCAGCTGACATCTAAAGCAGCGGATGCAGTAGATGAGGTTGGAGGAGTTACAGGTGAACCTTTGTCGCACCTGGAACGACTGCTTGGGTCCTTGAATGGAGTCGAGGGGGGAGGTGAAGGGACAGGTGTTGCATTTCATGCGGTTGCAACGGAAAGTGCCCGGGGAGGGGGTGGTGCGGGAGGGAAGGGAAGAATTGACGAGGGAGTTGCGGAGGGAGCGGTCTTTGCGGAAGGCAGACATGGGGGGAGATGGGAAGATGTGGCGAGTGGTGGGGTCACGTTGGAGGTGGCGGAAATGGCGGAGGATTATGTGTTGTATTTGCCGGCTGGTAGGGTGAAAGGTGAGGACCAGAGAGACTCTGCCCTTATTGCGAGTGCGGGGATGGGGAGAGAGAGAGCAGTGTTACGGGGTATGGATGAGACCCTGGTGTGAGCCTCATCTATGGTGGCGGAGGGGAATCCCCGTTCCCTGAAGAACGAGGACATTTCCGATGCCCTGGTATGGAATGTCTCATCCTGGGAACAGATGCTGCGTAGGCGTAGGAATTGGGAGTAGGGGATGGAGTCTTTACAGGGGGAAGGGTGGGAAGACGTGTAGACCAGATAGCCATGTGAGTCAGTGGGTTTGTAATGTATGTCGGTCAGGAGTCTGTCCCCTGCGATGGAGATGGTGAGGTCAAGGAATGGTAGTGAAGTATCGGAAATCGTCCAGGTGTATTGGAGTGCCGGATGGAAGTTGGTGGTGAAGTGGATGAAGTCAGTCAGTTGTGTGTAGGTGCAGGAGGTGGCCCCAAAGCAGTCGTCAATGTAACGGAGGTAGAGGTTGGGGATGGGGCCCCGGTACGTCTCGAACAAGGATTGTTCAACGTACCCGACAAAGAGGCAGGCGTAGCTGGGGCCCATGCGTGTGCCCATAGCTACGCCTTGTGTTTGGAGGAAATGGGAGGAGTCAAATGTAAAGTTGTTGAGGGTGAGGACCAACTCCGCTAAGCGGAGGAGAGTGTCAGTAGCTGGGTATAGGTTGCTCCTCTGGTCGAGGAAGAACCGGAGGGCTCCGAGGCCATCCTGGTGGGGGATGGAGGTGTAGAGTGACCGGACATCCATGGTGAAGATGAGGGGGTGAGGGCCCAGAGAGTGGAATGCGTGGAGGCGGCAGAGAGTGTCTGAGGTGTCTAGAACATAGGTGGGGAGGGATTTGACCAAGGGGGATAGGATGGAGTCAAGGTATGTGGAGATGAGTTCGGTGGGGCACGAACACGCAGAGACAATGGGTCTGCCGGGAGAGCCGGGTTTGTGGATTTTGGGGAGAAGGTAAAAACGGGCCGTGCGGGGCTGGGGAACGATGAGGTTGGAAGCTTGGTCGGGCAGGGCGTGGGAATTGATGAAGTCGGTGATGGTGCTAGAAATGGTGGCCTGGTGCTCGTCAGTGGGGGTCATGGTCCAAGGGTAAGTAGGAGGAGGTGTCCGAGAGTTGGCGCGTGGCCTCAGCTTTGTAGAGATCGACGCGCCAGACTACCACGGCACCTCCCTTGTCGGCTGGTTTGATGACCCAATCTGGGTTTTTGCGGAGTGATTCAATGGCAGTGCGTTCAGAGGGGGAAAGATTAGAGTGAGACAGGGGAGTGGAGAAGTTGAGGCGGTTGATGTCGCGGTGGCAGTTCTGGATAAAGAGTTCCAGAGCCGGGACTTTATGAGAGGGGTTCCACGAGGAGGGGGTGCGTTGGAGACGGGAAAAGGGCTCATCATTGGGGGGCGAGGACTCCTTCCCATGGAAGTGCGCTGTGAGGCGGAGACGACGGTAGAAGCGCTCCAAGTCATGGTTGGTGCGGAACTCATTGAGATGGGGACGGAGGGGGACAAAGGTAAGACCTCTACTGAAGACAGACCGTTGGGTGGGGGAGAGGGGGAGGTCGGGGGGGATGGTGAACACCCGGCAGAGGGTGTGCAGTTAGAGAGGAGGTTGTGAAACTGTCTCCGGAGAGAAGAGGAGAACTTTTTCAAAGTAGGCATACCTTGAGGAGATATCGCAGTGGAGTAGACAAAGTGTTCAAAAAGGAACTGCAGATGCTGGAATATCGAAGGTACACAAAATTGCTGGGGAAACTCAGCGGGTGCAGTAGCATCTATGGAGCGAAGGAAATAGGCGACGTTTCGGGCCGAAACCCTTCCTCAGACTGATGGGGGGTGGGGGGGGAGAAGGAAGGAAAAGGGGAGGAGGAGGAGGAGGAGGAGCCTGAGGGCGGGCGGATGGGAGGGTGGGAGGAGACAGCCAGAGGGTTAAGGAAGGGGAGGAGACAGCAAGGGCTAGCAAAATTGGGAGAATTCAATGTTAATGCCATCCGGTCGCAAGGTCCCCAGACGGAATATGAGGTGCTGTTCCTCCAATTTCCGCTGTTGCTCACTCTGGCATCGTGAGAGGCCCTCCAACAGTATGACCATACCCTTACCCAGACTCGATACCACAGCCACATTTGCTTCCTCGGGGCCTGCCTGCGCCTTCATCTCATACCCCATGGCTTCCAGCTCCAGTTCCCTACCTCCCAGTTCGGACCCCAACTGTGCTGACTGGCTATCCACCGGCATACCCAGCAATTCTCCAACCGGGCACTGAGATCCACCCTGGTCGCGATGCGCCGGCACCAACAGGACCTCACATCGACACTCCCTGTACTTCAGGCCTCACTAACCCAGCCCTGCAACGGACCCCAGCTGTATTTCATCCGCCGGAAGACCCACCTCTTTAATAAAAAATTCCTGGCCTACCTTAATTCCACTAAGGACCTTAAATTATCCCGACTCCAGGCCGCTCCCGACGCCTACACCCCGCGACTCGACCGCCCGCAGACACCGGGCCCCAACTCTGGCCCGCATCGCCTGCCCGAGTCCCGCTACGCCATCTTGGCCACTAGGAGCGACTTCCATATTCACCGGGACGCCGCCTTCCACGACCTCCACATCGATGCCGCCGCCGACCCTCACCTGCCGACCGATGACGCCCAGCCTCGCAGCTTCTACGGTAACTCGGACTTTCTCCCCCTCGCCGATTCCTCCGACATCGCCGCCGGACCCGACCTACCCGGCATCGCTGCCGAACCGGGGCACCCCCAACATGGCCGCCGCAAACATGGCCGCCGCAACGCACCCGATTCATCTCCCCGCCGACCCGCCGACCTTCCGCCCACCGGGACCACCCACACATCGCCCGCGGACCCCGACTCAACCACCACTGGACTACGACCATCGGGTCCGGTGACCCGCGCCACTCGACTCCGACCATCAGGTCCGTTGAACCACGCCACTGGACTCCGACCATCGGGTCCGGTGACCTGCGCCACTCCACCCCCCTCCAGCAACCCACAGCCGTCGCCTTACCTGGAGCCTGGACTCTGCACTGGGCCTGGAGCCTCCACGCTGCTTACTCCCTCTCTACTGGACTTAACTCCACTGGGTCCTAGCGCCCGTCTGCCCAGCCTTACCAACCTCAGTGGCTGCTCCACTGACTCTCCCCCATCCCCCCCCAACCATGTCACCCCCGCTCTTCCCCACCCACATTACAGCCCTCTCTCCCCTCCACCCCCTGACCACCCACCACTCCTCCAACACCCACAACCCCCCCCCCCCCCCACACATCGCCCCGTCCCCAGTCCACCCACCTGCCTTCCTCTGGCCCCAACTCCCACCCCTGCCGGGTGTTCACCATCCCCCCCGACCTCCCCCCCTCCCCCCACCCAACGGTCTGTCCTCAGCAGAGGTCTTACCTTTGTCCCCCTCCGCCCCCATCTCACTGAGTTCCGCGCCCACCATGACTTGGAGCGCTTCTTCCGTCATCTCCGCCTCACAGCGCACTTCCATGGGAAGGAGTCCTCGCCCCCCAATGATGACCCCTTTTCCCGTCTCCAACGCACCCCCTCCTCGTGGAACCCCTCTCATAAAGTCCCGGCTCTGGAACTCTTTATCCAGAACTGCCGCCGCGACGTCAACCGCCTCAACTTCGCCACTCCCCTGTCTCATTCTAATCTTTCCCCCTCTGAACGCACTGCCATTGAATCACTCCGCAAAAACCCAGATTGGGTCATCAAACCAGCCGACAAGGGAGGTGCCATGGTAGACTGGCGCGTCGATCTCTACAAAGCTGAGGCCACGCGCCAACTCTCGGACACCTCCTCCTACTTACCCTTGGACCATGACCCCACTGACGAGCACCAGGCCACCATTTCTAGCACCATCACCGACTTCATCAATTCCCACGCCCTGCCCGACCAAGCTTCCAACCTCATCGTTTCCCAGCCCCGCACGGCCCGTTTTTACCTTCTCCCCAAAATCCACAAACCCGGCTCTCCTTGGCAGACCCATTGTCTCTGCGTGTTCGTGCCCCACCGAACTCATCTCCACATACCTTGACTCCATCCTATCCCCCTTGGTCAAATCCCTCCCCACCTATGTTCTAGACACCTCAGACACTCTCCGCCGCCTCCACGCATTCCACTCTCTGGGCCCTCACCCCCTCATCTTCACCATGGATGTCTGGTCACTCTACACCTCCATCCCCCACCAGGATGGCCTCGGAGCCCTCCGGTTCTTCCTCGACCAGAGGAGCAACCTATACCCAGCCACTGACACTCTCCTCCGCTTAGCGGAGTTGGTCCTCACCCTCAACAACTTTACATTTGACTCCTCCCATTTCCTCCAAACACAAGGCGTAGCTATGGGCACATGCATGGGCCCCAGCTACGCCTGCCTCTTTGTCGGGTACGTTGAACAATCCTTGTTCGAGACGTACCAGGGCCCCATCCCCGACCTCTACCTCCGTTACATTGACGACTGCTTTGGGGCCACCTCCTGCACCTACACACAACTGACTGACTTCATCCACTTCACCACCAACTTCCATCCGGCACTCCAATACACCTGGACGATTTCCGACACTTCCCTACCATTCCTTGACCTCACCATCTCCATCGCAGGGGACAGACTCCTGACCGACATACATTACAAACCCACTGACTCACATGGCTATCTGGACTACACGTCTTCCCACCCTGCCCCCTGTAAAGACTCCAACCCCTACTCCCAATTCCTCCGCCTACGCCGCATCTGTTCCCAGGATGAGACATTCCATACCAGGGCATCGGAAATGTCCTCGTTCTTCAGGGAACGGGAATTCCCCTCCGCCACCATAGATGAGGCTCACACCAGGGTCTCATCCATACCCCGTAACACTGCTCTCTCTCCCCATCCCCGCACTCGCAACAAGGGCAGAGTCCCTCTGGTCCTCACCTTTCACCCCACCAGCCGGCAAATACAACACATAATCCTCCGCCATTTCCGCCACCTCCAACGTGACCCCACCACTCGCCACATCTTCCCATCTCCCCCCATGTCTGCCTTCCGCAAAGACCGCTCCCTCCGCAACTCCCTCGTCAATTCTTCCCTTCCCTCCCGCACCACCCCCTCCCCGGGCACTTTCCGTTGCAACCGCAAGAAATGCAACACCTGTCCCTTCACCTCCCCCCTCGACTCCATTCAAGGACCAAAGCAGTCGTTCCAGGTGCGACAAAGGTTCACCTGTATCTCCTCCAACCTCATCTACTGCATCCGCTGCTCTAGATGTCAGCTGATTTACATTGGGGAGACTAAGCGTAGGTTGGGCGATCGTTTCGCCGAACACCTCCGCTCAGTCCGCAATAACCTACCTGAACTCCCGGTGGCTCAGCACTTCAACTCCCCCTCCCATTCCCAATCCGACCTCTCTGTCCTGGGTCTCCTCCATTGCCAGAGTGAGCAACAGCGGAAATTGGAGGAACAGCACCTCATATTCCATCTGGGGACCTTGCGACCGGATGGCATTAACATTGAATTCTCCCAATTTTGCTAGCCCTTGCTGTCTCCTCCCCTTCCTTAACCCTCTAGCTGTCTCCTCCCACCCTCCCATCCGCCCGCCCTCGGGCTCCTCCTCCTCCTCCCCTTTTCCTTCCTTCTCCCCCCCCCCCCACCCCCCATCAGTCTGAGGAAGGGTTTCGGCCCGAAACGTCGCCTATTTCCTTCGCTCCATAGATGCTGCTGCACCCGCTGAGTTTCCCCAGCAATTTTGTGTACCCACAGTTTAGTAGACATGTGTTCAGTGTTATTCACAGCTCAGACTGAGAGACGAGTCCCTCTCGCTCCCCCATCTTGCAGAGACTGACTGAGGCACTTAACACTTCCGGGTTTTATAGTCCGTCCGGAAGGGGCGTGGCCTTCAGAAGAGAGAATTTCAACATTTTTTAAACACTAAAAACTCTTTTATTTTTCATTGATGGGAAAAATCCTCTTGTCCTGCGCAGCGGAGGGGGACCTTGTGTAAGACGGCCAAAAATCACAGCCGTAAGTGGCAGCGTTTTTTCTAAAATCAATATACAGAAAACAGGAAGTGGTCAAGATCAGACCTTTAGTAATATAGATACTAGACCCAGGGGCCTGTAGGGCCCAATTCCCCCAACGCAATATTGCACCACTCACCCGTTCCCCCAGCGCAACCCGTTTCCCCAACGCAATATTCCACCACTCACCCATACATCCCAACGGCTCATTTCCACTCATCCCCAGCACTCCCTCCCCCTCCTCTCCACCCTCCTACTTTCCCCTCTCCTCCTCCCCTCCCCACTCCTTCCCTCGCCTCTCCCGCCCTCTCCTTTCCCCTACCCTCAGTCACTCCCTCCATAACCCCTCTCCCCTCCCTATCCCCCTCCTCTCTCTCTATCTGTTTAAATAACATTAAACAACAATCCTCTCCTCATCCCCTCCCCCACTCCCTCCCTCTCCTTACAACAAATTTTACAAATCTCTCATTGGACTCAGAGTCCTGTCTTTGTTAACATTGTCCATGTTCCCCCAACGCAATATTCCGGTCCAAAATGACGGGAGGGGGAGAGAGGATCACGGCTCCGGGCCCTGTCCATGTCTGTGTCCGTGTCTGTGTCAGGGCTCTGTGCTGTGGTTTGAGCCGTTACGGGCGGGCCCACGGGGAGATTTCTCTCCCTCCCTCCCCCCTCCTGTGGCTTGTTCCCTCTCCCTCCCCCTCCCGTGGCTGGTTGCCTCCCCCTCTCCTTCCCCCTCCCCAATATTGCTCCGCACGCTCGGCATTTTAAAATAAGTGAAAGTCAGTCAGTGAGATTTTGAGGCTGCCATCTTGAGAGAAGCGCGGCTCCGGGCCCTCTCTGTGTCTGTGTCCAGCGTGCTTTTATCGGGGACACCGAGTTTTTTTAAATGTTAATTAGATCCCATTGCTCATCATCCCCCTCATCACACCCCCCACCCCACCTGCACAATGAAAACCTCTAATTTTTTTTGTAAATGAATGGTTAGTTTATGTAAAAGAGATGCCATTGCAACATCATACGCTGTTTACATTTTTTAAAAGTTTTAAATGTCAATAACTTGTAAAATATGACATCAACCCTTAAGGCAGCATTTCCATGGAGAACTATTGGCTAAAAATCAGCGCACATCAGCTAATTATTTCTGGGAAACGGCATATCTCAAATCCTGTAGAATAGGATTCAAATTTCTTCTTTTTAACAACCCCCATTTCTCTACTATTCCCTTTTGCTGTTTATATTTTTACATCTCTACCTGCCTCCGGGGTCTGCAAAGACTCGTTGCATGACACTGCATGTTAAATCTCGTAGAAACATTGACTTGTCAGCTCAAAGTCTATGTTCTCCCGAAAATAGTTAACGGTAACAGATTCTATGACATTCATTTGGAAATGTTTCTGACAGTAATACAATAATACAACTTTCACTTATTATTGTTACGCCATGCCATTCATTCATGAAAGATGTTTCAATGTGCAGGTAGGTTTAAGACCCTGGACCGTTTGAAACAATATTGCTCTTTTAGCCATTAACACTCATCACGTTAGTAATTCCCTAAATAGGCACCAACATCATTGCCACAAAAAAAACTACTGGAAGAACTCAATGAGTCAAGCAGCATCTGTGGAGGCAAAACAATGGTTGTCTATACTGGCTCAGACCAGCATCAAAACTCTGAGTGTAGAGGGAAGGTAACCAGTTTATAGAAGTGAAAGGGAGTGACAAAACAGAGGCTGGTAAGTGATAGGTGGATCGAGATAGAGCCAGAGGGGATAAAGGGAAGGGCAGAGTGGTCGGAGAACTGGAAATGGGGGGGGGGGGGGGGGGGTGTTGGGGGGAGTTGCAATGGTTCCATGAAGTTAGAGAAGTCAATGTTCAAACCGTTGGGGTGTAAATTGCCCAAGCGAAATATGAGGTGCTGTTCCTCCAATTTGCGCTGGGCCTCTGACAATGGAGGAGGCCCAGGACAGAAAGGTCGGTGTGGGAATGGGAGTTCCCACATCGACCAGCAACCGGGAGATCAGGTAGGTTTAGGCAGGCTGTTCAGCAAAACGATCGCTGAGCTTGGGCTTGGTCTCGCCGATATATAGGAGTCCACACCTGGAACAGCGGATGCAGTAGATGTGGTTGGAGGAGGTGGAAGTGAACCTCTGCGTCGCCTGAAAAGCCTGTACGGGTCCTCGGACGGAGTCGAGGGGGAGATTTAAGGACAGGTGTTGCAACTCCTGCGGGTGCAGGGGAAATTATTTGGTGAGGGGGTGGTTCTGTCTACACAATCTACACAAGGATAGATGATGGGCAAGTGGAAACAGGTGGAAAGAGGGTAGGAAAGATGAACCAAGGGAGAAGAAAGAAGAAACCTGAGTGAATAGATATTTTGTTTAAAGATACAGCGCGGAAACTGACCCTTCGGCCCATCGAGTTCGCTCCAACCAACGAACCGCGCACACTTACAAAACTCAAGCAGGTCACGGGGAGAACGTACAAACTCCAGACAGATAGCACCTGTAGTCAGGATCGAACCCAGGTCTCCGGTGCTGTAAGACAGTAACTCTACCCCTGCACCCATATGTGAGTGATGGCCAGAAGGCACCAAGTGAGGGAGGGTGAAGAGTACTGGTAACGTTGGGGTCAGGAATAGAAAAGGTGAACCGAGAGAGAGAGAGAACCAGTTGGGAAAAGAATACTAATACAGAATACAATTTGGAAGCAGATACGGTAGTAGTATTTAAGAGACCTTTAGATGGATGTGGAGGGGAGGATATGGATCACATGCAGGCAGAGGATATTAATTTGGCATCATGTTCAGCACAGACCTCGTGAGGTGGGAACCAGAGTACTAGTTCCCAAATTGTAAGGAATGATGGGAAGGTGGAGGTTAAGATTCAAAGGAAGGACATGCCGGGGGAAGTGACGGATTAAGGAGACCCTGATGGGCTGAATTGTGTTTATTTCAATGCAAGCAGCATTGTGGAGCAAGCAGATAACTTAGTACCTGGGTCAGTGTTTGGGACCATGATATTGTGGCCTTTGCAGAAACGTGGTTGCAAGAGAGATATGACAGGCGGCTCAATGTTTTGAGGTTTGGTTGTTTCAGACAAGATCGAGAGGAAGGCAAAAGAGGTGGGGGGATTGTGCTGCTAATCAGGAAGATTGGTATGGCGATTTATTTAGAAGGAAGTGGTGTTAGGGCTCACATAGTCAGAGACCTCATTCTACTGAGAATCCCCTCCCACAACTTCCAACCTTGTAATGTGTCAGTCTTTCACACTCTGCTCCTACCTTATGCCCAAAATCCACAAGGATTGTCCAAGCAGACCCACTGTTAGGGCTTGCTCTTGCTCTTGCCCCACTGAACATATTTCTTCCTACCTGATTTATTCCCTTCCCACCTAATCCACGACACTTAATCGGGTAACTCCTTATTTTTGGTTAATTGGGTCTTGCTGTAGGGACACAAGAGGCTGCCGATGCTGGAATCTGAAGCAAAAAAACAATCTTCTGGAGCAATTCATTAGGTCAAGCAGCATCTGTTGAAGCAAAGATATGGTTGGCTATCTTTGGTTGGCATTTTGGATAGAGAACCTGCATCAGGATTGCAACTGTAAAGCGAAGGCAGCCCGTGAAAAGTAAGTGAAAACGGTAAGGCAGGAGCAGAGCTCAATGTTGCTGATAGCCTGATGGAACCAGGACAGGGCGGTGGGTCATAGTTGAAGATGGGTAAGGAACAAAAAAATGGTGTGGAGTCAGGTGGGGGAGTGAGGGGAGGGGGGGGGGGGGTAATAGAGGAGGTAAGCCAGAGGAGAAGAAACTCAGGTGGATACTGTGTTGGTGATGGGCAGATGGAACCAGGTGCCTGGTGGTGACAATTCTAGGTAACAGGGTGAAAATGATAAAGGCACTTGCCTCACTGTGCCAGTGGAGAAGGCTAAGGACAGACGGGTGGGTGTAGGAATGGGGAGGGAAGTGGAAACAACATGTAATCGGAAGTTCAAGATGGCCTCTACTGGCAGAGCGCAGATGCTGCTCAAACTGTCCCCTGGTCTACACTTGGTTTCAGCTGAACGCTGTAGATCAGGTTGGAGAAGGCGCAAGTGAATCTCTGCTTCACCTCAAGCAGTCTGAAGAAAGGTTTCGGCCCGAAACGTCGCCTATTTCCTTCGCTCCATAGATGCTGCTGCACCCGCTGAGTTTCCCCAGCAATTTTGTGTACCTCTGCTTCACCTAGATGGGTTGTTAAGGTCTCAGCAGGGAATTCTAATTCACAGGATTTTACTGATCCTCGATGACCAGATGGTCACTATAAACAGGATAGTAAATAACTCTGACACATTCCTAGATTACTGTCAATGTATTCATCCGATGTAGGAAAAAAAGTTTTGAAATGTTTGTGTTTATTTTCTATTTTCACTTATCTGCCTTTATGTAATTTGTGGCTTGGGGCCAGATCTGCCCCATGGTGCTGTGTGAATTTACACATTCTCACCTGTGACTTTGTTGGTGCTTCTGTGTCACCTGGGGAGCAGGACAATGGAGGTAGTTGATGGGCCCATGAGAATGAATAGTTATATGCAAATTAACTGGGGCAATGGGACTGATGGAAATGTTCTAAGAGCCAGACTGGACGATGGCATGAATGGCCTCCTACTATGACATAAGAAAATATGAGAAATATGAGAAAATATAATGCTATTGGCTTAATCAAAGTGTTGCAATACATTTAGCATAAACCACATCAAAATGGCATGTTCCAGAGATTGATGTGAGAATTATGGAGAAGGCTGGAGTGTTTTATGAATCTTAAAAAAGTAAGAATGCTTTTTGTACTGAGCATGTGTTTGTGTGTACATCAGGAATGATAGCATTAGGAGCAATATACTTTTTAACTTATTACCAAGTAATAGCATTGGATTCAATGACTCAAGCAGTTTACACTCAAAGCAGACTACAAAAACATTATTGAACTAGAGCATATAAATGATATCCACATAATATGTATTGTCAACTCGGTTATATAATATTTTCTATTAATACACCTTGTCTACATTCTCTATTAAATTGGTATAAATCCTCTGGAAAACGTAATGCAGCCAATTTGTTTTATGTGCATCATTATAGACAATAGACAATAGCAATTCAATTTAAAATCATATATTAAGTGATATCATTCACAATCCCTTCCAGCTCACTTCCAAAACAATCTGCAAAATTCTCGAGTCCAGCCATTCAATTACATGGTGCCTGTTTTATGTGTGTTATATGATTGAATCAAAAACAAAATCAAAAGTGATTGGCAATTTATTGCATGCAAAACACATAATGGGAAATTGAATTGTGTACTTTAAACATGTGATGTGCTTTCCACACTGAGGCCTCAAACCGGCAGCAGTGACATTAATCATTGAGAAAGGAATCCAAAAGCAAAACATTACAGATTCTGTAAATCTAAAATAAAAAGAGACAACTTTGGCAATCCACAGCAGGTCTGGTAGTGTCTGCAGAGAAAGAAACTGAATTAAATATATGACATTAAAGATCCACTAATCATTGCACATTGAACATTTGATGTGTTGCTGCATTATTGGATCTCAAGTATGGAAATAGAAAACGGGGCAGCTCAAGACTCAAGCTTTCAACATTCCACGATGTCAAGATTGTCACTTTTTAAATTCCATCCTGCGCTCCTATCATTAATAGCTGAGTCTCACGTTGCGAGTTGACACAAGAGGTACCCCGAGTTAAAACTCGTGGTAATAACGTGCGATTAACGTACGGAACTCGTGGACGCAACTTAGAGACTCGTGGCGCTAACGGCAGGTACTCGTGAAACTTGTCAACTCTTGCAAAAAATCAAACATGTTTAAAATTTTCCACGAGTCAATTTTACTCTTGTGTTTAAGAATTGAAACATTTTAACTCGTAAGAATGTAGTGGCCCGTGCGTTTACCTTAGTGTATCGTGAGTCTACCGTGGGAACTCTTTAACTCAGCGGGCAGGCAGCAGCAGTTTCCCAGCGACAATCACCTGCCATAACGCGAGAGAGATCATGCACTGTTGTAGGTCTCCTTTGCACGTCGGTGTTTCTGTCTTTCTCCACTCATTGTTGGCCCTGTCTGTCACCACCCCCACCTACACCCCTCTGCTTCCCGGCCATGTGTGTGACCCCTTCCCTCCCCTCTCCAGCTCCCCACCCATTGCACCGGCGTGGGGGCTTTGCACTGTCTTCACGTCGGCGATGCCAGCAGGTCAGTGCCAGTCGCCCCGGGGCAGTCGCTCCCTTCAGTTTCCCAGGGGGTCGGGACGGGACTGGAGTTGGGAGGGAAAGGTGGGGGGGGGGGGGGATGGGTGGGTTAGGTGAGCAGTGGGGTTGTTTGCAGTTACAGAGGGAGGGGGCAAGAGCGGTACAGTTTCCAGTCTCAGCTCCTGTCCAGGGGGGTGGCGGAAAACCCAGAGACCCACAGCCAGCAGCAACTCCAGCCCAGCCCCGCTCCAACTCCAGAGGAACCCGCTCCCCGATGGGCCGCTACAGCGACAAGTGGCAGTTCGCCCACAGCCCGAGCTGCGCCCCCTCATCCGCCACCCCAATGGTGTGCAAGGTACGTCTTGTTCTTGGGGTGGCGGATGAGGGGGCGCAGCTCGGGCTGTGGGCAATGCCACTTGTCGCCGTTGCGGCCCATCGGGGAGCAGGTTCCTCTGGAGTTGGAGCGGGGCTGGGCTGGAGTTGCTGTTGGCTGTGGGTCTCTGGGTTCTCCGTTCTTGCAGTGGGCCTGGTGGGCCTGGGGGTCGGTGTCCCGTTGGTCCTGACGTCTCCGGCCACCCCCCTGGACAGGAGCTGAGACTGGAAACTGTACCGCTCTTGCCCCCTCCCTCTGCAACTGCAAACAACCCCACTCTCCTGCTCACCTAGCCCACCCCCCCCCCCGCCCCACCTTTCCCTCCCAACTCCAGTCCCGTCCCGACCCCCTGGGAAACTGAAGGGAGCGACTGCCCCGGGGCGACTGGCACTGTCCTGCTGGCATCGCCGACGTGAAGACAGTGCAAAGCCCCCGCGCCGTGCAATGGGCGGGGAGCTGGAGAGGGGAGGGAAGGGGTCACACACATGGCCGGGAAGCAGAGGGGTGTAGGTGGGGGTGGTGACAGATAAGGGGGTGGTGACAGAGTGGAGAAAGACAGAAACACCGACGTGCAAAGGAGACCTACAACAGTGCATGATCTCTCTCGCGTTATGGCAGGTGATTGTCGTCTGCCTGCTGTTTCTGTCGCTAAAGCCTTGGGATCATTGCCCTACGTGTTGGCGTGGAGGGGGAGGGGGGTATTGTGCTGTTTGATCGCTGCCTGCTATCCCAGGGACAGGGAGACACAGCGGCTTTTGAGACTGGTGGGCAATCACTTCCAAAGTTCTGCCCACACAGTCAGTACACCTCTCCTACACTTGTCTCCCGCACTAAGATCATCCCGCAGAGAATGATCCCAGCCTAACCCAAGAGCCATGTCACCCCAGACAGATTAATGACGCCCCCCCCCCTCAACCTCTCTCCACCTCAACTCACGCCTGGGCACCAAAGCAGCTCAGGAGGTGAACCCTGAGCTCCGTCTCACAACAATCTGATGTGCACATCCGTCCGCATTGAAAGATTTAATCTCCCGTCTCCCCGCAGTGTGTAGACATGGCAGTAAATTCAATTAAAACATATCAAACCTGTGTGTTTCAAACAAATCATAAGCATAACTGCTCTGGCACTGGATGGTGCACATTTTCCGTTTGTAGGTCACATCAATAGATGTGGCCGTGCTGAATTATATCTTTAAAACAAAGCCACAGGATGGAGAGGTCTTCTTTAACACTGTTGCTTATTAAAACATAACACTGTTGCTTATTAAAACAAACCTTCAATCAGGATTAGCTCAAGAGTAACTCGGGAGACGAACTTGGAACATCGCAGAAATGACAAGTAAATGGCAAACTTGTCATACCAGTGGGAACTCGGTTAAACTCTTGATCATACACTTGCAATCTCGTACACAACCACGAGTCTTTCACTCGGGGTACCCATTGTGTCAACTCGCAACGTGAGACTCAGCTTTTAAGGGCCTGTCCCACGAGCATGCGACTCCATGCGGCAAGCGCGACCAAACCAGTAGCGGGGGCCGCGCGGAGGTCGAGTGAGTGACATGAATTTCGAGCGAAGACCGCGGGAAGTTCGCCCATGACGTACGCCGTCGAGGTGGTGCGTACGGTGTCGAGGTGGTTGCGGGCCGGCAGGCCATTGCCGCGCGGAATTTTTAAACACGGTCAGTTTTTCGGAGCCCCGCGCGATGTCGGGACCAGCTCCGCACAACTCCATACGGCTCCGGCGATCGAAGTGGGACCGGCCCCGTGAGGCCGTACGGCTCAAGCGACCACGTTAGGTCGCGCTTGCCGTATGGAGTCGCATGCTCGTGGGACAGGCCCTTTAGTTTGAACATTGTATTGCTTCAGCATGTCGTTAAAGAACAAGCTCAGCTTTGTTAATTGAAAGGCATTTCTGACATAACCAAATCCAAATTAAAGGCAGGCAAGGAATCAATTATGGATTTTCTGAATGTGGAATTCTGTAAAGGATTAATTATTCAAACTGTAAAATAAAAATTGGGATCTTTGGCTTGAGTTGGGTTCAAAAAGTGAAGATGAAAGATAGTTCCTGTGATTCACTCAAAGATCCCCAAGGTTCTGTTTCAGGACTTCAAACTCTCACCTTACTTATTAATGATGAATGAAGAAGAAGCGAGCTGCACTTTCAAACAGATAGATGATGCTTAGGTAGAATAATAAGGAGACCATTTGAGAACGGTAACATTAAAAGATTGTGATTGGAAGAAAGTATGACAAGTGCAGTTCATTGTGGGCAAATCTGAAATCAACTAAGATAAATCAAATTATTTTTTAATTGGTAAGAAACTAGGAATGTGAAGGAACAGAATAATTTGGATGTGTTTGCACACAAATCAATAAAAGATAATGGAAAAGTTATAAAACAATCTTAAAAGCTAAGAGACCCGAGGTCTTTATCTCAATATGGCAGCAATTAAAAGTGGAGTAAGTTATGCTTCAGTTTACAGAGCCTTGGTTAAAATTTTCCAGAGTGGGACTTCCCAAGTTCTGAACTGATTGATTCAACAAGTCAAATATTGTTGCCAAAGTGTACAAACACAAAAGAGTGTATTAAAATTTAGGGTCTGAATAAGACAAGTGTGCAAAATAACATTTCTAAAAGAAAAATCAAATGCATCTTAAGTTGCTCTATCTCAAAGCACAAATCATTTGTAACAATGTGGACGAATTAAAACCATAAATAAATGTAAACAGATGCAAAACGATTACCTTCACTAAAATTTAATAGGAACCTGAGGAGCAATGTTTCCACTCAGTGGTGATGGGTATATGGAACAAGCTACCAGAGGTGGTAGTTGAGGCAGGTACAATGACAGCATTTAAAAGTCACTTGAACAGATATATGGATAGGAAAGGTTTAGAAGGATTTTGGCCAATTGCAGTCTAATGGGACTAGCTTAGATTGGGCATCTTGGTTGGCATGAACAAGTTGGGCTGAAGGGCCTGTTTCTGCATTGTACGACTCAATGACTCTATGGCTGCAGGGTGATCAAGGCTGGGAGATGGATATCCAATGACATTTGATATTTAGAAAAGAAAGACAGAATGGAAAGGATGCAGGGTGGCAGTGTTAGTGAAAGATGAAGTCTGTGTAATAGTGGTAAAGGATATTAGTTCAGAAAAATAATGTGGAATCAGTCTGGTTGAAGCTGAAAAGTACAAGGACATAATACATCATTGATTATTATCCATAAGTTCCAATCAGCAGGGTATGGCATCAAACAGGAAATTAAATATGCTGGCTCCAAGGTTCAAAGGTTTCCAAGGTCTGTGTATTCTCACCTGTACCAATTAAGGTACAATGAAAATCGATTACCATAGAGCCATACTAAAAAAAGCAACAAGACACACAACCAACTACATAAAAATTAACATAAACATCCACCACAGCGGGTTCCCCACATTCCTCATTGTGATGGAAGGCAATAAAGTCTAATCTTCTTCCCTCTTTATTCTCCCGTGGTTTGGGCAATCGAACAATCCGCAGTCGGGGCAATTGAAGCTCCCGCAGCCGGAGATCGAGGGGCGATCGAAGCTCCCGTGACTGGGGCGGTCGAAGCTCCTGCGGTCTGGTGCTCCCAAAGTCGGTCCCTAACCAGAGACCGCCAGCTCCACAATGTTAAGTCCTGCAGGCTCCCGCAGTTGGAGCTCCCAAAGTCGGTCCCCAGCAAGAGGCCGCCAACTCCATGATGTTAGGCCGCAGTGCAGACGGAAATACGATACGGAAAATGTTGCATCTCCGTCAAGGTACGAGATTAAAGGGCCCACAACTCTACTGCTGTGCTACTGTGCCACGCTTTGTTCTGTGGAGAATTCCTGGAATGTGTCCGGGATGTTTTTGTTTAATTCTGTATGTTGAGCAGCCACTAGGGAACAGGTTATTCTAGACTAGGCATTCTGCCGTAAGAAATGGCCAGTTAAGGGCCTGTCCCACTTGGGCGTCATTTACACGTCATTTACGCGACATCATAAAAATTGTTTGGCGCGTCATGACGCGCGCGCATGGCGCGTAGTGAGGTGTGGAGGCGTATACAGTGATGTGCGGTAACTTGCGGCGCCCCAGGATTTTGGAATGCTAAAAATCCTTGCGCGCCACCTGCGTGACGTATCCCTTGCGCTCGCTAACGTACTGATGGCATACGCTGACGTACTGACGCCGTACGTGTAGCGCGTGGTGACGCATGGTTACGCACGGTGACGCACGAACATAGCCTATGTTAATTTATTATGCATCACCGTGCATCAACGTCTGTAGCCATGTGTCACCTGTACACCGTTGGCGCGCCATTTGCGCATCATTTGAGCGCCGCACCACGTGACCACCCGGGTATAAAGCGTGCGTAGTTTTGAAAAATTTGCACTGGGAAAATCCTTGCCACGGAGATCGGATTAAGTACGAACGACATCGCAAATGGCTACCAAAAGAAGCAGGGCCCTCAAGAGCACTTGGCGTACGACTGTCACTACCGGCCTGTCGCGTAAATGACACGCAAATGATGCCCAAGTTTGACAGGCCCTTAATCATTTTCTTGTGCAGGGAGTCAGGAAGAATGATTGAATTCTTAAAAGAAATGGAAGATAAGATTCTAAATATATGAAGATGAGAGAAATTAGTTAGCTGTGAATTTAGGTAGCCTCGTTAAAAGGCATAACAGTGGATAAGCAAAACTAACATTTAAGGATTAAATAAAAGAAAAGCCACAAAAGAAAAAAACGACTCAAATATGGCTAACAAGGGAAGTTAAAGATGGAATTAGATCAAAAGAGGAGATGTCAGACAAAGTAGCAAACCTGAGGTATAGGATACATAAAGGTGAACTGTAAACAGTTATACTTACATCAAAAGAGAAAAAAATCCGTGAAACCAAGTGTATTCTCCCTGCAGTCAAAAAAGAGGAAATTCATAACAAATAACAAGGAAATGGCAGAATAATTAAATAAATATTTTGGAAATAAAAGAAATGCAGATTCTGCAAATCTACAAAAATAATTAAAAGTAAGCTGGTCAGGAGGCATCTGTATGAAGACATATTTGATGTTTCAGATTAAAGACCCTTCGTCAGAAATGAGAAAGAGGGAAACAAGCTAGTCCATGTAGCAGAGCAGGGAAGCAGGTGGAACAAAGGGAAACGGTCTGACAGGGAGAAATAACATGGCTGTCAAGGTGCATTTATGTTCCTTTGGAATGTGTTGCATGTGCTGTGACGTATGTGTATTGTTGTATAGTCTGGCCTATTGGGACACAGCCACCAACCCCAACCATACAAAGATATAAAATGCACAAATGAAAGAATAAAGAATAAAGAAGAGTGAACTGGCCAATCCTGATACAAACAAAAGAAAGAGAAGTTGTAGAATTTAATAATGTCAGATATGGGGAGAATGTTTCCCTTCTTGAGGTATCCAGAAGAAGGGTTCGCAGTCTTAGGTCAACAGGACAAGAATTTTAAGACTGTGATGATGAGAAATGTCTTCACTTAGCAGGTGGAAAATCTATGGAATATGAGCCACAGAAGGCTGTAGAGGACATCAAGAAGTAGATGAAGTAGTAGACGGATGAATTTCTAAATGCACGGTCTAAAAAGTTATCAAAGTATATGAGGGGAAACTGAGAATGCGGTATTAAGAGAGGTAATCATCCATGATTGTATTGAATAGTGGAGTAAGCTTGAAAGTATCAATGGCCATTCCTAGTCCTTTTCCCCATGTTTCTATAACCAGGCTTCCACATTTGCATTAACCAGATGCAGAAGGTTTTCTCATTGGTCTTGCACACACTCAGGTTGAGCAGCAAGGTCTGGACCATGACAGGGCCACTGATAGATTAGCGTCAAGCCCCTGATCTGAAACTCCTCCTATAGAAGGGAAAGCTGAGATAAGGTTAAGGGGCTGTCTCACTGCGGCGACCTAATCCGCGAGTTCAGAAGAGTTTGCCCTCGACTCATACTCGCAGCATGGTCGACACGAGGTCCCAGGAGGTCTTTGTAACTCTTCTTCATGCTCGTGGGTAGTCCCCGCGTACTCGAGGCCTCAGCTAGGTTGCGACGTATATTTTTCAACATGCTGAAAAATGCCCGCGAGTAAAAATACGTCGCCATGGAAAAAATCTATTCAATTCACTATTCAATACCATCATGGAAAAAATTGATATTTTTTCTACTCGTAGGTTTAGTCGAAGTAGGTCGTAGTAGGTCGGCATGTTATTCGTAGGTAATCGAGGGTAATCGAAGGTAGTCGTAGATAGTCTTCAACATAGTCGAAGGGGTGTCAAAGGAGATCGAGGGAGGTCGTCTTCACTCTCCACTATTCGGTGGCCAATTTTCCTGAAGCTAATCGAAGACAGTCTTCAACATAGTCGAAGGAGGTCGAAGGAGGTCTTCTACATAGTCGAAGGAGCTTTTCAACATGACTCTTTTTCAAACGTTCCTAAACACTTCTAAACCCGCCAATTAGGTCGCTGCAGTGGGACAGCCCCTTTAAAACTTTTGTGAAATTTGCCACCATTTTAACATATTAAAATATCTATGACATTCATAGACATGTAAGAGCAAAAAAAATAAAGATGATAATAAAATTTAAGAAGTTAAAACACTCATGAAAATAATTTAAATACTAAAATAAAAAGTAACTTACCTGCCCATTTACTTGCTGAGTCTTTGCCCTACAAACATCCTATGCAATCATTAGTCCCTGAAGCATTTACATTTCACAGCTCTAAATAATCCCCTTTCAAATATACAAATACCAAACTTAATATGCCCAGGTATTTGACCTGTTTTGCTGAACTGAAGGGAATATTAAGGTACCACAAAATTATGGCATGGATTTTACAGAAAAGCTCTTCAGCATCTCCATAATCCCAGTAATAATACTGTTTTGCCTTAGGTTATCATGGTGTAGAAAGTGAGATATTTAATTTGAGGCTCAAGAATACAAAACCATTTCAGACTTTCAAAGGTCATTCTTAACTTTTCTAAGTAAAAGATGACATCACACCCCAAATATGACGAATTGGAAAGGTTTAAAGAACTGAAACTTCACAAAGATCCCAGTGATTCAAGCCGTTTAAACTCTGGAAATTAAATTTGAATATTTAATGTGATTTCATTTATAATAATCTTTAAAACATGAATTCAGATGCTATTTAAAGCTACGATAGAAGTTTCATTCCATCTGTCCAAATTGGATCCACTCCCGGAAACTAACCTCAAGGTTAAATTATGTGTTTTAATGAACCATTCTCCATAATCTCTTATTTCATGGCTGTCTGAAATTTGTTTCTCAACAAAGTGTATTTTTTTATATTCTAGGGAACAGTTTAGCTTGAGATGCTCCATATAAATATTTGGTTGTTAAACATAAGTATTAAAATATTTTGTAATGATAGAAGTCATTTTCAGATAACGAAAATCATTATCAGATCATTTCAGTTCAATTTCATTTCTCTTCGTCCTCTGATGAATTGCAGTCATTGTATTATTGAGACTGCCCTTCAAAACATTTTCATTAATCTGTGAATATTCTCTACTGATGCACTGATATAGCTATGGATTTAGCTATATCCAAATCAGTAAATTTCAATTTTTCTGTGTTATAGTTTGCTCCAAATCACTGCAATTATCTCAAATTCGATGTAATGGAAGGCCATATGACCTCAGATATAGGTCGCTATTCCTTCAGCTATTAGTGAAAGGTACGTCATATTTTGCTGTTCACAGACACGTTACAATCTGGGGTTGTGCAATGATTATCCGGAAAGATGGAAACTTTCAAGTGGATACAAAGCAAAAAAACAAAGTACTGGAGGAACACAGCAGATCAGGCAGCATCTGGAGAGGGAAATGTGCAGATGCCATTTCAGGTCAGGACCCTTCTTCAGACTGATGGAGGAAAGCTTGAAGAGGCATGGCAAAGCTTGGCAAGTGATAGGGAGATTCAGGTGAGAGGGGGGGTGCGGTTGGCAGATGACAAAGGCTACAGGTGAAATGATGACAAAGGCTGTCAGATAAGGAAAGAAGAGGAGGTGTGAAATATGAAGCCGGAGGGAGAGATGTTGGTGGAATGGGAAATGGGGGAAGAAAAAGGAAAAAAGAGAATTCAAAGTAGGGAGGATTCGGAGATCAGCGGAAGGAGGGGAACAGAACAGGATAACAGGAGGTTGGGATAAATATGTGAGCGGTGGGGTAGAGAATGAGGGAGATGGGTAATGAAAGGGGAGAATCCAATTTAAAGTAGCATCTCCTTGACTCCCCATGCTCTTCACCCTTTCCCCCCTCTCCCCTCCTCACCCCTAGTGCTCTGCAGCACAGACATTTCTCTCAACTCCCCATCATCCTGTTCCTTTCCCCTCCACTGTCCTCTTATCTCCCATCCTTCCCTCATCTGAGTCTCCTATTACCCTTTTACCCCCCCCCCCCGTTTATCCCTCGCCCGTGGACCCTTCCACCCTTATCCCTCCCTTTGACTTTAAATTTCACCCCTCCTCATCTTGCCTCATGTGACACCCTTTTGTCTACTTTTCACCTCTCGCCTTTGTCACTATCTCCACCCACCTGCCAAATACCTTCCCCCTCTCACTTGTATCCACCTATCATTTGCCAAGCCTTTCCCCATCCCCACCAGCTTTCTACCAGCTGTGTTTCCCTTTTGCGATTGGAGGAGACTGAGCCACTGGGTCACGCCCAAGATAGCCAGCGTTTCCTCTTTGAGGCCAAGACTGAGCCGACAGAGCAAGCTCAAGACCACCAGCATGTGAGATCAAGGCTGAGCTGCCAAGGCAAGCCTGACACCACCAGCACCTCCTCTTCAAAGCCAAGACTGAGCCACCAGTGCAAGTCTGAGACTGCCAGTATCTACTCTCGAGCCAAGAGTGGGCGGCATGGTGGTGCAGCGGTAGAGTTGTTGCCTTACCACGCTGAGACCCGGGCTCAATCCTGGCTACGGGTGCTTGTCTGTCCGGAGGTTGGACATTCTCCCCTTGGCCGCGTGTGTTTTCCCCGAGGACTTTGGTTTCCTCCCACACTCCAAAGACATGCAGGTTTGGAGGCTAATTGGCTTGGTATAAATGTAAAAATTGTGCCTAGTGTAGGATAGTGTTAACGTGCAGGATTCACTGGTTGGTGTGGACTTGGTGGGCCAAAGGGCCTGTTTCTGCGCTGTACCTCTAAAAAAAAAGTGAACTTCCAGGGCCACCCCAAGACCACCAGCACCTCTTCTTCGAGGTCAAGACTGAGCCACCGGGATAAGCCCAAGACAGCTAGCACTTCTATCAAGGCAAGAGTGAGCTGCGAGGACAAACCTGAGATCGCCAGTATCTTCTCACTTGCCCAGACATTGAGGGACTTTGCCCCCATGTGGATCAGCATCTATTTGTCTATTGTCACAACAGGTCAACAGCAGATACCATCTCATCCGGCCCTCCATTCAACTCTAAACCATCTAGATAACAGGGATACATATGTCAGGCTGTTGTTCATCAACAACAGCTCAGTGTTCAACCATATCATGCCCTCCAAACCCATCACCAAATTCCAAGACCTGTGCCCTTGTACTTCACTTTGCAACTGGTTCCTTGACTTCCTCATTGGCAGACCTCAATCAGCGGTTACCACATCTCCTCCTCACTGACCATCGACACCATCTGACCATCTGACCAGCATCTCACCATTCTGTGCTTAGCCCCAACTCTGTGACTGTACTCTGACACAGCCATGACTGTGTGGCTATGCACAGCTCAAATGCCATCAATAAGTTTGCTGACTACACCACAATGGTTGGCCGAGTCGGCTTACAGGAGTGAGACAGAACACCTGGTTGAGTGATGCTGCAAACGTCAATTCCTCTAGACCAAGGAACTAATCATTGACTTAAGAAAGAGGAAGTGAGGATACCATCAGTGGTTCATTGACAGAGTAAGTTAGCAGCTTCAAATACCTGGCCCATCGCATACAGCACATAATCTGCCAACATTTTTGCCACCTCCAACGGGATCCCACCATTAGTCACATCTTCCCATCTTCACCTCTTTCCTCCTTTCGCAGAGACCATACCCTCCGCAACTATCTTGTTAACTCATCCCTTCCCACTTAAACCACCCCCCTTCCCAGGTACCTTCCCCTGCAAACGCAGGAGATGCAGTACCTGTCCCTATATCTCCTCGCTCAACTCTGTCCAGGGACCCCAACAGTCCTTTCAGGTTAGTCAGAGGTTCAACTGCACCTCCTCCAACCTCATCCACTGTATCCATTGTTCAAGATGTGGAGTCTTATACATCGGCGAGACCAAACGTAGACTGGGCGATCATTTCGCCGAACACCTTCGCTCAGTCCGCCTGGGCCTACCTGATCGCCCGGTTGCCAGACACTTTAATTCCCCTTTCCATTCCCACACTGACCTTTCCATCCTGGGCCTCCTCCATTGTCAGAGTGAGGCCCAACACAAATTGGAGGAACAACACCTCATATTTTGCTTGGGCACCTTACAATCCGGCGGTATGAATATTGATTTCTCTAACTTCAAGTAATCCTTGCATCCCCTCTCTCTCCCTCCCGCACCCGTCGTTGCAGTGACTTCAAAGTCGTCTTGTTGAGTCTCATTGTCTGTAACTCGTTTTCACCAAGCCCACACCTAACAATGGCCTGTTCCCTTTATCATCGTTACTTGGTTGCATATCATTCATTCATTTGTTCTTTATCTCTCTATATCACCGTCTATATCTCCCGTTTCCCTTGCCTCTGACTCTCAGTCTGAAGAAGGGTCTCAACCGGAAATGTCACATATTGATTTTTTTTAGACCTGCTGAGTTACTCCAGCATTTTGTGTCTATCTTCAATATTTCAGATGACTTGGCCTGGAACCAGCAAATACATGTAATCATGAAGAAGGCACACTAGCCTCTCTGTATTCTTAGAAGCTTCTCTTTTACCCTTCCCCCCTTCTATCCTCCCTGTGCCCCTTGTATGTCTTGTAGTCACGTTCCCCTCAGCTAATAATGAACCATTCTACATTCCTCGATCATCATTCGCTGTGATCTGTCGTCTTCACACCTTACCCTTCCCATATCTCAAGCAGAAGAGATTCAAGAGAGTTTATTGTCATGTGTCCCAGATAGGACAATGAAATTCTTGCTTTGCTTCAGCACAACAGAACATAGTAGGCATGACTGCAGAACAGATCAGTGTGTCCATATACCATTATATAAATATATACACACATGAATAAATAAACTGATAAAGTGCAAATAAACAGATAATGGGCTATTAATGTTCAGAGTTTTGTCCGAGCCAAGTTTAATAGCCTGATGGCTGTGGGGAAGTAGCTATTCCTGAACCTGGTCGTTGCAGTCTGTAGGCTCCTGTACCTTCTATCTGAAGGTAGCGGGGAGATGAGTGTGTGGCTAAGATGGTGCGGGTCATTGATGATACTGCCAGCCTTATTGAGGCAGCGACTGCGATAGATCCCCTCGATGGAAGGGAGGTCAGAGCCGATGATGGACTGGGCAGTGTTTACTACTTTTTGGAGTCTTTTCCTCTGCAGGCCGCTCAAGTTGCTGAACCAAGCCACAATGCCACCGGTCAGCATGCTCTCTACTGTACACCTGTAAAAGTTAGAGAGAGTCCTCCTCGACAAACCGACTCTCCGTAATCTTCTCAGGAAGTAGAGGCGCTGATGTGCTTTCTTTAAAATTGCATCCGTGTTCTCGGACCAGAAAAGATCTTCAGAGATGTGCACGCCCAGGAATTTGAAGCTCTTGACCATTTCAACCATTGACCCATTGATATAAACGGGGCTGTGGGTCCACATCCTACTCCTTCCAAAGTCCACAATCAGTTCCTTGGTTTTGCTTGCTGTACCTGCTGTTTCTTTCATTCATTTATTCTATATCACTCTCTATCACCATCTATATCTATCGTTTCCCTTTCCCCTCAGTCCGAAGAAAGGTCTCGACCCGAATTTCTGCCGATTCCTTTTCGCCAAAGATGCTGTCTGACCCATTGCATTACTCCAGTTTTTTGTGTTTAACTTCGGTTTAAACCAGCATCTGCAGTTCCTTCTTACACCATTAGATAAATGACAGGTTCATTTGTCAATGATCAAATATCAGGAGTTCTTCTCTGTTGAAGTTTACTGAGAGGTGATCTTAGTGAAATATAGTCCAAGGGAAGTTTGTCTGGATTGATGGTGTTAGCATATTTCCTCATCAGGGACAATAGAGAACTAGCGGGCATAATTTCAGAATAGTGATTATCCATTTTTTCTCCAAGAGTTTTGTGAATCTTTGGAATTCTCCATCCCAAAAAGTCACGGAGGCTGAACTAATAAATACATTCAAGGGTAAGATAGATAGGCTTTTGGCTAAACAGGAATAATAATAATAATAATAATAATAATAAATTTTATTTCTGTGCACCTTTCAAGAGTCTCAAGGACACCTTACAAAAATTTAGCAAGTAGAGGAAAAACATGTAAGCGGAATGAAATAAATAGTAGAGACATGACTAGTACACAAATTAAAGACAGAATTCAATTCTAAACACAATATGAGGCAATTCAAGCACAGATGAAAAGGGAGGGGTACGTGGGGCTAAGGATAGGCAGAGGTGAAGAGATGAGTCTTGAGGCGGGACTGGAAGATGGTGAGGGACACGGAATTGCGGATCAGTTGGGGGAGGGTGTTCCAGAGCCTGGGATCTGCCCTGGAGAAGGCTCTGTCCCCAAAACTGCGGAGGTTGGACTTGTGGATGGAGAGGAGACCGGCTGATGTGGATCTGAGGGACCGTGAGGGTTGGTAGGGGGAGAGGAGGTCAGTGAGATATGGGGGGGGCCAGATGGTGGAGGGCTTTGTAGGTGAGGATCAGGATTTTGTAGGTGATCCGGTGGGAGATGGGAAGCCAGTGAAGTTGTTTGAGGACTGGAGTGATGTGATGCCAGGATTTGGTGTGGATGATGAGTCGGGCAGCTGCGTTCAGGACCAGTTGGAGTCGGTTGATGTAGGTGGAGCTGATGCCAAGGAGAAGTGAGTTGCAGTAGTCCAGTCGGGAGGAGATGAAGGCATGGATGAGTCTTTCAGCAGCGGGAGGTGTGAGAGAGGGTCTGATTTTGGCGATGTTGCGGAGGTGAAAGAAGGAGGTTTTAATGACATGGCGGATGTGAGGCTGAAGGGAGAGGGTGGAATCAAAGATCACGCCAAGGTTGCGGGCCTGGGGAGATGGGGAGACAGTGGTGCCGTCGATGGTGAGAGTGGGGTTATTGATTTTGCTGAGTGTGGATGTGGAGCCTATGAGGAGGAATTCTGTTTTATCGCTGTTGAGTTTGAGGAAGTTATGTTGCATCCAGGTTTTTATAGCTGACAAACAGGAGTTGATATGGGAGAGGGGGGGGGGGGGGGGGGGGGGGGGGGGGGGGTTGGGGGGGGATTTGGTGCCGAGGTAGATCTGGGTGTCATCGGCGTAACAGTGGAAGTCCAGGTTGAAGTGGCGGAGTATCTGACCAAGGGGGAGGATGTAGATGATGAAGAGGAGGGGGCCGAGTACGGAGCCTTGGGGAACGCCTTGAGTGACTGTGGCTGTAGCAGAGGTGTGGTTATGGAGAGAGATGAAGTGGGATCTGTTGGAAAGGTAGGAACAGAGCCAGCTGAGTGCAGAACCTTCAATGCCAAGGTCCCCAAGTCTAGTGAGCAGGATGTTATGGTTCACTGTATCGAAGGCTGCACTCAGGTCGAGGAGGATGAGGATGTTGAGGGAACCAGTGTCAGCAGAGGTGAGGAGGTCGTTGAGGACTTTGAGGAGAGCAGTTTCTGTGCTATGGAGGGGGCGAAAGCCAGATTGGAGGGGTTTGAATAGGTTATACGCAAGGAGGTGGGAATGAAGTTGTGACGCAACGATACGCTCCAGGGTTTTTGAAAGAAAGGGGAGGTTTGAGAATAGTGGTCAAGATTAGATCAAGGTCAATTACTACTTTTCTGTTTTCAATTTTATTTTGAGCAGCACATCATACCATTCAACTTATTAGTACAATTTCACAATGGAGCACAATGGTGTAGTTGGTAGAGCTGCTACCTCACGGCACCAGAATACCGAGTTTGATCCTGACCTCAGATGCAAAGTTTGCACCTTGTCCCTGTGACCGCATCGGTTTCCTCTGGGTGCTCCAGTTTCCTCTCACATCCCAAGGTGCAGGTTTGTATATTCATTGTAAATTGCCCCTCGCGAGTAGGTAGTGGGCGTGAAAGTGGTATAAGTGTGAACCGGTGATCAACGGCCAGTGTGGACTTGGTGGGCCAAATAACCAGTTTCCTTGCTGTATCTTTCAATCAATCAATCATTTCCCATGTGTAGGAAGGAATTGCAGATGCAGGTTTAAACCGAAGATAGACACAAAAAGCCGGAGTAACGCAGCGGGACCGGCGGCATCTCTGTAGCGAAGGAATGGGTGACGTTTTGAGTCAAGACCCTTCTTCACCGTCACCCATTCCTTCTCTCCAGAGATGCTTCCTAACCCGCAGAGTTATTCCAGCTCTTTGTGTCTATAATCAATTCCCGTGGCCAGATGTTAAATGAATACATGTGCTACAATTTTAAATATAACATTTTAGCAACCAATTCTACCCAAATCATGAAATGCTTCTTATTTATAGAAAAAAAACATTTCCTCATGTCTGTCTCCAAGTAACACACACCTAATGTTTTTTGTAAAGCCTCAGAGTTTCACCGATGATGTATCAAAATGTGATAGAAAGACATAGGATATTTAGCAATTTGTTAGTATCTTAAAGATCAAAGTTCATGCCTAATATTTCAAGATAATCATATGAATAGTGTAGGAAGGAACTGCGGATGCTGGTTTACACCAAAGATAGATAAAAATTGCTGGTGTAACTCAGCGGGTTAGGCAGCATCTCTGGAGAAAAGGGATAGGTGACGTTTCAGGTCAAAACCTTTAACCTGAAAGGTCACCTGTTCCTTTTCTCCAGGGTGCTCCTGACCCGCTGCGTTTTGTGTCTACTTATGAATAGTGGACACAAGAACTGTCATATTCCTGGGCTGCTTTGGCAGTTTCTCTGGGTTTTCTCTAAGTGGAAAGAGGGAGCTGCCTTGGAAGAGTCTTCAAAGTTATTGGCCAACTATCTCAAACACATTAAGAATAGAGTGAGTAGAACAGGGGCTGAGCACACAGCCTTGAGGTGCTCCTGTGCTGATGGTTATCGAGTAGGAAGTGTTGCTGCCAAGTCATATTGATGGTGTTTTGGTGATGCAGATTGTGTTCTGTTCCGTTGTAGAGGTGGAAGCAAAACAAATACAATGAAAATTGTATTGGTCCATTAGAGAGTCAGAGTGGACAGCTATCTGCAGAGCCAAAAGAGATGGGGGAGATATTGAACAATTTCTTTTCTTCGGTATTCACCAAGGAGAAGGATATTGAATTATGTGTGGTAAGGGAAACAAGCAGAGTAGCTATGGAAACTATGAGATTCAAAGAAGAGGAAGTACTGACACTTTTGAGAAATATAAAAGTGGATAAGTCTCCAGGTCCGGACAGGATATTCCCTAGGACATTGAGGGAAGTTAGTGTAGAAATAGCAGGGGCTATGACAGAAATATTTCAAATGCCATTAGAAACGGGAATAGTGCCGGAGGATTGGCGTGCTGCGCATGTTGTTCCATTGTTTAAAAAGGGGTCTGTGTAAACCTAGTAATTATAGACCTGTTAGTTTGATGTCAGTGGTGGGCAAATTAATGGAAAGGATACTTAGAGATAATATATATAAGCATCTGGATAAACAGGGTCTGATTAGGAACAGTCAACATGGATTTGTGCCTGGAAGGTCATGTTTGACTAATCTTCTTGAATTTTTTGAAGAGGTTACTCGGGAAATTGATGAGGGTAAAGCAGTGGATGTTGTATATATGGACTTCAGTAAGGCCTTTGACAAGGTTCCTCATGGAAGGTTGGTTAAGAAGGTTCAATGGTTGGGTATTAATGGTGGAGTAGCAAGATGGATTCAACAGTGGCTGAATGGGAGATGCCAGAGAGTAATGGTGGATGGTTGTTTTGTCAGGTTGGAGGCCAGTGACTAGTAGGGTGCCACAGGGATCTGTGTTGGGTCCACTGTTGTTTGTCATGTACATCAATGATCTGGATGATGGTGTGTAAATTGGATTAGTAAGTATGCAGGTGATACTAAGATAGGTGGGGTTGTGGATAATGAAGTAGATTTTCAAAGTCTACTGAGAGATTTATGCCAGTTGGAAGAGTGGGCTGAAAGATGGCAGATGGAGTTTAATGCTGATAAGTGTGAGGTGCTACATCTTGGCAGGACAAATCAAAATAGGATGTACATGGTAAATGGTAGGGAATTGAAGAATGCAGGTGAACAGAGGGATCTGGGAATAACTGTGCACAGTTCCCTGAAAGTGGAATCTCATGTAGATAGGGTGGTAAAGAAAGCTATTGGTGTGCTGGCCTTTATAAATCAGAGCATTGAGTATAGAAGTTGGGATGTAATGTTAAAATTGTACAAGGCATTGGTGAGGCCAATTCTGGAGTATGGGGTACAATTTTGGTCGCCTAATTATAGGAAGGATGTCAACAAAATAGAGAGAGTACAGAGGAGATTTACTAGAATGTTGCCTGGGTTTCAGCAACTAAGTTACAGAGAAAGGTTGAACAAGTTAGGGCTTTATCATTTGGAGCGCAGAAGGTTAAGGGGGGACTTGATAGAGGTCTTTAAAATGATGAGAGGGATAGACAGAGTTGACGTGGATAAGCTTTTCCCACTGAGAGTAGGGAAGATTCAAACAAGGGGACATGACTTGAGAATTAAGGGACAGAAGTTTAGGGGTAACATGAGGGGGAACTTCTTTACTCAGAGAGTGGTGGCTGTGTGGAATGAGCTTCCAGGGAAGGTGGTGGAGGCAGGTTCGATTTTATAATTTAAAAATAAATTGGATAGTTATATGGACGGGAAAGGAATGGAGGGTTATGGTCTGAGCGCAGGTATATGGGACTAGGGGAGAATACGTGTTCGGCACGGACTAGAAGGGTCGAGATGGCCTGTTTCCGTGCTGTAATTGTTGTTATATGGTTATATGGTTATATGGTTAAAATGGATGCATAAGAAGTACATGATCAAGTCATTAGAGCTCTGCATTAGATTTGCATTGGCTGATTTTTATTTTGTAGAAATGAAATGAGATCAAATTAAGAGAAAAGGGAAGAGGAATCTTTAAACTCCAATTAAAAACTGTAAATTAATTCTTCCATTTCCCTACAAAAAGTGATGGAAATCACCTTCCATCCTCCATTAAACCAAAATACATAAATCAAATTTGAAGATTGAAAATGAAAAGATTATACAAAAGATTTATGTCTACAGAGGTCAAATTCCAACTGTGATGAATTAGTAAATGAGTGCAATCTAAATTTAGTTGCTGAAATTAGTGAATAGTTAATGAATCTCAGCGTTCATTTACTGTAGAAATATAAATGAAATTAAATCCTTTTAGATAACCATATACCATAAATAAAACATTAATATATGCACTCTCTGTCTATAGCGACAGGTCAAATAGTGGTCAAAAACATCATTAGGTCTGTGCACAGCGTATTATCTAAATCAGGACATTTAAATACCTAGCCTGGGGTACAATCATCAAAAATAAATATGGTAAAATGTGTAAGATTTTTTTAATTTAATTTCTGTAGGTGGTTATGCATGCAACCAAATGTGTAGCTGCCTCATTACCATTTGACACTCCCACCTTAGGTAGTATAACTGTAGTATCTGCATGCACCCTCCCTCTCTTGGTTCCAGTACGTGTGTAGACCAGTTGTGGTCAGTGCTGGGACGTGTGGATGTAGTGTCTTAATAAAGACTTAGTGAAGGATTAAAGACCACGTCCAAATACATCTACATGGTGTCAGAAGCATTTAATCTGCGCCTCTCGTATATCGGGTTTTATTTTGCTTTTTGAGTGTGTGTGAAATTTGTGACCTTCCCTCGAACCGCATTTTGGAGCGGGCTCGGTTTCTTTCTCGCAAGCAACAGCCTGAGGAACCTGTGGAATGTTTCATTGCCGACCTCCGCTATCTAGCTCAGCGCTGTCGTTTTGGTGAGTTGTGTGACCAGCTCACGCGGGACATGTTAGTTACTGGCATGTTAGACCAGAAGTTGCGGGCTGATTTATTGCGGAGGCCTGACCTCACGTTGAACGAAGCTGTGCATGCTTGTCGCATTGCTGAGGTTGTTACTCCGTTTTGTGGGGAGAGAGGATCTGGGAACCGTGCCGTTAGCGTGGCTGCTCTGTCTGTGCCGCGGCGGCCACCGAACAGTTTTAAACCACAGCCTCGCCCAGCTCCTGCCCCTCGCCCTCAGAGTGCCAGGAAGTGCCCCAATTGTGGGTATGGACATTTGCAACAGTCTCTGTGCCCTGCTTATGGAAAAGCCTGCAACTATTGCAGAAAACAGAACCACTTTGCAGCGGTCTGTCGTTCCCATGGGAACGTTGCTCAGCCTCCTCGCCAGGTGTTCAACAATCTCCAGAGGATCGAAAGTGTCCTTGATTCTCAGTACACCGAGGAGTCAGCCCCCGAGTCAGACTCCAGCATCTATATGGGGGATGCCAGTGTTTACGCTCTGCTGCACAAACAGACTCGACTCCACGACCCATCGGTGCTTGTTACTGTTAATGACAAGACCTTCACTGCGAAGTTGGACACTGGTGCCAAGGTCAGCGTAATATCAACATCACTCTTCCACCAGATAAGGTCTAATGAGAGTTTGACTACAGACCATTCTGTGCTCCGAGCGTACGGAGGGGAGGAGCTGACACCTGTGGGGAGGGTAACTTTCCACTGCAAGCTGCAGAAAACATCTCGTGACCTGTCTTTTTTTTGTGTTGGATTGTGATTGTGTGCCTCTGCTGAGCAATCGAGCATGCCAGGATCTGGGTCTGGTTGCTTTCGACAGTACAGTCCATGAGGTGAGCGCGGTGCTGGACCCTGTCTCTGAATACCCTGATCTCTTCGATGATCAGCTCGGTAAGCTGCCGCTTGTATATAAAATTACTACTGACTCCTCCATAACACCTGTGTGCCGTCCGCCTCATAGGGTCTCTTTCGCGATGAAAGACAAAGTTAAAGCAATGCTGGACAACATGGTAAACTTGGGGGTGCTAGAAGCTATCAGTAAGCCCACGAGCTGGGTGTCTACGATGGTTGCCACTATAAAAAAAAGGGAAGAATGAAATACGGGTCTGCATCAACCCGAAGGACTTGAGCACTGCCATTAAGCGGCCCCACTACCCTATGCGGACTGTCGAGGATGTTGCCGCCCAGGTTGGTCAAGCCACCGTATTCTCAGTTCTCGATGCTAGGAGTTCCTTTTGGCAGGTTCCACTGCACAGGGAGTCAACTGATTTGACAGCTTTTGCAACGCCATTTGGGAGGTACAAGTTTTTAAGAATGCCTTTTGGGATAAGCTCGGCGAGCGAAGTCTTCCAGCGCTCCATGGAGCAATTGTTTGCTGGGCTGCCATGTTCCATCATTGTCGATGATATCCTCGTTTATGGTCGGGATGTCACGGAACACGACAGAAATCTCCGACGGGTCCTCGACCGGGCTCGCCAGATAAACCTCAAGCTGAACCCGTCCAAGTGTAGGTTCCGGCTGTCTGAAGTGTCGTATGTCGGCCACATCTTTACCTCTCGTGGCCTGAAGCCTGACCCAACAAAAACTGCTGCCATCTCCGAGTTCCCTGCACCTGCTGATGTTGCTGGCCTGCAGCGGTTTCTCGGTATGGTAAATTATCTGGGTAAATTTGTTCCGTGTCTAAGTGAGCTCAGTGCGCAGCTGCGCCTCCTGACAAAGAAAGATGTTGCCTGGTCGTGGAGTCCGCAGCACCAACAGTCGTTTGACGCTTTGAAAAAAATGCTGGTCAGCACTCCGGTTCTCCGGTTTTTCGATCTCCGACTACCAATTGTAGTGACCTGCGATGCCTCCCGTTTTGGTCTCGGTGCAGCCTGCATGCAACTATATGATGGAGATTCTCTGCAGCCAGTCTCGTTTGCCTCTCGTACCATGACGGACACTGAGCAAAGGTATGCCCAAATTGAGAAGGAGCTCCTTGCTGTGGTGTTTGCGTGCTCTAAGTTCCGGGACTTTCTCTTTGGGGTTCGGTTCACGGTGGAAACAGACCACCAGCCGCTGGTTACGATATTAAACAAACCCATTCATGCTGCCCCGGCCCGTCTGCAGCGGATGATGCTACAGCTACAGCGGTTCGATTTCAACATTGTGTATAGGAGGGGTACCGAGATGCATGTTGCCGATGCTCTGTCGAGGGCACCTCGGTCCTCCTGTGCCCAACATCCATACGAGCAGGAGGACCTGCACGTGCTGAATGTGAATTTTGTTCCTTCAGAGCAGCTGCGGTGCCTGCTCGAGCACACTGCTGCCGACCCTGACTTGCAACAGCTGTCTGCTGTCATTCTGCGCAGGTGGCCCCGCAAGCCTGCCTCTCTGCCTGCTGGCGTGCAGCCCTTCTTCCTGGTTCGGGATGAGCTTGTGGTTCGGGAGGGTATCGTCGTGAAAGGTCACAAGGTGGTGATCCCTGCCTCACTCTATGATGCTTACTACTCTGCTGCTCATTTGGGGCATCCGGGCGCTGACGCTACCGTTGCTCATGCTCAAGGGCAGTACTATTGGCCTGCCATGGCCAAGTATATCAAGGCTCGAGTGGCGGCGTGCTCCGAGTGCAACTCCATGGCCCCTCACCAGCAGCGGCAGCCCCTGTTGCAGCAGCCGGCCCCCGACATGCCCTGGTCTTCACTGGCTGCAGATATTTTTGAGTGGCGTGGGAAGCACTACTTGGTGTTGGTGGACTCGTATTCATCCTGGTTTGAAGTGGACCTTCTTCCCACCATCACATCGGAGATGGTCATCGGCAAGCTGCGACGTCATTTTGCTGTCTTTGGTTCCCCGGTCAAGCTCCAGACTGACAACGGCCGTCAATTTACTAGCGCCGAATTTGCTGCCTTCGCTACGAAATGGAACTTTACTAGCAGCCCTGAATTCCCTCAGAGTAACGGGCTGGCTGAACGTGCTGTGCGCAGCGCGAAGACGTTGCTAGAGCAGCCTCGCTTGTCAAACTGCGATTTTTATCAGGGACTGCTAAATTTGCGAAATGTGTCTAGAGACGGTGTTTTGGGTTCACCTGCTCAGCGGCTCATGTCCCGTGTCCTCCGGCCGCCAATGCCGATCGCTCAGCAGTCGCTTGTGCCGGTGGTACGCCAACCTGATACGGTCCACCGCCGTATTTCTCAACGCCACGAAATCCAGCGCCGGTCCCACGACAAGTCTTGCCGCCCCCTTCCCCCCCTCACGACGGGTCAGGTTGTCCGTTTGCAGTCACCTACCGGGTTTTCCAAGCTTGCCACTGTAGTAGGAGTGGCGGACTCACCCCGTTCCTATTTAGTAGACTACGAGGGCACTGTGTACCGTCGCAGTCGCCAACATCTGTTAGCTGTCCGGGAGCCTGCGCCCCCGCTTCCATTCCCGGAGCCTCCTTCTCCGTGGCTCGACTCTCCTCCTCGGTTTGTGCCGCCTAGTCCTGTTGTTGTCCGTGCCCCTACCGTGCCTCTAACGGTGCCTCCGAGTTTTGCCTCCCCGGCTGGCACGTCTCCTCCACGTCTTTCTCCTACTGATTCTGCTTCTTCTTCTTCTTATCCGCCTCCGCAGTCGCCATCTAGCAGTCCACCGGTTTCTGGCCAGTCTCCTGTTTTTCTGTCTGATCCGCAGTCCCCACGTAGTTCTCCGCCTCTGCCTTTCTCTTTGGGGGAGGGGAGTGAGGGTGAGGGCGCTGTACGGACCCGCTCAGGTAGAGTTGTCAGGCCCCCTGATCGGTATGGCAACTTTGCTTAATATTGTGCTGTTTGATTAAATGATGCTGTTACTATGTTGCAGGCTTGTATAATTACCCTGCTGCTGTTTATTCTACGGGAAAGGATGTAGGTGGTTATGCATGCAACCAAATGTGTAGCTGCCTCATTACCATTTGACACTCCCACCTTAGGTAGTATAACTGTAGTATCTGCATGCACCCTCCCTCTCTTGGTTCCAGTACGTGTGTAGACCAGTTGTGGTCAGTGCTGGGACGTGTGGATGTAGTGTCTTAATAAAGACTTAGTGAAGGATTAAAGACCACGTCCAAATACATCTACATGGTGTCAGAAGCATTTAATCTGCGCCTCTCGTATATCGGGTTTTATTTTGCTTTTTGAGTGTGTGTGAAATTTGTGACCTTCCCTCGAACCGCATTTTGGAGCGGGCTCGGTTTCTTTCTCGCAAGCAACAGCCTGAGGAACCTGTGGAATGTTTCATTGCCGACCTCCGCTATCTAGCTCAGCGCTGTCGTTTTGGTGAGTTGTGTGACCAGCTCACGCGGGACATGTTAGTTACTGGCATGTTAGACCAGAAGTTGCGGGCTGATTTATTGCGGAGGCCTGACCTCACGTTGAACGAAGCTGTGCATGCTTGTCGCATTGCTGAGGTTGTTACTCCGTTTTGTGGGGAGAGAGGATCTGGGAACCGTGCCGTTAGCGTGGCTGCTCTGTCTGTGCCGCGGCGGCCACCGAACAGTTTTAAACCACAGCCTCGCCCAGCTCCTGCCCCTTGCCCTCAGAGTGCCAGGAAGTGCCCCAATTGTGGGTATGGACATTTGCCACAGTCTCTGTGCCCTGCTTATGGAAAAGCCTGCAACTATTGCAGAAAACAGAACCACTTTGCAGCGGTCTGTCGTTCCCATGGGAACGTTGCTCAGCCTCCTCGCCAGGTGTTCAACAATCTCCAGAGGATCGAAAGTGTCCTTGATTCTCAGTACACCGAGGAGTCAGCCCCCGAGTCAGACTCCAGCATCTATATGGGGGATGCCAGTGTTTACGCTCTGCTGCACAAACAGACTCGACTCCACGACCCATCGGTGCTTGTTACTGTTAATGACAAGACCTTCACTGCGAAGTTGGACACTGGTGCCAAGGTCAGCGTAATATCAACATCACTCTTCCACCAGATAAGGTCTAATGAGAGTTTGACTACAGACCATTCTGTGCTCCGAGCGTACGGAGGGGAGGAGCTGACACCTGTGGGGAGGGTAACTTTCCACTGCAAGCTGCAGAAAACATCTCGTGACCTGTCTTTTTTTTGTGTTGGATTGTGATTGTGTGCCTCTGCTGAGCAATCCAGCATGCCAGGATCTGGGTCTGGTTGCTTTCGACAGTACAGTCCATGAGGTGAGCGCGGTGCTGGACCCTGTCTCTGAATACCCTGATCTCTTCGATGATCAGCTTGGTAAGCTGCCGCTTGTATATAAAATTACTGCTGACTCCTCCATAACTCCTGTGTGCCGTCCGCCTCATAGGGTCTCTTTCGCGATGAAAGACAAAGTTAAAGCAATGCTGGACAACATGGTAAACTTGGGGGTGCTAGAAGCTATCAGTAAGCCCACGAGCTGGGTGTCTACGATGGTTGCCACTATAAAAAAAAGGAAGAATGAGATACGGGTCTGCATCAACCCGAAGGACTTGAGCACTGCCATTAAGCGGCCCCACTACCCTATGCGGACTGTCGAGGATGTTGCCGCCCAGGTTGGTCAAGCCACCGTATTCTCAGTTCTCGATGCTAGGAGTTCCTTTTGGCAGGTTCCACTGCACAGGGAGTCAACTGATTTGACAGCTTTTGCAACGCCATTTGGGAGGTACAAGTTTTTAAGAATGCCTTTTGGGATAAGCTCGGCGAGCGAAGTCTTCCAGCGCTCCATGGAGCAATTGTTTGCTGGGCTGCCATGTTCCATCATTGTCGATGATATCCTCGTTTATGGTCGGGATGTCACGGAACACGACAGAAATCTCTGACGGGTCCTCGACCGGGCTCGCCAGATAAACCTCAAGCTGAACCCGTCCAAGTGTAGGTTCCGGCTGTCTGAAGTGTCGTATGTCGGCCACATCTTTACCTCTCGTGGCCTGAAGCCTGACCCAACAAAAACTGCTGCCATCTCCGAGTTCCCTGCACCTGCTGATGTTGCTGGCCTGCAGCGGTTTCTCGGTATGGTAAATTATCTGGGTAAATTTGTTCCGTGTCTAAGTGAGCTCAGTGCGCAGCTGGGCCTCCTGACAAAGAAAGATGTTGCCTGGTCGTGGAGTCCGCAGCACCAACAGTCGTTTGACGCTTTGAAAAAAATGCTGGTCAGCACTCCGGTTCTCCGGTTTTTCGATCTCCGACTACCAATTGTAGTGACCTGCGATGCCTCCCGTTTTGGTCTCGGTGCAGCCTGCATGCAACTATATGATGGAGATTCTCTGCAGCCAGTCTCGTTTGCCTCTCGTACCATGACGGACACTGAGCAAAGGTATGCCCAAATTGTGAAGGAGCTCCTTGCTGTGGTGTTTGCGTGCTCTAAGTTCCGGGACTTTCTCTTTGGGGTTCGGTTCACGGTGGAAACAGACCACCAGCCGCTGGTTACGATATTAAACAAACCCATTCATGCTGCCCCGGCCCGTCTGCAGCGGATGATGCTACAGCTACAGCGGTTCGATTTCAACATTGTGTATAGGAGGGGTACCGAGATGCATGTTGCCGATGCTCTGTCGAGGGCACCTCGGTCCTCCTGTGCCCAACATCCATACGAGCAGGAGGACCTGCACGTGCTGAATGTGAATTTTGTTCCTTCAGAGCAGCTGCGGTGCCTGCTCGAGCACACTGCTGCCGACCCTGACTTGCAACAGCTGTCTGCTGTCATTCTGCGCGGGTGGCCCCGCAAGCCTGCCTCTCTGCCTGCTGGCGTGCAGCCCTTCTTCCTGGTTCGGGATGAGCTTGTGGTTCGGGAGGGTATCGTCGTGAAAGGTCACAAGGTGGTGATCCCTGCCTCACTCTATGATGCTTACTACTCTGCTGCTCATTTGGGGCATCCGGGCGCTGACGCTACCGTTGCTCATGCTCAAGGGCAGTACTATTGGCCTGCCATGGCCAAGTATATCAAGGCTCGAGTGGCGGTGTGCTCCGAGTGCAACTCCATGACCCCTCACCAGCAGCGGCAGCCCCTGTTGCAGCAGCCGGCCCCCGACATGCCCTGGTCTTCACTGGCTGCAGATATTTTTGAGTGGCGTGGGAAGCACTACTTGGTGTTGGTGGACTCGTATTCATCCTGGTTTGAAGTGGACCTTCTTCCCACCATCACATCGGAGATGGTCATCGGCAAGCTGCGACGTCATTTTGCTGTCTTTGGTTCCCCGGTCAAGCTCCAGACTGACAACGGCCGTCAATTTACTAGCGCCGAATTTGCTGCCTTCGCTACGAAATGGAACTTTACTAGCAGCCCTGAATTCCCTCAGAGTAACGGGCTGGCTGAACGTGCTGTGCGCAGCGCGAAGACGTTGCTGGAGCAGTCTCGCTTGTCAAACTGCGATTTTTATCAGGGACTGCTAAATTTGCGAAATGTGTCTAGAGACGGTGTTTTGGGTTCACCTGCTCAGCGGCTCATGTCCCGTGTCCTCCGGCCGCCAATGCCGATCGCTCAGCAGTCGCTTGTGCCGGTGGTACGCCAACCTGATACGGTCCACCGCCGTATTTCTCAACGCCACGAAATCCAGCGCCGGTCCCACGACAAGTCTTGCCGCCCCCTTCCCCCCCTCACGACGGGTCAGGTTGTCCGTTTGCAGTCACCTACCGGGTTTTCCAAGCTTGCCACTGTAGTAGGAGTGGCGGACTCACCCCGTTCCTATTTAGTAGACTACGAGGGCATTGTGTACCGTCGCAGTCGCCAACATCTGTTAGCTGTCCGGGAGCCTGCGCCCCCGCTTCCATTCCCGGAGCCTCCTTCTCCGTGGCTCGACTCTCCTCCTCGGTTTGTGCCGCCTAGTCCTGTTGTTGTCCGTGCCCCTACCGTGCCTCTAACGGTGCCTCCGAGTTTCGCCTCCCCGGCTGGCACGTCTCCTCCACGTCTTTCTCCTACTGATTTTTCTTCTTCTTCTTCTTATCCGCCTCCGCAGTCGCCATCTAGCAGTCCACCGGTTTCTGGCCAGTCTCCTGTTTTTCTGTCTGATCCGCAGTCCCCACGTAGTTCTCCGCCTCTGCCTTTCTCTTTGGGGGAGGGGAGTGAGGGTGAGGGCGCTGTACGGACCCGCTCAGGTAGAGTTGTCAGGCCCCCTGATCGGTATGGCGACTTTGCTTAATATTGTGCTGTTTGATTAAATGATGCTGTTACTATGTTGCAGGCTTGTATAATTACCCTGCTGCTGTTTATTCTACGGGAAAGGATGTAGGTGGTTATGCATGCAACCAAATGTGTAGCTGCCTCATTACCATTTGACACTCCCACCTTAGGTAGTATAACTGTAGTATCTGCATGCACCCTCCCTCTCTTGGTTCCAGTACGTGTGTAGACCAGTTGTGGTCAGTGCTGGGACGTGTGGATGTAGTGTCTTAATAAAGACTTAGTGAAGGATTAAAGACCACGTCCAAATACATCTACAATTTCATACTATTTAATCTTTATAACAAGACAAATATTTAACTTCACAAGAACATAAATAGCATCAAAACTAAGTTTCTTCAATCTTGAAATAATGTTGACAATACACATGACTTTTATCACCAGAAATCCTGTACAGTCATAAAATGCTGAAATAATGTATTATACCATTTAATATATCTAGATATTAATTTGTTGGAAATATTGGCAATATATATTGGATAAAGTATTAATTGACTGATTTCATGGACTTGCTTGTGTTCTTTTAAGTTCTGCATGCTGATTCAGGCATTTAAGATGATGGAAGATATTCAAATCAAATAGGTAAAGATGAACTGTCTCCCTGTATTTCCACAAAAAGGAAATGCGGAACTCAGTCCTCCGTTAAGGTTTTGGATGCTGGGTCAACTAGACATGAGCCCAAGGATTGATAGATGTTTTTGCAGGGTAAACATATGCTAGAACATGGAGTAAAGTTAGGAAATTGGAGTTGTAGTCAAATTTGCCACAGTCCGATTTAATGACAAATAAACAAGTAGCTGAACAAGTTTTTACATTGACAAGATTTGTGAGGGAATCCCCGTTCCAGCGCAGGTCTGCAGAAACAGCAGGTACAGTAAGTACAGTACCTGGAAACAAAGGGGAAGCCTCCATTGTGTCCAGAAACGTGGCCGACGGGCAGGACTTCAGGTCAGACTGAAGCGCAGGGGACTTCGGCCCCCTCTCCCTACTATCCTACTGGCCAATGTACAATCCCTTGAAAACAAAGTGGAGGACTTAAGGGCACGACTGCTTTATCAAAGGGAGCTGAGGGAATGCTCTGTGTTCTGTTTCACAGAGACATGGCTCACCCCCAGCTCCCCAGACTCAGCGGTCCAGCCTGAAGGGTTCTCCATCCACCGTATGGACCGTACACTGGCATCTGGGAAAGGGAGAGGAGGGGGCGTCTGCCTCATGGTCAACTCTGCGAGGTGTTCCGACATGGCAGTCCTGTCCAACTCCTGCTCTCCACACCTCGAACATCTGGTGGTGAAGTGCCGTCCCTTCTACCTTCCAAGGGAATTCACCTCCATCATCCTGACCGCGGTCTACATCCCACCCCAGGCAGACGTCTGTCTGGCACTGGAGGAGCTGCACGCCGTGGTCAACAAACACCAGACGTCTTATCCCGAGGCATTTACCACCATTGCTGGGGACTTCAATAAGGCAAACCTAAAGAAATCACTCCCCAACTTCCACCAACATGTCTCCTGCTGCACCAGAGGACCTAACACCCTCGACCACTGCTACACCACCATCAAGAATGCCTATCGCTCTATCCCTCACCCTCATTTCGGTAAATCCGACCATACCGCGGTGCTGCTTCTTCCTGCGTACAGGCAGCAATTAAAGAGCGCACCCCCAGAGGTGAGGACAGTACAGAGCTGGTCGTACTATCGGGGGGGGGGGGGGGGCAGAGGAACAACTCCAGGACTGTTTGGAGTCTGTAGTCTGGGAAATGTTCAAGGATTCGGCAACGGACTTGAACGAATATGCCAGTTGTTACAGACTTCATAAAGCAATGTGTGGAGGACTGCATCCCGATCAAAACCTTCCGAGTGTTTCCCAATCAGAAACCTTGGATGAACTTTGAGATCCGCACTCTTCTGAAGACCAGACACTGGGAATTCATGTCAGATGATACAGTGGTCTACAAGAAATCCAGATACGACCTTGGTAAGGCCATCAAAAAGGCTAAAAGGGACTTTGCTGCAAGCTGGAGGATGAGACAGATGTTCGGCAGCTGTGGCGGGGCCTGAATGCAATCACCTCCTACAAGGCGAAACCAGGAGGCAGCTCGAATGTCGGCGAAACATCACTCCCTGATGAGCTCAATGCGTTTTAAGCACGCTTTGATAGGGAGAATACTGATGTGCCTTCCCGAGCCCCCATTCGCTGTGATGGTATCTCAGTCTCAGTCACAGAGGCCGACATCAGGAAATCCTTCAGAGGGGTGAACCCCCGAAAAGCACCTGGACCTGATGGTATACCCGGTCGTGTTCTAAAAATCTGTGCGGACCAACTGGCTGGAGTTTTTACGGACATTTTCAACCTGTCACTACTGAGGTCTGAGGTTCCCACCTGCTTCAAAAGGGCATCAATTATTCCAGTGCCCAAGAAGAGTAAGGTGACGTGCCTCAATGACTACCGACCTGTGGCACTAACGCCTGTGGCGATGAAGTACTTTGAGAGGTTGATCATGGCGAAAATCAACTCCTACCTCAACAAAAACCTGGACCCACTGCAGTTTGCTTACCGCCACAACAGATCAACGGTGGATGCGATCTCGCTGGCCCTCCACACCACTCTGGAGCACTTGGACAACAAAAACTCATATGCCAGGCTGTTATTCATTGATTACAGCTCGGCATTTAATACCATAATCCCCTACAAGCTGGTTACCAAACTCGCAGAACTGGGTCTCTGCGCATCCCTCTGCAATTGGATCCTCGACTTCCTCATCCACAGACCACAGTCTGTTCGTATTGGTGGAAATGTGTCAGACTCGATAACAATCAGCACGGCAGCACCTCAAGGCTGTGTGCTCAGCCCCCTGCTGTACTCCCTCTATACTCATGACTGCGTAGCCGGTCATAGTGCGAACTCCATCATCAAGTTCGCTGACGACACCACTGTTGTGGGACGTATCACTGATGGGGATGAGTCCGAGTATAGAAGAGAGATTGAGCAACTGTCCATATGGTGCCAGCACAATAACCTGACCCTCAACACCAGCAAAACCAAGGAACTGATTGTGGACTTTGGGAGTAGGAGGGGGAACCACAGTCCCGTTTATATCAACGGGTCAATGATTGAAAGGGTCAAGAGCTTCAAATTCCTGGGCGTGCACATCTCTGAAGATCTTTCCTGGTCCGAGAACACAGATGCAATTATCAAGAAAGCACATCAGCGCCTCTACTTCCTGAGAAGATTACGGAGAGTCGGTTTGTCAAGGAGGACTCTCTCTTACTTCTACAGGTGCACAGTAGAGAGCATGCTGACCAGTTGCATCGTGGCTTGGTTTGGCAACTTGAGTGCCCTGGAGAGGAAGAGACTACAAAAAGTAGTAAACACTGCCTAGTCCATCATCGGCTCTGACCTTCCTTTCATCGAGGGGATCTATCGCAGTCACTGCCTCAAAATGGCTGGCAGTATCATCAAGGACCCACACCATCCTGGCCACACACTCATCTCCCTGCTACCTTCAGGTAGAAGGTACAGGAGCCTGAAGACTGCAACGACCAGGTTCAGGAATAGCTACTTCCCCACAGCCATCAGGCTATTAAACCTGGCTCGGACAAAACTCTGAACATTAATAACCCATTATCTGTCATTTTGCACTTTATCAGTTTATTTATTCATGTGTTTTGTAGTCAATGCCTATTATGTTCTGTGTGCTGAAGCAAAGCAAGAGTTTCATTGTCCTATCAGGGACGCATGACAATAAACTTGAACTTGAACTTGAAGATTTAACAATACATTTAAAACATCTTTTCGTCATCTGAAGATTAGCATTGCATTGGAAAACAAGTGTATGATGTCAACATTTGATGAATCAGATCTGTTTGCATTGTGTGTGTGTTTGTGCGTCATAACTGAAGATGAATTATTTCTTAGGATAAATGTCAGACAATACACCAGCAGAACAAATTGACCAGCCACTCAGCAGTCTTGGATGGACTCTTGGGTCCAGTTTTACCGCTGTTTCTGAAACAGATCAACTTCTCAAAGCAAATGCCCACCATCATCGAGCTTCCAGAATATCTGGTCAGAGAAAAGATGCATTGAAAAGGGTTTGGGAGCCCTCTGGAATGGTGGGCAGGTGACTCACAGAGGTATTTCAGCTTTTCCCAAAACCTAAAAAAGGAGAAAGAAAAATAGCCATCTTTCTTTACATCAGCATCCATTACTCAGGAAATCATTTATATTACAATACTATCATAAAGCGCTGCATAACCAATAGAAATTTGCTCCCAGACTACACACACTTTACAATTATATTATTTTCTACTTCTTGCCATTCAACAGTGGACCAAAAACAAATTAAAAAACAGATCCTCTTTGGCCAGGTCCCCAAGCAATGTTGGTTAATAATGAATGAAAAGCAAATAGTTCAGGCGCTACAGCTGGAAAGTACTGTAAACTATTTGAAGACTCTGGCCATTATCCGAAGGTGAAAATCGATCAACCAAATATAAAATTATTTTCGAATAGGCCTTTGCTTCGCTCTCAGTGGCTGCAGTAGGACTGAATTCTGATCAAGTGCTATAGTCATGTTAAGGGGAAACCTCACAACCAAATGAGCCTTGTCCATGCACTACGTATACCATAAAATGGGATAAGCCACAGGCCTTTGTAACCAATAGCATTAAGAACCATTGTTAGCCTAAAGTTTTGCAAATGGCTGCAACTTTTCAAAAATGAATGTTAAACTCCAGTTCATCCCCTATAAAAATGGTGACATACACAGATGAAAATCAAACATCATTCTGTTGTTTAGGAAAATCTACTATCACTAGTTCCCTCCAGACGTGTACAATTGTAGCATTTCTGTTGAAATCGGAAGAAATGAATTAATTGATACGAACATCGACAATTTGTAAACTATTCTGACTGCAAGGAAAAGCCTGAAAAATTCAACACCTTATTATATGATGTGTTATTGCGTTTCAATGTTACACCTTGCCATTATAAGTGCCTAAAAACCTCTCTGTCCCCAGTACATCAATTTTATATATTTGTACTTTGAATAATTATCCTAAACTTTCAAAACTATTAAAAGTAAAACTATAGTAGTAAGTAAAGTAATAACTTTGTAAAGGTTTGTTTTTCATGTGTTTCAGCTGCCAACTTAATCTCATCCCAAAACTCCAATTTGTACTTCAATATGTATCGGATATTTTAACGATTATCTAAATTTAAGAATATTTTATCTCCTATTTGTTAATTACTGCCGTGAACATGGTTAACCTTGATTTAGCTTCCAAGTCTGAAGATGAGGCCCAACACGAAACATCGCCAACTCATCCCCTTCACAGTTTCTGCCTGACTGTTGAATTATTCCAGCACTGTGTGTTTGGGCTTTCCAGTCTACTTGATGTTACCAAGAGATTCCCAGGAACTGACTTATGACGACAGCACAGATGTTGAAAAGAGGATCTCAATCCACAGAGATCATCTGGTCTTTGTTACCAAATTCAATGCGTAGCTATGGGCACTCGCATGGGCCCCAGCTATGCCAGCCTCTTTGTAGGGTACGTCGAACAATCACTATTCCTGGTGAACACTGACCCTATCCCTGAACTCTACCTCCTCTACATTGACGACTGCATCGGTGCTACCTCATGCACCCATGCAGAACTCACTGACTTCATTAACTTTACTACTAATTTCCATCCTGCACTCAAATTCACTTGGACCATCTCCGACATCTCCCTACTATTTCTTGATCTCACCATCGTTTCTTGATCGCACTGTCTCCATCACAGGAGACAAACTATCCACTGACATCTATTATAAACCCACTGACTATCATAGCTATCTAGACTACACTTCTTCTCACCCTGTTTTGAGATACAGCCCAGAAACATGCTCTTCGGCCCACCGAGTCTGCGCCGACCAGTGATCACCCCGTACACTAGCGCTGTCCTATACACTATGCACTATGCACAATTTACAATTTTACCGAAGCCATAGTAACCCACAAACCTGCATGTCTTTGGAGTGTGGGAGGAAACCGGAGCACCTGGTGAAAACCCACAAGGTCACAAGAAGAATGTACAAACTCCTTATAGACAGCACCTGTAGTCAGGGTCGAACCCAAGTCTCTGGTGCTGTAAGCAGTAACTCTACCACCGTGCCTCCGTGATGCCCCTTTATTCTTAGCAACAAAAGTTAGGGTGATATTTCTTATCTCTAGTAAAACTTCAAACCATCTTTCTCTACACCAGCATCCTTGATGCGGGTAAATATTTTGCATTTTGATACTATAACAAAATGATGCATAACCAATACAAAATCTTCTCCTAGAATGCACATCTATTATAATATTAAAACTGTGTGTGTGTGTGTGTGTGTGTGTGTGTGTGTGTGTGTGCGCGTGTGTGTGTGTGTGTGTGTGTGTGTGTGTGTGTGTGTGTGTGTGTGTGTGTGTGTGTGTGTGTGTGTGTGTGAGGAGATTTCATTTTTCATTCCAAGTATCCACTCCTGATTAAATTTTGTCGTGTTTTTGTACACATTTTTAATAAAATCCTTCTCCCCCCCCCCCCCCCCCCCCCCCCCCCCCACTCACTCATTTTGTCGCCTCCTGCTGGCCAGCGACCATAACGGCTGCTGGCGCCCGCCTCTTGCCTCAAAGACGCCATTTAAAAACAGCCGCACAGCTGAGTGCTGGAATCTTATGTTCGGGAACGGCTTGAGTTGGAGGACCACGTCTCCCGTGGGGGCTACGGGTAGGGAACGGCTGCATTAGGGGAGCAGACCCAACGGGTCTGCACTTGGTCTAGTAGTATATAATCATATTATCCTCTACATCTTGCCTTACAGCACTGGATTTCCTGATACCTCCAACGTCTTTAACTAGGTCATCCAATTAGGTTACAGGTCCGACCCCAAGACAGCTGGAGATGGAGGAGTAGATAAGTTGACAGATCACAGAGAGGTGCAGCAGTAATTACGTTAAGTATTCGGGGTTTTCAACTTTTACTATTACGAACGGGGATCAACATTTTAAAAATCCAGCTTCTGAAATGTTGAAATAAAACAGAAAATTCTGGTAATCGTCAGCTGGCCAAGCAGCATTTGTGGACAGCGAAAAGGTTAATTTTCTTAATCTTAAAATATAACTGTTCCTTGTTGCACAGGTATTGTCTGACGTGCTGAGTTTAAAAGAAAACTGGCATTGCCTAACCTTATGAATGGTCAAATGTGCATGACATTTTTAAAGTGCATCCAGGAGAACGTTGAGCCAATATGTAGATGGTAGGGTTAGGGAGGAAGCAATACTGGGCTAATCTTGAAAATGTAGTCAAGGATGTGGTAATAGTGCCAACGGAACTTAGGCTCGGTGCTGGGAACGCAGCTATTTACAATATACATCAATGATTTAGATGAAGGGATTCAAAGTAACATTATCAAATTTGCAGGTGGCACAAAGCTGGGTGGCAGTGTGAACTGTGAGGAGGATGCTATGAGAATGCAGGGTGACTTGGACAGGTTGGCTGATTAGGCAAATGCAGGCAGATGAAGTTTAATGCGGATAAATGTGAGGTTATCCACTTTGGTAGCAAAAACAGGAAGGCAGATTACTATCTAAATGGCGTCAAGTTGGGAAAAAGGAAAGTACAATGGGATCTGGGGGCCTTTGTTCATCAGTCAATGAAAGTAAGCATGCAGGTACAGCAGGCAGTGAAGAAAACGAATGGCGTGTTGGCCTTCATAACAAGAGGAGTTGAATATAGGAGCAAAGAGGTCCTTCTGCAGTTGTACAGGGCCCTACTGAGACCACACCTGGAGTATTGTATGCAGTTTTGGTCCCCTAATTTGAGGAAGAACATTCTTGCTATTGAGGGAGTGCAGCGTAGGTTTACAAGTTTAATTCCCGGGATGGCGGGACTGTCATATTCTGAGAGAATAGAGTGCTGGGCTTGTACACTCTGGAGTTTAGAAGGATGAGAGGCTATCTTATTGAAACATATAAGATTATTAAGGGTTTGGACACACTAGAGACAGGAAACATGTTCCCGATGTTGGGGGAATCCAGAACCAGGGGCCACAGTTTAAGAATAAGAGGTAAGCCATTTAGAACGGAGACGAGGAAACACTTTTTCTCACAGAGAGTTGTGAGTCTGTGGAATTCTCTGCCTCAGCGGGCAGTAGAGGCCAGTTCTCAGATACTTTCAAGACACAGCTAGATAGGGCTCTAAAATATAGTGTAGTCAGGGGATATGGGGAGAAGGCAGGAACGGGGTACTGATTGTGGATGATCAGCCATGATCACATTGAATGACAGTACTGGCTTGAAGGGCCGAATGGCCTACTCCTGCACCTATTGTCTATGGAACAGTTTAGTAAACATAATTGATTGAACATTGCTGAGAAATTATATTCTGCATTCTGTTTTTTTTCTCTTCACTCTACCTGTTGTACTTGGTACGGGTCCGTGAGTGCAGATCATTCCTGCCCTTCAGAATTTTTTTCAATAACTGCCCTACCATTGATCTTCGACTCATAACATTTATTCCAGATAAACACTTGTACTGAAAAGGCAAAGAGGACCACAAGCCAAGTGTTGATAAATGGGATTAGTACAGATGAGTATTTGATGATGACTATGGGCTTCATAAACCAAAGGACCTGTTTTGGTGAAGTATGACTATGATTTCTAATCACAATGAACAGAGTTGTTTGATTAATGCCAGGTTTGACTGTTTATTTGTATTTTGCCTCTTTTTCCCCCTACCCTCTGCTATTTCAATTATTAATTTCCCTCTCCTGTTATTCTCTGCTGACCAACTACCGTTATTCAAATATTGTTTTAACTGATGAAAGGTAATCAGACTCAAAGGTCAATTCTATTTCTTGCCCCACAGATGCTCCATGACATCCTGAGAATTTCCAGTATGTTATATTTTTTTAACTGGGGTCTGGGTTTTTGGCAATTGAACATTTATCTTCCTGACACAGAATGCTCGTAATGCACATAGGCTTTCTCCGAACCGTGACAAGTATTATGATCTGAGAAATGTTCACTTTCACTATTTTGCCAGATCAATCTGTCCAGCTGTTATAGAACATCACCATGAATCAGATGAATGCTACAACATCCAGATTACTAATCGGGGAGTGAAGGTGAAAATCATCACCATCGCTTTGTATTCCCACAAAACAAAAACTTCAATCGTTAATTTTCCATGCCCTACATCTCAGTGCCTGCTGATCACAAATGAACATTTCTCAGTACCAGGGCTGCAGTATTTCCAGATGACCTCTTCTCGTCATTTTCAGTTTCTGGCAGAGATCAATATTAAACCATAAATTTGATTTGACTGTGTTAAGTGCTGATGCGGCGTCTTTTATCTGACTTCATCAAACATAATTAAATGGGACCGTTGTACAACTCTCAGCATAATTCATTACTCAAGCTAGTGTGTCAGGACTGCCATTCAGAGAGGATGGAAGCAATTCTCTGAGTGCTCGGCCTAAAGCAAAATAATATTATTAAACAAAATACTTAATATGTTTGCCTATTGTTGAGCAAAACAATTGTCTCTGTCTTTCCCTCCGGTTTCCTCTCCTACGTCTCTCAAGAATATAATTGGTCTTGCATAAGTCAGCAACATCTATTACATTATCCAAATGTGCACTTTCACTATTGGGTTGAGAGATTGATTGTTGATGTGCTATTTATCAATAGAGGCATCAACACTAAGCGTGACTCCATTTTCTCCAACATCCATTCATGTGCTTTCCAGCAGGAATACAATTCCGCATTGATTTCCGTTGACATTCTATGAACAGACTAATTACTATACACCCAATGGGGCACTGGTCATTTTCATTAGCACCTAAAAATGCTAGTTATCCATAGGTGTTGCTCGTGACTATCTACTCTCTCACTTCTTCAATCAAATATATCAGTGAATTGTTGAGTACCTGTTACCAAATCAAGCAAATAGTTGAAATACACAATAAACGACATTTTGCCTGTTTTCGCATTGTCATAAAAACATGATAGGTGTCATGAAATATATGTATACAATGGGTAATTTTAGATGTTAAAGGCCAATAAACTGTAGACACTGGTACAAACTGCCAGTGGGCCTCAGCAGGTCAGGCATCACCTGTGAATGGAAGTGAACAAATGACATTTCAATCAGGATCCTTATTCAGACTTATATCAAAGCAGAATATACTCTTCATTTACAGAAATAAAGCTTGAATGTAAAAGCACTGTTCTGATGAGGATTATTTTCATGAACTAATGATAGAGTATATTCTGGCTCTATATAAAATGGTTAATATGAATTGTGCAAAGAATGATTAATTAAGCCTGATCAATACTTTCATTAAAATGTGTAGGACAGTTACATTAGAGCCAGTTAATGAACTTCAGACCTATTAAATAGCCTGTGGCAGACACAAAATGCTGGAGTAACTCAGCGAGATGGGCAGCATCTCTGGAGAGAAGGAATGGGTGACGTTTCGGGTCGAGACCCTTCTTAAATAACCTATCTGGCTATTTTAAAGTAGAATTTATTTTCTGCAACTGGAAGTGTTTTTTATGGATTTTCATAGTGAGTTATTTTCATTTATGATGCTAGTGATGTTAGGGGAAAAAAAGTAAATCTAGTTAATTACGTCTCACCAACCCATCTAATGGACATCCATGGAGAAAGGTGCTGAAGATGACAATGCCAGCTTTCCCAGAATGTCAGTGGAAATCGTATTATTATTCATATTGATTCATGAGCCAATGTTGTCTTCTGATAAGATTTATTTGTGGCATGTCAATTAAATATTAAATACATAAATATATTGTATATAAAAGAGTGAACTTGTGAAAACTATATAATTTAGTTATTTTGTTCAGATTTACTCATCCAGATTATCCTGCCTGTCATTTTATTTAAAAAATCTTGTTATTATATGTTTTGCTGTTCATTTCAAGTACTCCCTTACTTTGTGGCATATAGTGGCAGATGAAGATGGATAGGAGAAGGCTCGTGGGAAGCATAAACACCATCAGAGACTAATTGAACTGAGTGGCCTTTTAATGTGCTGTGAATGCGATATAATTCAATGTCTTATAATTTGGAATTTCCATGCTAGATTAATTCATAACTCAGCAGCCTATGACTTGGTAAATTAGTGAGTGAATTTCTATGTGTACCAACAAATAAATATATTTCCCTTGAATCCCCTAATTATTTATAGAAATATAGAAACATAGAAAATAGGTGCAGGAGTAGGCCATTCAGCCCTTCGAGCTTGCACCGCCATTCAATATGATCATGGCTGATCATCCAACTCAGTATCCTGTACCTGCCTTCTCTCCATACCCCCTGATCCCTTTAGCCACAAGGGCCACATCTAACTCCCTCTTAAATATAGCCAATGAACTGACCTCAACTACCTTCTGTGGCAGAGAATTCCAGAGATTCACCACTCTCTGTGTGAAAAATGTTTTCCTCATCTTGGTCCTAAAAGATTTCCCCCTTATCAACCATTTTTTATGTTTCTATTTTATATGTTTCTCTGGAACATCAGAGGTTGAGGGGAGACGATAGAAAGTATATAAAATTATGAGAGGCATAGATAGGGTAGACATCAAAACCCTTTTCCCATGGTGGAAATGACAACACTATAGCCATAAGGTAAGAGGGGGGAAAGTTTAATGGAGCTTTGTGGGGCAGTGTTTTTCGCATGTATTGGTGGGGTCTGCAATACACTGCCAGGAGTGGTGGCAGATGCAGATACGATAGTGGTGTTTAAGAGGCTTTTAGATAGGCACATGGAAGTGCAGGAATAGATGGATACAGATCATGTGCAGGCAGATTAGATCAATTTAACTTCACATCATGTTTGGCACAAACATTGTAGGCCGAATGACTCGTTCCTGTGCTGTACTGTTCTCTATTCTATTAATCCATTTCTGCTCTCATCTACAAGATGAAACTTTTTTTGGATATTCAACTATTTGCATTATCACATTACTCCATGTAGGTTAACAACGTTTCATATAGTAAAATTTTCCACTTTGTACACTCTTGATCTTATTAATCCTTGTCTCTACTTTTAATGATGTATCCAGTGTGTCTTCAGAGCCTTTTACTCTTCTTCCTTTAGACTCTTACCTACCCAAGAAGTCTGAATGTTCCTTACTTTTCTAATAAAATCAGCCAACTCATACTTATCTACACTGAAATGTATTTACTAATTAAATAGTTCACTGATGCCTTTCGTCATTTTGTTTCATTGCTCCTTTATATAACTAAACCCTCCAACCTAATGAGGGACATATTTGGAAATTGTAGTGCTATTCCACAGTCTAAATCTAAATTGTAGTGTAAATTGTGAATAACAGCAGTCCCTTCTCAGGTTGTTTCATATTAATTACATTGTGGTATTTCCTAAACCCTGAGAAACCTGCCTGGCAGATGTTAAATTTAAACAATATTGCCAAATACTCTGTTGGGGAATGATTATGCTATTATAATAAGGTGCATTATTTCTTTAAGATCGGCCACTTAAATCCCAAGAAACCTGCCACTTTAAATGCTGCAGCATCTGTCTATGTTTGGGAAAAATAATGCATTCTTTGTTGATCATGCCTAATTTCCTTTCCCTGCCTACTGTGCAGTTACTAATCTTAAGAGTGTTATTACTGCTGTTATTTGCAGCTACATACATACTATAATTTATCAGTAAAATTTATCCATGAATAATTTTAATTGCAGCCAATGCAATGTTCTCATTCATGAAGTTTACTCGACTTTCATTTATAATCTTCGTGCAGAACTTGTCAGAAACGATAGTGTGTCATAGAAACATAGAAAATACATGCAGGAGTAGGCCATTCGGCCCTTCGAGCCAGCACCGCCATTGAATATGATCACGGCGGATCATCCAAAATCAGTACTCCGTTTCTGCTTCTTCCCCTTATCATAGAAACATAGATAGAAACATAGAAAATAGGTCCATAAGTAGGCCATTCGACCCCTCGAGCCAGCACCGCCATTCAATGTAATCATTGCTGATCATCACCAATCAGTACCCCATTCCTGCCTTCTCCCCATATTCCTCGATTCCTCTGGCCCTAAGAGCTCTATCTAACTCTCTTTTGAATGCATCCAGTGAACCGGCCTCCACTGCCTTCTGAGTCAGAGAATTCCACAAATTCACAACTCTCTGGGTGAAAACATTTTTCCTCATCTCAGTTCTAAATGGCCTACCCCTTATTCTTAAACTGTGCCCCCTGGTTCTGGACTCCCCCAACATTGGGAACATATTTTCTACATCCAGCTTGTCCAATCCCTTAATAATTTAAAATGTTTTTATAAGATACCCTCTCATCCTTCTAAATTCCAGTGAATACAAGCCCAGTTGTTTCATTCTTTCATCATATGACAGTCCCGCCATCCAGGGAATTAACCTTGTGAACCTACGCTGCAATCTCTCAATAGCAAGAATGTCCTTCCACAAATTAGGAGACCAAAACTGCACACAATACTCCAGGTGTGGGCTTACCAGGGCCTTGTACAACTTCAGAAGGACCTCTTTGCTCCTGTACTGAAATCCTCTCGTTATGGCCAACATGCCATTAGATTTCTTCACTGCCTGCTATACCTGCATGCTTACTTTCAATGACTAATGTGCAAGGACACCCAGGTCTCGTTGTACTTCCCCTTTTCCTAATCTGACATTATTCAGATAATAATCTGCCTTCTTGTTCTTGCCACCAAAGTGGTTAACCTCACATTTATCCACAATATACTGCATCTGCTATGCATCTGCCCACTCACCCAACCTATCCGTCACCCTGCATCCTCATAGTTCACACTGCCACCCAGCTTTGTGTCATCTGCAAAGTTGCTAATGTTGCTTTTAATTCCTTCATTTAAATTATTAATATATGTTGTAAATAGCTGCGGTCCCAGCACCGAGCCTTGCGGCACCCCACTAGTCACTGCTTGTCATTCTGAAAGGGACCTGTTAATTCCCTGATTCCTTTTGCCCTAAGGGCTAAATCTAACTCTCTCATGCCATTTCAAGATGTGCAGAGTAGCTATTTCTCTGCCTTTATTTTCTTTCAGCAAATAAGTTAAATTTGGAACCCCATAATGAGCAAGTAAAACTGCAAATTCATCAATATTCATTAGAAAATGGCAAAAAATTAAAAGCATACACATTGCTTTAAGAATGAAACACCTCCAAGTCTCTCATTGATCTCAAATCAATCTGCCTCCTTTAACAGTATCTAGTCTTCCTCAGATGCCTTACAGTATCTGATAGACCATTACCACTATACCACATAATATCTGCCCTCTGCACCACGATGTGAGTCTATCCTAGAGTTACAATGCGTCCAGCATTTCCCACAGCCTCCTGTGCACTGAATCATGATATTTTCCTTATTGGAAGTCTGTGACTAATGGTGAACCAAAGGGATTGATTGCTGGGACCATTATATATATATATATGTTATATATTATATATATAAATATATACTGTTATATATATTAATGATTTGGATTTGAATGTAGGAGGAATGATTAGTAAATTTGCAGATGATATAAAAACTGATGGTGTTGTGGATCACACATAATCTTTTGTCAAAGGTTATAGCAGGATCTAGATCAGTTAGAAAGTCAGGTGAAACATTGGCAGATGGAAATTAATGCAAGGTGATGCATTTTGGGAAGTGCCATGGAGGTTGGACAGACAGAGAAAACAGTAGGACACAAGGAATATTGATGAACAAAGGGAATTTGGAATTCTTGTATATATAGTATTCTGAAAATGGCCACAGAGGTAGACAGTGTGCAAAGTACTATTGATACAGAGTACTATTGATACTTTAATTTGGATACATACAGAAACCATCGAAATGCGTACTGCAGGCTCGGAGTCATATGTTGAACTAACCCCCACATGGTTGCCCGCACTCCACCAAGTGGTAGTGTGGAAACCTGACATGGATTATGGATCAGATCAGCAAGCAAAACCAGACGGGTCAAATCAGCAATACTGTTTGATCTACAGACAGGATGGTGAAGATAGCAAACAGCAGATTTACCTTCATAAATTGTTGTGTAAAATATAAGTATTGAGACATTATGAACAATACAGTGGTATGAACGTTGAATTCTCTAATTGTAAGTAACTTCCACCTACACTGCTCTCCACTGCCCCATGTCCCCTTTCTTCTCCCTAGTTGTTTAACCAGTTCCATAGTTATCCATGTTGTATCCCTCTTGAGTACAGACATTCTCTAGCCAACAATGGGCCCACCAGGGCACTACCCTGCCTGAGGTCATTTAGTTTTGTTTTGTTTTGTTTAGTTTAGAGTTACAGTGCGGAAACAGGGCCTTCGACCCACCGAGTCCGCACCAACCAGCGATCCCCACACATTAACACTATCCTACACATACTATGGACATTTTTTTACATTTATACCAAGCCAATTAACTTGCAAACCTGTACGTTTTTCGAGTGTGGGAGGAAACCGAAGATCATGGAGAAAACGCATGCGGTCACGCGGAGAATGTACAAAAAATCCGTACAGATAGCATCCGTAGTCGGGATCGAACTCAGGTCTCTGCAGAAGCGCTGTAAGGCAGGAACTCTACCGCTGTGTCACCTGTGGTTGGCCTGATTGGCCATGGTTTTTTCACACCTCCAGTTCTTTACCCCCGCCACTCCGCCCACCCCTAACTTTCAGTGTGAAGAAGGGTCCCATAGGGTCATAAGTCATAGGAGCAGAATTTGGCCATTTGGCCCATAAGTCTACTTCGCCATTCATTCATGGCTGATCTACCTCTCCTTCCTAACCCCTTTTTCCTGCCATCTCCCTATAATCTCTGACACCTGTACTAATCAAGAATTTATCTATCTTTGCCTTAAAAATAATCATTGCGGCCTCCACAGCCTTCTGTGGCAAAGAATTCCACAGATTCACCACCCTTTGACTAAAGATATTCCTCCTCATATCCTTTCTAAAGGAACATCCTTTAATTCTGAGGCTATGACCCAGACTCTCTCACTAGTGGAAACATCCTCTCCACATCCACTCTATCCAAGCCTTTCACGCTTCGGTACCTTTCAATGAGGTCCCCCCTCATACTTCTAAACTCCAGTGAGTACAGGCCCAGTGCCGTCAAATGCTCATCATAGGTTAACCCACTCATTCCTGGGATCATTCTTGTAAAACTCTTCTGAACCCTCTCCAGAGCCAGCATATCCTTCCTCAAATATGGTGCCCAAAATTGTTCACAATATTCCAAATGTGGCCTGACTAGCACCTTATAGAGCCTCAGCATTACATCCCTGTTTTTGTATCTAAGCCCTCTTGAAATAAATGCTAGCACAGTGTTTGCCTTCTTTACTACCGATTCGACTTGCAGATTAACTTTGTGGGAATCCTGCACCAGCACTCCCAAGTCCATTTGCATGTCCGATTTCTGGATTATTTCGCCATTTAGAAAATAGTCTACGCCTTTATTCCTACTACAACAATGCATGACTCCACACTTTGCTACAGTATATTCCATCTGCCACTTCTCTGCCCACTTTCCAACCTGTCCAAGTCCTTCTGCAGTCCCTGCTTTCTCTGCACTACCTGCCCCTCCATCTACTTTGGCCTATTTTATCATGAACTTCTAAGTACTCCGTAAACTCATCCTTTATAAGGACCTGTCCCACGAGCATGCGACTCCATCAGGCAAGCGCGTCCTAACGTGGTAGTTTGAGCCATACGGCCTCGTGGGGCCGGTCCCACTTCGATCGCCGGAGCCGTATGGAGTTGTGCGGAGCTGGTCCCGACATCGCGCGGGGCTCCGAAAAACTGACCGTGTTCAAAAATTCCGCGCAGCAACGGCCTGCTGGCCCACAGTCGCCTCGACGACGTACGCACCGCCTCGACGGGCGTGCGCAGCATCTCGATGCCGTACGTCACGCGCGAACTTCCCGCGGACTTCGCTAGAACTTCACGTCACTCACTCGACCACCGTGCGGCCCCCGCTTCTGATTTGGTCGCGCTCGCTGCATGCAGGCGCATGCTGGTGGGACCGGCCCTGTACGGGGATCACTCGACCACCGCGCGGCCCCCGCTTCCGGTTTGGTCACGCTTGCCGCATGCAGGTCGCATGCTTGTGGGACAGGCCCTTTACCAACCACTGAAGTCAGACTAACCGGCGTATAGTTCCCACTACTCTGCTTTGCTCCTTTCCTGTACAGCGGGATAATATTGGCAATGATCCCGACCCAAAACATTACCCATCCTTTTTCTCCAGAGATGCTGCTTCACCAACTGAGTTACTCTAGCACGTTGCGTCTCTCATAGGGATGACTCCTCATTTGATTTGCCCTCTTCTATGCACAGCAGTATTCTAAGATCAGTAAACGGTCATCCTGGATGACATGTTGTTTCTCAAACTTGCAATAGTCTTTTCTGGAACAGCATAAAAAGCTGAAGTAGGGACTCAAAGTAGGGATGGAGCGGAGAATTAAAGTGACAGGCAACTAAAGGTTCAGATCTGCTGTTCCTTGTTTCTACATTTTAATTGTTCATGTTTGTGGGCTGAATGGAGGTATCCTGCAAAGTTGTCATTCGATGCACATTGGATTTCCTGAATGTAAGAAAGCAGAAGCACATCAGGAGCATTAATGCAGTACTTAAATGTCCCTGCTGGTCTTTTGACCTCTGTTGAAGATAGAAGCAAGAGATCCTCAAGCCATCTGGTGCAGAGTACAGGTGCAGAGGGAATGTGTATCTGTGGCGAAAGTTGACAGGTTGAGACTCAGAAGCTGGAGATTGTTAAAGTGGCAGAGGGTATCGAAAATATCCAAGGTATGGTCATAAAGTAGGGACCAAAGTAGGAAGAAATAGGTATGTAAGATAAGATCAGGCTGTATCAACAGATCTAGAGGAATAGCCCAGCCTGTAAATCTTAGGAGGCAGGCTGTGCATAACCTAATTTTTTTTTAACAAATACACCAAAAAATGTGTGGGACATATTCCAGACTAGAAGTTTTCTTGCAGCTGCTTGCACTCTGGCATCTCAAAGACTTATGTCGCCATTTCAGTGAAGTCATGGCAGCAGTGTGATGAGTGAGAGTAGCTGCAACAAAGAAGTATTTCAATGCATTGACACAGAAGGCTCGAGGTGTGTACCATTCAGCAGACTGCTCTGAGGTTGTTTAGGTTATTTGAATTTCTTATGAGTCTGTGTGTCCTTGAGATGATGATTTCCACAAAACTGTAGGACCTCTATTACGAGTGAGACCAAACTTTGGCAGCACACAAAACCAGGCACCATTGAATAGAGCTGTTTATGCATAAAACAAAATTGACAATGATTAATGTACTCCTGCTGCCCAAGAATTTGCTTGGCACTCAGGAGCAACCCATGAGGCATTGAAGTGTTCCAATCACTTGTCAAAATTTGGGAGCCTGGGTTATGTTCCAAGGTTCTACTAATTGTATAATTTTCCTGTTTTAATCGGAGAAGTGACTGCTCGACTCGACCAGTAAAAATATATCATCCCACTGAATGAATTGTTCTATGATTTTTTTGGAGCTAAAGTACAAAGCAAAAACTCAAATAGAATGCAATATTACAGTACCTGAAATCTTTCTGGAAGAACAAAGCAAAGGAATACATCCTCATGTTGCAAAATTGATTTCAGAATAAACCTGTCAATTTAATTCCTAAGGCGTAAACTGACGTTGAGAAAATGCATTTTGAATCCATGTTGATATCAGAGGGAATTCAAATTTCATGGTACACAGGTACAACTCAGAATATTTGAAATGCAGATTAGATTGCACCTCAAGGAATTCAGTAAAGGCTTCGAGATGCAGTTGGATTCCTTGAGATAACCTCTACACATATGTTAACAGTATTCCATTTTGGGCAGGACAGTACATTTATGCAAGGAAATGTACCAACCCTGCTGCAATAAAATATCATGGTTATTGAAGTACTGAAGGCTACGGATTTCCAAATATATTACAAACTATTTAGTGTGCTTCTATATCAAAGTTCTATAAGATGTTAGTTAAATAATCAACCCACTTAAAAAAGGGTTAATAGCTTAGAAATAGTACATGGCGGAAATTGATTGAATCTGTTAACCAGAAGACACTTAAGAATGTACAGCAGAATTCCATCCTCAAGAAAATTAGCTTAATTGAAATACATTAATACAAAGACCGACAAGGCTACTGTCATATTCAATAATTTTTGGAAGTATGATTTAGCAAAAAGGAAACACTGCTGTTTAAAATGTCTTCTGTTGGATGCACATAGAGTTTAATTGTTGCTATATATAGAAAAAACAATAAATTGTGAAACATATTCTGACCTTTCAATTTCTTCAGGAAATACAGTAAATGTATTTGTGAAATAATTCAGCATTAGGAGTGTTATTGTTGAAAAAAACTCAGATTAAGAATTATTACAATTTAATAATATTTCATTTCATGCATGGTGTCAAAGGTACCATCTGCTGCTATAAAATATTAACATCTGTCAGCATACAAAATGCCTCAATAGATACATATTCATCTGTCAATTGGCACAAATGTATTTCAGTCTTCATAAATGCCATGACTGCAAGCACCTTCACCTCACTATATATGACATACCCACCCACAATATTAGAAAATTAAAGAGTAATTACTCTTTTTAGTGTGGATGTAAATTTTCAGCTGTACAGCAGATTGGTGGTGTGTCTCGACTGGTTTGTTGATGGCAATCATGTTGAAATATAACACCACTTTCAATTAGAACACTTTCAATTAGACTGCTGTCTACCTAAATGGAGTACAGGCACTCCCTGGCTTTTGTAATAGGCGATTTACATAAGCTTGCACTTACATAAGCACTTCTTTAAACCCACTGCTGCATTTCCAAGTTTTATAGAAACATATAAAATTCTTAAAGGATTGGACAGGCTAGATGCAGGAAACATGTTCCCGATTTTGTTAGAGTCCAGAACCAGGGGTCACAGTTTAAGAATAAGGGGTAGGCCATTTAATTGCAATTGATTTTATTAGCCAAGTATGAAAACAAAACAAGTATGTAAATCATACGAGGAATTTGATTTGCCATACAGTCATACCATAAAAGCATCAAAACACGCAACCACATAAACATCCATCACAGCGGCTCCTCCACATTCCTCACTGTGATGGAAGGCAATAAAGTCTTATCTTCTTTCCTCCATTTTGTCCCGCAGTCGGGGGAATTGAACCATCCGCAGTTGGGGCAATTGAAGCTCCCGCAGCCGGCGATCGAAGCTCCCATGTCGGGGTGATAGAAGCTCCCGTGATCGGGGTGGTCTAAGCTCCTGCAACTTGGAGCTCCTGAAGCCGGTCCATAACCAGGGACCGCGAGCTCCATAATGTTAAAGTTCGCAGGCTCCCTTGGTGGAGCTTTCGAGGTCGATCCTTCGCAAAGGGACCGCCAGCACCAAGATGTTAAATCCACAGGCTCCCTCAGTTGGAGCTTTCTGGAGCACTAGTATGGGTGTTGTGGGCTGAAGGGACTGGTTTCCAGTGGGCCAGTATGGACAATGTGGGCAGAATGGATTCTTGGGCTGGCGGCTCAGTCACTCAAGCCTGTTGTGTTGGCTAGCTCACTCACTCAAGGCTGGTGGGCTGGCAGTTGACACATGGCTATTCCTAGGAGCCATCTTGAGGAACGGCTGCTGGCCAGCAGCCGTCCGTTTTAATTCGCTTTTTTTTAAATAGTTTTTAGTGAGTCCTGTTTTTCGTTCGTAGGGGATATGGACTTTTTAATGTGGGGGATAGGTGTCAACTCTACTTCTAGGTCCCTACCTGGTCGGTGAGGCAGCTTTTTCTCCGGGCTGCCCGTCGACCCATCCTCGTGGCCTACCAGCGGGCTTGGAGCGCCGTTTCCTGGCAGGGACTGCCCAGCACCTCGGCCTCGGTGGCGGCACAGCGCTGGAGCGCTATTGTGGAGCGGAGCGGGCGATGCCTTGCCTGGGTCGCCGCGCTGGATCGACGCGCTGGAGCTCCGGTGAGCTGAGACCGCCGTGTTCAACACCTCCGGGCTGCGGGTCTGCGGAGCGGAGCGGGCGGCGCCGACTTCATCATCGGGAGTCTGGGAGCTCCAAACCGGCGCGGCCTTGTCGGCTTCGGAAGCCGCGGTCTCCAACTAGAAAGCGGCCATTCCAGGTGGCCCAGCCGCTGAGAGGACTCTCCCGATGCCGGGTCAACACCACCCGGTGAGAATGGCCAGGAACATCGGGCCTCCGTAGAGGCAATTGCGGTGGCCTCAATAGGCCTGACTTTGGGGTAAACTTGGGGTGGGGACTGGACATTGTGCCTTCCCCCACAGTGGTATCCATTTTTTTTGGTCTGTAATGTAATCCTGTTAGTCTTTGTCCAAGATGGCTGCCGTGAAGGGAGAGTGGACGCTGGTGCGCTTTGGCTGCCGCTGCTCTCTCTTCACATTGTGGTTTTGATTTTCTGTTTTTGGACTGAATTCTGTTTTTAGTTTGTGTCTCTGCGATGTCTTTATTATTTATTTTACTCTGATTATATGTTTATATTCCTGTTAATCTATGTAAGGTGTCCTTGAGATGTCTGAAAGGCGCCCAGCAAATAAAATGTATTATTATTATTATTATTCCTTAAAATTCCATTTCAAGCAGGGTGTAAGGCCACCAAATTCAAGTGCTGTTTCTTACCACTTCTAGCAGGGTGCAAGGCCACCAAATTCAAGTGCAGTTTCATATAATTTCAAGCAGGGCGCAAGGCCACTAAAGACAGCGAGTTGTGACCTCTCCCTCCTCCATCTTGCAGAGAGTGAGCCACACCCACACGTCTGGGTTTTATAGTCCGTCCCCCCCTCCCACCAGAAGGGGCATGGCCTTTATGGCGTGATTGACAGGAGAGAGAATCTCAACATTTAATAAACACTAATAACTCTTTTATTTTTAATTGATGGGAAAAATCCTCGGCACCTGATGAGCGTAGGGGGACTCTGAGTAAAATGGCCAAAAATCACAGCCGTACGTGGTAGAGTTTTTCCTAAAATCAACATACAGCGCAAAAGTGGTCAAGATTTTAATTATATAGACGGCAAGGCAACTTTTGCATTCTCAAACCAACTTTTCAATTAGGCAAGGCAACTTTGGCACTCTCAAAGCAACTTTTCAATTAGGCAAGGCAACTTTGGCATTCTCAAACCAACTTTTCAATTAGGCAAGGCAACTTTGGCATTCTCAAACCAACTTTTCAATTAGGCAAGGCAACTTTGGCATTCTCAAACCAACTTTTCAATTAGGCAAGGCAACTTTGGCATTCTCAAACCAACTTTTCAATTAGGCACGGCAACTTTACCATTCTCAAACCAACTTTTCAATTAGGCAAGGCAATATTTGCATTATCAAACCAACTTTTCAATTAGGCAAGGCAATGTTTGCATTCTCAAACCAACTTTTCAAATGTGCAGGTGCTTCGTAGATGGGTTTGTTCAGGATGGTTACAAGTGATTGGTGGTCGGTTTCGACTGTGAAAGTGTTCCCAAAGATGAAATCCTTAAATTTTGAACAAGCGAAGACCACAGCTAGCAGCTCTTTCTCGATCTGGGCATAACGCTGTTCGGTGTCCGTCATGGAGCGGGAGGCATACGATACAGGTAGTACAATCCCTGCTGCAGATGTTTGAAGGTAGGCTGCGCCCAGCCCATATTGTGAGGCATCACAGGGTATGTGAGGGGTCGCTTCAGATCGAAGTATGTCTGGGTAGGAGTGCTGGCCAGCTGTAGTTTTAAAAGTCAAATACCTGTTGATGTTGCTGCTACCAGGTCCATTCAGTGTCCTTGCGGGTGAGCTGTCTCAGTGGTGCACTGAGTTCACTGAGATGCGGTATGAACTTTCCCAGATAGTTTACCATGCCCAGAAATCATTGTAGGCTGAGCACGTCGACAGGGGCAGGCAGGCATTTCTCGGATGGCTACAGCTTTCTTCGGGTCTGGCTTCAGACCATCGCAAGTGAATACGTGTCTGACATAGGTGACCTCTGGAACGCGGAACTTACATTTCTTAGGGTTGAACTTTAGGTTAATCTCGTGTGCCCTGTTTAGAATCTGCTTGAGGTTGTGATCGTGCTCCGCTATGTCTTTGCCATACACCAGGATGTCATCTACAATGATGCACACAGGAAGCCAGTGAACAGCTGTTCCATGGTTCTCTGAAAAACTCGCTAGCCGAGTTGATACCAAATGGCATTCTGAGAAATTTCAATCTGCCAAATGGTGTAGCAAACGTAGTGAGGTTTGAAGACTCGACATCTAGAGGTATTTGCCAGAATGAGCTTTTTGCGTCCAGTACGGAAAACACTGTCGCGCGACCGATCTGTGCCGCGACATTTTCGACAGTCCTCATCGGATAATGTAGGTGCCTGATAGCAGTGTTTAGGTCTCTTGGATTGATGCACACGCGGAGCTCGTTTTTGTCTTTCTTTTGCGTGACAACCATGGTGGAGACCCAGTCTGTGGGTTCGCTGATTTCAACCAGTACACCCATGGAAACCATATTTTTGAGCTCAGTGTCGATTCTGTCACACAGGGCATGTGGCACGCGGTGGGGGGCATGGATAGCTGGGTCAACGGCGATCTTATAAGTCGCAGGCAGCTTGCCCAGCTTGCTATCAAACAGATCAGGGTAACTTTTAATCGGGTCCTCGGATATTAGTAACTTGTGAACGGAGCGATTGAAAGAGACTAGCCCAAGGTCCTGGCATGCATAGATGCCCACTATAGTCACAGAGTCCGATTTTAGGATATAGAAAGTCAGATTTCTTGTAGTATTTTCAATACACATTTAAAGCTTGTTCTTCCAAGAGGATGCAGGAAACCCCCCCCCCCTCCTCTCTCCCCCCCCCCCCTTCCCCTCCCCCGCCCTCCCCCCCCCCCCCTCCCCCCTCCTCTCCCCCCCGTCCTCTCCCCCCCGACCTCTCCCCCCTCCTCTCTCCCCTCCCTCCTCTCCCCCCCCCTCCTCTCCCCCCCCCCTCCTCTCCCCCCCCTCCTCTCCCCCCCCCTCCTCTCCCCCCCTCCTCTCCCCCCCCTCCTCTCCCCCCCCTCCTCTACCCCCCCCCCTCCTCTCCCCCCCCCTCCTCTCCCCCCCCCTCCTCTCCCCCCCCCCTCCTCTCCCCCCCCTCCTCTCCCCCCCCCTCCTCTCCCCCCCCCTCCTCTCCCCCCCCTCCTCTCCCCCCCTCCTCTCCCCCCCTCCTCCTCTCCCCCCTCTCCCCCCCTCCTCTCCCCCCCCTCCTCTCCCCCCCTCCTCTCCTCCCCCCCCCTCCTCTCCCCCCTCCTCTCCCCCCCCTCCTCTCCCCCCCTCCTCTCCCCCCCCTCCTCTCCCCCCCCCTCCTCTCCCCCCCCCTCCTCTCCCCCCCCCCTCCTCTCCCCCCCCCTCCTCTCCCCCCCCCCTCCTCTCCCCCCCTCCTCCTCTCCCCCCCCCTCCTCTCCCCCCCTCCTCTCCCCCCCCTCCTCTCCCCCCCTCTCCTCCTCCCCCCCTCCTCTCCCCCCCCTCCTCTCCCCCCCCTCCTCTCCCCCCCCCTCCTCCCCCCCCCTCTCTCCCCCCCCCCTCCTCTCCCCCCCCCTCCTCTCTTCCCCCTCCTCTCCACCCCTCTCCTCTCTCCCCCTCTCCGCTCCTCCCCCCTCCTCCCTCCCCACCTCTCCCCCCCCCTCTCCCCCCCCGTCCCTCCCCCCCCCCCCCTTCCTCTCCCCCCCTCTCCTCTCCCCCCCCCCTCCTCTCCCCCCCCCTCCTCTCCCCCCCCCCCCCTCCTCTCCCCCCCCCCCCCTCTCATGAGACAAGGTCTCATTATTCCTTATCATTTTGTTGACATGCAGAAATATTATTACATTCACCCAGTATCCAATTTGGCCTTCACAGGCTTGTGGTTAATTAACATTGACACAGAGGGATCCAAAAACTTACCAGCTGTGTGGAGGAGAGTGTGAACAGTGGACTCTTCGTATGAGCTAATTGGATCGTCCTCGTGGGCTGCTTCGAGCTGGTCTTGGGAGTCTGAAAATGTTTGGTCTTGTTGCAGCAGGTGCAGATTAGACGCTGAGCTAGAATTTCTGTTGCCACGGGACCTGCAGCAAACGGCAAAATGGTTCATCTTCTTGCAGTAGTTGCATGGCTTGCCATTCGCTGGACAAACCATCTGTCCCTTCTTGTGGAAATAGTTACAGTTCGAACACGTTTGCGGCGGTTCATTCATAAATCCATGATTAGCCGCTTGATAAATCATAAATCTTCTGTTAGCTGTTGGTGTGGCTCGTTTGTTGAAGCCCATCAAGTTTATACTCTTTTTCTGAGTGTCAAACTGGTCACTCAGTGGGCCATAATCTCAGACGTGCGGCAGGTATGCACAGCTTTTTCAAGAGTTAGGTCAGCATTCCGTAGTAGCTCAGTCTTTAGCTTTTGATCAGTCATGCCACTGACAAGTTTGTCTCAAATTAACTCGTTTGACATATCCCCAAAGCAGCATCGCTGAGACATATATTTCAAATCACAGATAAATCGTTCAACAGGTTCATCGGGATGCTGTTGCCTCGCGAAGAATGTTTCTCTTTCCAAGATACAGTTAGAGGATAGGTCGCACAGTTCACGGAATTTATGCAGTAGAACATTGAGGTTATGGACAGTCTCAGCTGGTACAACTACCTGGCCGTTACCGTCAAGAACGGCTTGCACGATGTCGAAGGTCTGCGCTCTCATCAGAGCCTCTGGCCCCGCCAGGTTTAGTAGGAGCAAAGCTTTGACCTCATCTGGGTCATTTCGATGGACAATGTTGATATAGTGTTCATAATCGATCTCGAAGAGCCTCCATCGTTCTCCGATGCCTGAATCAAAGATGAGCTGCGCTGTTTTGCGGCACGAGTGAGCCATGGTAATAGAGATGAAACTGATAAAACGCAAATAAAACCCGATATACGGACGCAGTGGGTCACTTCACGCTTTCTGACACCATGTAAATGATTTACTGAACACAGGTCTGAAGTTTAAATCATCTTTAATCATAACATATAGTAGAGCGGTACAGCAGGTTGTTAGTTCATCACTACCGCTTCCAAGACTACTTAATGTAGGAAATGGGTGTTAATATAAAGTGTACAGTAAGGTGAGGTTAATGATGCTACACTACTCCGATTGGTTCACATGCAATAACCATTCTACAGAAACCATTTGTCAAAAGCAAAATATTAACATAAACCTTGTGAAAATGGTATTTAAGATCGATTTAATTTCTTTCGACAGACTTTCAAGCATAATAAACTAATCCCACAACCTATACATAAACTCGATTTCAAAAGAGATATTTTCACAGAACATTTCAAAATTTAATCGTAACTTTAACCTTGTGAGATAAGAGCACTGAAAATGATTTACAGTTCAGACTTTGAGTCTGTTATATCTGGCATTACATGGAGGGGTGCACAGCATTCTGAAAGAATTCATCAGCTAATGAAAGCTTAATGTATTGATATACTTGAGTGATCCAATGCTTAGTAAAAAAAAGGCTAATGACTGGTTAGCTTAGTCAGAGTATATTTGCTGCTGTTGCAAAATTGGACTGGTTTATAAGAGTATTTGCTCTTGCATTTGTTTTCAAATATGCTGTGTAAGTAATAAGATCACTGAAATTAAGCTGTAAAGGTTTCTATGCACCATCTAGTGGTGCAGTCTCTCAGCTATATCACTGCAAAGATGGATCACATGTGGAATGTGGTTTACATTGTTGATGACCTTGAAGCATCAACAATATCATTCCCAAACATAAATGTTTATGGTCAATAATGATATTAGTTTTTGATCTTATTAAATTCTCAACAAATATATATTTAATCCTATTCATACCCCTCAAAACCTTTGAGGGATATGAATATGTTATTGTTTCCCAGCAGTTGCAAATTTATGTTGCAATTGCTGATTTGTGGATTAGAAATTCATCCAGGACGACTGCATCAAAAAGGATTTTGGCACATTGGCCTTCATCAGCCAGAATATTGAGAATAAAAGTTGGGAGGTCTCGTTGAAGTTGTATAAGACGTTGGTGAGGCCACATCTAGAGTATTATGTTCAGTTCTGGGCACCGTGTTATAGAAAATATGTTGTCAAGCTGGAAAGGGTACAGAGAAGGTTTACGAAGATGTGGCCAGGACTAGCAGTTCTGAGCCATTGGCAGAGGTTGAGTAGGCTGGGTCTCTATTCCTTGGAGCGTAGGAGGCTGAGGGATGATCCTATAGAGGTGTATAAAATCATGAAAGGACTAGATCAGGTAGATAGGGTTTCTTGCCCAGAGTAGGTAAATCAAGGACCAGAGGACATCGGTTTAAGTTGAAGGGGAAAACATTTAATAGGAATTTGAGGGGTAACATTTTCACACAGAGGATGGTGGATGTATGGAACAAGCTGTCAGAGGAGGTAATTGAGGCAAGGACTCTCCCAACATTTAAGAAGCAGTTAGACAGGTACATGGATAGGACATGTTTGGAGGGATATGGACCAAATGCTTGCAGGTGGGACTAATGCAGCTGGGACATGTTGGCCGGTATGGGCAAGTTGGGCCGAAGGGCCTGTTTCCACACTTTATCACTCTATGATCAAGGTCAATATTGACAATTAGGTCAAACATTCTCCAATAAGTGTTGCATCCTATTATTCCTTGCATCTTGTAGAATCCTTCAATGCTACAGCAGGATACAGATTAGAGGGAATATTTAGCAAAGCTAGCAGATGTGATGCACTTTGGGGAGACAAATAAGACATGTATAATAAAGGGATCTTAGGATTCCACTACATAGCTGCAGAAAGGGAGCTGATAAAAGCATATGGCATGCTTGCCCTCATATTTTGGGCCAGAGCTGATAAAAATTGGAATATTACGTTACTACTTTAAAAAACAGTATTTAGACCGTACTTGGATTACGGGAATGTACTCTGATTGCTGCACTATAGGAAGTATGTGATTACACTGGAGAAAATGCAGAATAAATTAATCAGAATATTGCCTGGATTTGATTGGGTTGTGGGTTCATGTTGACAACCAGATACCTTTCTAAACTAATCCCATTTATTTAACAATTCAAATACTTGTCCAAATACTTCTTAAATGTTGTGAGTGCTTGTCCCTCCACCTATTCAGACAATATATTCCAAATTCCAACTCTCTCTAGATGAAAATGTTCCTCTTCAGGTCCCTTCTAAATCACTTTTCCTAAAGCTATACCTCCCAAGATTTAGATACCCTGTGATAGGGAAAGGTTCCTTCTATTTAACTGATCTATACCCCTCATAATTTTGTATACTTCAATCAGTTCCTTCTCAGACTCTTCTGCTCAAAGGAACATAAACAAAGCCTATTAAATCGCTCCTGACTCCCAAACATTCTATCCCACGCAACAGCTTCGCGAATCTCCTCTATACACTCTCCGGTGCAATTCTGATCTTCTGCCGTGTGGTGATCTGAACTGTACACAGTAATAAGCTATATACTAACCAATGATTTATAAAGCTGTAACACCGCACCCTGTGCTCTTTTATTCTACTCTTTGGCTAATGCAGGCAAATATTCCACATTCCTTCTTTACCACCTTATCTACTTTGGCTGCCACCTTCAAGAACCTTGGACATGTAGACCAAGGTCGCTCTGTTTCTCTGTACTCATAGTCATACCACACGGAAACAGGTCTTTCGGTACAATTTGTCCATGCCATCCAAGATGCCCCATGTAAGCTAGTTCCAATTAGCTGTGTTTGGTCCATATCCCTCTAAAACTTTCCAATCCATGTACCAGTCCAAATGTCTTTCAAATGTCACAACTGTACCTCCCTCAGCTACGTCCTCTGGCTAGCTCGTTCCATTTACCTAACACCTTCTTTGCGAAAAAGATGCCCCTTTGTAAAACGGATGTTCCTTTGCGAAAAAGGTTCCTATGTAGGGAATCCAAACTTTGTGATGAAACGTTTACTTTATTAGCAAGATAAGTTTAACATACATGTGCGTTTGGGACTCTCTAACATAAAAGTAATTGCTGCTGCTGCTGAGCGAGGGTGTTGACTCGAGCTCAGCTACCTGTTGACTAATGATCTCTAGGTAAGATCTGCTGATGTAGCAAGACACTCCCCTTAACCCATGACGTCATGTGACAGTCCTCGGAACAACTGATGAAGGTTCGACAGTAAGTGGTCTGACCACCAGGTGATGCCACACCTATCAAATATTTCCCATCTTACCTTAAACCAATGCCCTCTAGTTCTTCATTTCCCTACCATGGAAAAAAGACTTTGCACATTCAACCTATCTATTCGCCTCATGATTTCATACACCTCTATAAGATCATCCCTCAGTCTCCTGTGCATTGAAATAAAGGCTTAGCCTTCCCAACCTCTCCCTATAACTCAGAGCCTGGCAACATCCTCATAAAATTTATTTACAACTTAATTACTAACTTAATTACCTGGATTACCAAAACTGAATATAGTACACCAAATCCCACCTCCCCTTGTACAACTGTAACATAACGTCCCACCTCTATACTCAATTCCCTTACTGATGAAAGCCAATATGCCAAAAGCTATTGGCCACTACCTATCTATATGTGGTGCCACTTTCATGAAACTATGTACTTGTACTCTTCGATCCCTCTGCTCTACAGCACTCCCAAGGGTCCTGCCGGTTACTATGAATGTCTTGCCGTGGTTTGACTTCCTAAAATCCAATACCTCACACTTATCTGAATTCAACTCCATTTGCCATTCCTCGGCTCACTTGTCCAGCTGATCAAGACCCTGCTGTGTCTCTTTATAACCACCTTCAGTGTCTACAATACCACCTAATTTAATGTCATCTACAAATTTACTAATCATGCCTTGTACAGTATCATCCAAAGTGTTGATAAGGATGACAAAGAACAATGAGCCCAGCACCAATTCTTGAAGCAAGGCAGTAGTCACAGGGAAATTACTCTTAAATTGTGTACAGTATGTCCTACCTTAATCAGTGCTTTATCAGTTTAGTAATCTGACTTCGGACTTCCTCTACAAAAACTAAAGCAAAATTATACTTAATTGGCATTTCCGCCATTCTCTTATTAACAAGTACCTAAGATTAGTGCCTAATCCCTTCCCTGAATAAGTTTTGCAACAAATCTCATTTCCATTTATTGTTGACTGCCAATTTCTTCAACCAGCCTTGCTTGATCCAATATCTGGAGCAGGCTGTTTTAGGAAACTATACTTATAAACAGAATACAATATCAGCATAGCTTTAATTGAGAATTTGCTGGCAAGGGTCAGCCAGCAAATCTGTGTTTTCCTCGTTCACATGGGAATCTTGAACATGACAGAGAATTGTTAATAGTTTAGAACTGCCACTGTTTCCTAGCAAGATCTTGACCAACATGTATAGAGAGAATGGGCACTTTTAATTCCTGAAAACATTTTCAATTGTCTGGCTCATGTTAAAATACTTGTTAACACCAACCAACGTTGTTGAATTTCCTTAGAATCTACAGCAGAAAATCAGCTTGTTGAACCTCTGCCAGATTAACCTAAATAAGAACAGTAATTTAATTTATTCTAATGGAAATAAACAACTTGCAGGGGACAAGAGTAAGTATTAATGAATTTGTACATGAACTTTTAATTAAATATTTTTAATTTCTTGTTTTCAGGACTATACTTTTTTTGATTTTTACAAGAAATCCTTTTCCAGGATCAGTGCCAGAGTGCAGTCCTGGCCAACTGGAAATGTTTGAAACTTAGACTTTCAATTTTCTACAATTGATTTACATCGGTGAGACCAAGCGTAGGCTTGGCGATCGCTTCGCCGAACACCTCCGCTCCGTTCGTAATAACTAACCTGAACTCCCGGTGGCTCAGCACTTCAACTCACCCTCCCATTCCGAATCTGACCTTTCTGTCCTGGGCCTCCTCCATGGCCAGAGTGAGGACCACCGGAAATTGGAGGAGCAGCATCTCATATTTCGCTTGGGCAGTTTATACCCCAGCGGCTTGAACATTGACTTCTCTAATTTCAGGTAGTCCTTACTGTCTCCTCCCCTTCTCAGCTCTCCCTCAGCCCTCTGGCTCCTCCTCTTCCTTACTACTTCCTGCCCCCCCCCCCCACTCCTCCCACCCTCACATCATTTCGGGTTTTGCCCCGAAACTTGCCTATTTCCTTCGCTCCATAGATGCTGCCTCACCCGCTGAGTTTCTCCAGCATTTTTGTCTACTTTCAATTTTCACGTGTGCTTACTGGAAATCTGGCATTCCTGCAGGATAGACTATACCAATATAAAGAGGAAACAGAAGTTAAAATTATGGCGGACAGACAGGGCTCACTTCTGACAAGGGGCCTAGCACTGGAAATGTTAAATATTTATTTATCTCTATGGATGCTTCCTGACCTGCCGAGACATAGCCAAAATATTGTTCATCAACAGATCCAAGTAAGATGGACCCACAAACATTGTGAAATTGCCAGAGGTGAAACTGAAGATGGTAATTATAAAAGTCTTTCTTCCTCACAAACAGACCTTATGAAGATTCTATTTGTCTCTCCTCACACTCAACAGTATCGCAATGTTTTATACTTTTTTAACACAAATAAACAACAATAAATGATAGCTAGTATTAATGGCTATAATTACTTACTTAACTTTAACATTTTGAGGGTAGACAGGTAACCTCTGCAGAATTACATTTTTACCTTGCAAGCACATCCCAACTGGTAGACCCCTTGGAATATCCATATATCCGTGGCTGGTCTGAGAGGATTTTGAGTGCAAAATACCAGAAACCCAAACCATCTCTCTTTTTTTAGTGTCGAGGAATGGTTCACTGAATATAAAACAGCAGATTATTAAGAGACTAAACAGTCATGTCCTGAACTGCAGGAAAATGCCTTTAACGATGTGTAAATACAGGAGATAGTCGCTTAATTCCTTCCTGATCTCATCATGAAGATTTTTAGAAGGACCAATTAACATGAACATTCATTCATCATCTTCCCCTGAGTATTTGCAATGGTACAGAATTATGGGCCTGTCCCACTTTGGCAACTTTTTAGGCGACTGCAGGAGACTATGCAGTAGCCATATGATCGCCACATGTTTCCCAGGTGGTTGCCAGGGAGTCGGCTTCATGGTCGTGAGGAGTTCCCGCATTCTGGGAACTAGCCACAGCCTCATTATGGACTAGAATGAAGCCGCCATGGAGAGTAGCGAGAATTCTCATGCCGTAGGTGGGTCGCCAGGAGGTCTTAGTGGGTTGCCAGGAGGTCTTAGTGGGTTGCCAGGAGGTCGAAGGTTCTCTTAGGTTCTCGTAGGTTGTAGCCGGTGCTGACTGGTGAATTTCATTGGCTCATTGGGAAATAAAACGTAAGCAGTAGTTTTCAGAACCAAGGATAACCGACCGGTAATGTTAATGTCCGCCGAACTTCACAGCCGTGTATCTCTGGCTTCTTAAAAGTTGTCTCGACTCCTTCTCCCCCCTTCTCCCCCCTTCTCCCCACCCTTCCCCCCCCCTCTCCCCCCCCCCTCTTTTAAAGGACCTACCGTAAACTGTGCTTTTTAGCTTCTTAATTATAGCAACAACCTTCCTGTTCCGTGTGTGTCGGTATCACATTGGCTTTGCACCGTGTGAATTGAACTCAGACAGAGCTGCCCCCGCTTGCCCTGTCCCCCGCCTGCATAACGGGCTGGTGAAGGAAGCAACATGTTTGTTTGTGTTCCACTCTGACAGTCGCCGGTTTTTCAGGCTACTGCCGGCAACTTGACAGCCACTGGCAGTTGCCTGAAAAATCGCCTAAGTGGGACAGGCCCATTAGATGCCCCACATCTGACTTTGCTTTCAATGGCCTTGGTATTGGTATTGGATTATTGGCTTATGACATGTACCAAGATGCAATGAAACATTGTGTGTGCATTCTATCAAAGTTGAGTACAAGCAAGCCATACAAAAGTAAAACAGATAGTGCAAACAGAAAAATACCCCACAGTACGGTGTTATACTGTTATAGTTACAGAGAAAGTACAGATTAAAAAAGTGCAAGGACCACAATGAGATTGGTTGGAAGATCAGTTCTTCACCCTTAGTTTATGAGAGGATCATTGAGCAGTCTGATCTTCTTGCGTATGGCGTGCATAGCCTAAAGTTGCAGGACAACTTGTTCTATTTGATCTTATTTGATTGTGCACGCCGGGTTGATTGCATTTGTCAAAACAGGGCGGACCACGTGAAGGTTTCAATCTTCCACCCCAAGCAGTCTGATAACAGCAGGGAAGAAGGTGTTCCTGAATCTGGCCTTAAAGTATCAGTGCAGGTTAAAATATTGCATGGATCTTTTTTTTTTTTTTAAAGATTGTTGTTTTAATAAATATCTCCTAACCTAACACATAATTCTATAACTGCTGAATATTCGCTCACACCGCTGATAGAGAATTTGGAACTAGGGGCATAGTCAATACGTTGTTCTTCAGATAGATCCAAGTTTCTCTGAAAAATATGTGTAAATAGCATCTTCACTGATGGGTATTTCCATGGCTCCCTGACTAAGCTCCCTGGCACACACTGAATGGCCAATCATGGCCATTAAAAGGTCTACAATATCAGAGTACTGCTAGCAGATTGATTACTAAAATATTCATGAAATAAATATCTCAGATTCTAAATGCTGGTGAAAACACTCACTGTAAGTTTAAGCACGCACCTAGTATTTTGGAAAGTGTTTAGGCAGACTGAAATCACTTAGGTCTCCTCACAACAGCAACCTGTCCCACTGAAAATATAGAAAAGCTGTAAACTAGTGTGATGCTCTCCCAGATTTACTGGAATTATTCCATGATAATCATAGTTTAGAGTTTAAAGCTCCAATTTAGGTCAATACATCTCACACGTGAAAGCAAAACCACATCAATGTTTCTTGCATTTTACTGATAAATCTAAAGTATATTAGCAAAAATGCAAGACAGGTAAATATCGTTCCAATTGGATCTTGGATCAAATCTAACCTTTCTGTGAAACATATACCTTTCAAAACCAATGATCTTCATCTAGCACAGCATAACTGGTCCAAAACAAGTTATTAAAGGCATTTTAAAATGAGAGCGAGGAGCTGAAAGGCATCAGGATGTTCTAGGGGTGTGGCCTCAGGAATTACCACCAAATAAATAATTGACACTAGATCCCTACATGCACTTTGTGGCACAACCTTGGCTTCCAGGCCAATCCAGTTCATTGGTCTGAATATGGCATATGTAGTCAGAGGATGTAGCATTATTTCACATTCAACAACATACTTTTAAGCGGTTATAACTACAAGGTTTACAGAGGAGTTAGTGCAAAGGTCAGTGAATCAGGCCTTTCAAGCACTATAAATGCCTTCTTCTGTGTGAGTGGTTAATGGAACGTTGGTGCTAGATACACATCAATGAGAATTTCAGAAGCTCCTTGTAGACACATGTTA